>NC_084668.1:20575492-20881173 GCF_028389875.1 Rhea pennata
TGTAATACTGAAAACCTTAAAAATATTTAGGGAATAAAAATATAAACAGAAAACATGGCATTCTAAATAAAATCTGAAAATAAAGCTTTGCACATAATTTTATCTGTTTTAAATGGTAGCCATCTGGCACATTTTGCTGCACTGTAAAACAGTGTTTTACTTTTATGATTATGATTATGAATTTAAGTGAAGCTGTCAGCATCCTTAAGTGTGTAAAAATATGAAATGAGTATCCAAACGTAATTCCTCATTAAAGCCAAGGGGATCACTATAAAAGATCTTTGTGCAGAGGCTGGTTGTTTATGCACAATTTGTTCACTGGACATGACTGAAATATATCTGAAAATATTCTCCTTTATTTTGTCTTGTATCCTTTACAGGAGATCTAGACTGATGAAAAATGCTGAAAAAATATGCCCAAACAAGCGGCTCTTTAGTTACGCTTTTTAGTCCTTGCTGAGTGAGTTAAGTTTATGAATAGTGCTACTGGTCTTAGTAGAAGTGTGACCTTGGAATATGACAAAATGCAGTGATTTGGACTAATGGGCTGCATGGCTTAGTATAAGATCAGGTCTCCTCTTGTATATGAAGCCTGATATTTAAAGTCTGACAGGTTTAGGTGATTCAGTAGACAATTTTCTTGTTAGGAATGAAGATCATATTGCAGCATTGCTGCTTTTTAAGTGTGATCAGCATATGCTTAGTTAGCCCAGTACACCCACATGGACATAATTTCTGTATCCATATGAAAAGTATTATTTCAGTAATTAATTTTTTATAAGTGGCAACCTTTAAATCAACATTAGGAAAAAAGGATATGAATGTACCAAAATCTTGATAGCAATTTTTCTGATGGGATTAAAAGGAGTTAGAATGTACAAGGCAGATGTGGCACTGAATCGGAAAATTGCCTTCCCTTTATTCAGTACTATGAAAGTCTGCAAAAAAGAAATATAAAATTAAAATACATTGATGTTGACTATAGTAGTGTCTTTACCTCCTTCTGTAGGATTCCATTCTCCAGCTGGTAGGTTCAAATTTCATTCTATTTTCTACCTGTGGTAAAAAAATAACTGATTTCTATGAAAATAGTGGAGTAAGCCTTCCATGGCTGATTCCCCAGTTTGCTAAATTTCCTGGCACATGGATTGAGTTCTGATATTATTAAAATTGGTGGGAATTGTCCAATGTCAGTTTGGCAATTATAGCAAAATACAGCATTTCATCATCAAAATATTTTTTAATTTTACATATAACAGATCTTTGATTAAAGTCAGATCTACAAATCAATCAAATACATTCTATCCTGTGCTCAAGCACAGACAAAACCAAAATGGCTATAGGGCAATCGTGATGTATAAATTCCAGTTGGTACTCAGAGCAAATACTTAATTATATACATATATGTGTGCTGACCAAAGGACAAACAACTGACACTAAATAATTTACATAACTTAAAAAGAATTTTGATTTTATTTTAGATTTTAAGTGCTACTGGTATCAATTATATGTATCCCCTAAAAACTTCTCTGTCAGCAAAGAGAAGGGGTGATTAAAAAGCAAGCTGACATCGTTCTGAGCAGCCTGAAACAAGCGTAAGGCAGAATTGGAGAGGCTGTAATAAAAATTGTTTTCATTTACAACTATATGGTCTTACTTTCCGTATCCATGAGCAACAAGTTTAGGTGGTTATTCTGTCACATTTTAAAATCTGGCCTGATGAACATACACAGCTAGTGTTCACTTCCATCCTGTTCTCCTGGCGGTCACCGCCTAAGTGTTTCACCGTCATTCCGAGTGTATTTGTGTTGAGGTGTACTTGCAGCTGCCGTACTGTTTGAGACGGCTGCAGGACATCACTACCGTTCCTCCCTGTGCGCCTGTGTCAGTGCTAATGGCTCTGCTTTGTGGTATCCTAAGGGCGCCTCCGTTAAGCTCTCAGCAGAGCTATGTAATATCACTGGTTTCCGTGTTGGTTCCTCCTGTCGGCTCAAACAGGCCCGTGATCACGGAGCAGCGCTGCCGCCTCGCTGGCCTGTACCTCCTGTCAGGTCTCCGCTCTGCGGGAGCGAGACCAAGCTCCGCTCTGGCGGGCAGGCAGGCCGGCCGGTAAAGGAGCGTTGCCAGTGCCTGGTCACAGCATAGTGTGGCATCCAGGCCGACGTGGCCCGGCCTCGTGCTCGCTGGCCTGTCTCTCTCCTCTACAGCCTTTCACCCGGTTAGAGATGGTAGGATGAAGTCGCCCGTCCTAAGGTCACGGCTGCTGCGGAGTCTGATGACAGACTCAATTCATACACAGTTTTGTCTGCACTGGAAAGTCTGTGATTAAGAGAAGTTTCTACTAGAAGTTGGAGGAGGGATGACTAAATCTAGTTCATCATTTAAGATACCCACTTGCTTCCTCTTGAGAAGAGTAGACCGTTACATAACATAAATACAGATGCCATTTGCGACAAAAGATTCTGCCATTTACTAATCACATCCTCTCTCAATGGACTAACAAGTCTGTTAGTAGTCTAGGTTTTTACATTTTGTTCCAGAAAGTCTGACTATTTTTTGTGATGAGTGGCAGTGAGAAAATAGGTTTCAGCACTTCTCAGGTTATCTGATATTTCATTTGTAGAAGATTTTTTTTTTTAAGTAACTTAATTCCTGAATTGTTTTGCACCTAGTCAAGAAAAGGGCTCAGTGCACACAATTACATTGCAAGTAAAAATTTCCACAAAACTGCTGATATAACCAAATGCAAACAATTAGAAATAACCCTTGGCACCACTTCCTCTCTTCTCTGAACTTCCATTTTAAGTTTCCTTAATAACTTTAATATTTGTCTGTATTACGTATAGTACTGTTTATTTAACCTTTGGAAGTTGCTAGTTACGCAATTACATATGGAGTCTGCTTTATTTTCCATTCTCATTACTTAAACTGTAATTAAAAAAAAATTGCCAACCAATTGCAACCTCACATTTAACCACAAAATTGGCAGTGCTATTGGTATGATTTTTTTTTCCTAACAAAGTAAATTTCTTTACAGTTTTAAATATTTTGTGAATTTCTTTTCTTGTGCTTAGCTCAGCATCAGATCTTTTAAGCTCTAGTGCTTAACACAGCTGATGAGCTGCTCAGAAAAAATAGAATATTAGAATGGCTGGAATGGTTCCAACCATCATCAGGACTCCTGGGTCACTTCTTTCTGTAATTCAAAAGGACTGCAAACAATAATGCCAAGCATTTGTCCATAAAACCTCTTCTGAATTTTTGAATCTCCAGTTATTATCCACAGCTTCATCCTTCTCCTTTCACTCTCCTTATCCACAGCACTTTTAACAGGTCTATCAGGAACTGAGAGAACATCTCGATAGTGCTAAAGAAGCATGAAGAAATAAGCAGATAGTGCAGAGCAGTGCTTGCGTATTGAGCTGTAAATTTTAATAATCTGCACAAGACATAAGGTAGTTTTACTAAAGTTGTAGTCATCACTCACTTTTTGATTGATATAATATGGGTCCAAGTCTTCCAAGGGCTCAGACACCATTCCCGGAGGTATGTCCCCATAAATAAATGGCAGTGTCTTTCCTGCCTCCAAGTCACTGTTTGGTTTTGGACCATTTTCATCATCATCATCTGTATGTTCTTGCTTGGGCTTTTTAGCTTTTTCTTCTGCAGAACGCTTTTCAATAGCTGCGAGAGATTCTCTAGTAAAATAGCGGAAGCTTTCAGGTCCTGGTGGTACCAACAGTGCCTGTGCCATCTTTTCATCCTGTAAATTTAATTACTTTTAGCCTCTTGCATAAGAATGATCTACAAAAGAAAAATGGAGAGAATTTAGGAAAACTGGATTGTACTGACAGACAAAAACATTTGCATAGAACTCCCTTTACAGGCCTGAAATAGAAGCAGCATATTTCAAAGCTGATTAAAATTTATAAGCAACTGCTCAGAAATTAGATATTTTTAAAATTATTTTATAACTGTTTTAGTAGTGTGTTTTAAAACATACTACTTTTACCTAAAAATGCTACTCTGCCTGTGTATCAGTGTCACACTGTGTCACAGTCAGAGCAAGATACTGATTTTTATCCTCACATACTTTTCGTGTATCAGTAATCTATCTTTAAAAATTTAAAATACTTTCGCTAAACCAAAAAGAAGTTTTTGTATGATTAATGTTATTAATGGCAGCAGCCATTTTCTACGCTGAAAGTTAATTTGGTGTACCAAAGCAGGTTAGGAGCTATTTATTGACAGACTGTGAGCAGTGAATCAAAATAGTAAGCTTTTTAAGCAAAAGGAAACAGATTGATCAAGCCCATGTTGGAGGAGAATCTTGCTCCTGCTTTCTTGCAGAGCAAGTGTCATAACATCATTTCAGAACAAAATGAACTTGAAATCTGAGATCGTGGTTCCCTGTCTGTGGCTCACTGTCTTTGGCGCCAGTGCTGGCTTATGCAGCCCCTGCTACTTTTTCATGCTCTTTGCACCAAACTCTCCATTGTACAGCAAGTCTCTTTATGAAGCCAAGCAGTCAGCTGGCTGACAATAGCATTCTTTTCTTTTTTCCAAGCCATTCCAAGTTGGACCAGTTGCTCAAACTGATGCACTGTCCAGCACAACAAAGGGTTTAAATGACTGGAGGGAGGGTAAAGGGTAGAAGGAAGACAGATCTGGTTAAGCTGTAGTGCCACCACGTAAGAAATTGTAGCCTTATTTGATGTTTACTTTGCAGAAGTCTGTGGCATAGTATACTAATAATTTTAATAGGTCTATGTATTTTAGAAATCATGAAAACAAATTTTAAAGACTCAGTGAGTTTCGGTATCTGAAGAAGTTCCTCTAATTGTGCTTGCTGTACCTGAAGGCATGCAGCTTTCCGTACATTACTGACAAATGTGCAACACCTGTGTTCTAGAGTTGCCATAACTAGATCTGATAAATAATACTGCATTTGTCTGCATTCATTCAGTAGTGTTTCTCCTAAAGTTTCTCGCCTCTCTGGAGCAATTTTGTGGAAGTTACACGCAAACAATCTTCTACAAAGTGCTGCAATAGTGAATTTCTGGAGGGGGTTAAAAAAAAGGATTCCTCTGAATGTAAGTCAAAAGAGTCTGAAGAATTTACAGTAGAGAACTGGAGGAAAGAAATGAGACTGCATATTCTTAAATCTGAAATACCAGGCCAGCAGTATGGTGGATAAGTCTACTCCTGGGCCACCTTAAATCTAAGTCTCTCTCTGGAGTGGATTGACAGCATAGCTTCAGTTCATACTATCAGCTGAGATCTCTGAAATAATTTAATCAGTAGATTATAACACCAAGTATCTGAGTAATGCAAGACCAGAATTGAGATACCTGACCATAAATTCGTTAATAAAAGTTAGTGTAATATGGACATGAAGAAAGTTTTTCCCAAGAAAAAGCCTGGAGAACCATGAGTTAATGTAATGTAAGAATCACAGAGATCCTGAAGGGTATTGGAGGTACTGATGCAGTATAAATTGAAAAAGAAATTGTTAAGTCAGCCAGAGTCTCCAGTTGGCAACCTTATAACATGCTACTATACTGAAAATTCTTTTTACTAATATTTATATTGCTGTACAAGAGGCTGCACCCCTTGCTGATACCTGCTAAATCAGCCATGGCAAGATGTTTTTTATTAATGTAATTCCTGGTTATAAGGATCCTAAATTCAAAACTACCCCTTATTTGAGAATTAAAAACACAGGAATTTCTGGATTCAGTCCACTCTTCTTTGATTTTTGCTCTTGTCCATCAGGATTAATAAACTAAAATGATATTTGAGACTTCCTTTTTGTCTTTTTGAGCAATTGATTCCTTTATTCTAGATTTTACATGTCTGTGATTTAAGTTGTTGACCTGGGTGCCTTTTTCTATAAAAACTGTCTTAAAAGGCATTTGTTTACTCTCATGGAGCCATCAGTGGTCAGGCTTTTTGTTACAGTTCTGTGCATTTTGTTAGGCTGTTTTTCATCATTTAGAATTTAGGGTTATGAATAGTAACTATTTTTTTTAGTTATCATAAAGCAAAGCACATTATCTTCACTAGAAATATATGTATCTGTATTGCGAGGAGTCCACAAAGTGCCCAATGAATGATTGATAAGAATAGTATTAGCAGAGTTGCAGTTTCACCATATTTATTGGAGTGTCCTAAAACTTGCTTTAAAAGGTTTTCTTGACAAGGTGGAAACATTCTGGGTAGCAGAAAGTTAGTGCAGCATTGCGCTGAACCTGCAGTTCTGGCAGGGCCCCTCAGTAACTGATACTGCTTAGCAAAAAGAAAGTCAAGTCTTTGTGTACAAGTTGATGGCCACTACAAGCACGGAAAGTTAGCCCAAGTTAAAAGAGCTGGTTAGAAAATAATATCTACTAGTTATTGATAAGGACACCCATTATGCCAGATAACTCCATTTAGATGTATTTGAGCATTTCATTCTATGAATTCCACATAAATATCTCCAGTTCTCCTTCACCCCCTTCCTTTAAATAATAAGATTGAGCAACACACACTATCCACATATGTTCTTAGTTTTATATATATTTCAGTTAATTATATTATGTCCATGGATAACTTGATATATTTTATTTTGAATATAATTAATCTTCTCCAGCATTTACACAGAAAATGACTCAGAAAGTGAGTGAAATATCTGTGCTAAAGATGTCAAATTAATTTCTGCATAGCTCTCTGAAAATGCCAGAAGAATTTGCCTAAAGGTATCTGTTTTTATGATACCTTAAATCAAGGAAATGGTAAAAGTGAAAGTATCAGTGCAAGAACCTGGTGGATACTTTGATAATGCATTAAAATAATCAGATTTTCCAAAGGGCTGTTTATATTCTGCATGAAGCAATTTCCATATATCTTTCAAAATGTTCAATGTCCCCAAATAACAAATCTTGCAGTGTATTATACGGACTGTTTTTTTTTTTTTTTTTTTTTTGCTTTTAGCTGGCATTGGAACTATTTCCCTGCTAAAACCTTGAAAAAGCTGACTGCAGAGGTTTTCATTCCATTAAAACTGAAACACTGGCACACAAACATGTATTTGATCACTGTTGGTATAAGTGCAATACTAGCAAAGCGATTCTGTAAAATGATCATATATCATAATTTTTAATGCTAATCTTCTTTTCCAAGAGACTGTAATTTATCAATAGCATCTTGCTCTCGGTAAGCACAGCAGTAGCCTCTCAGATGCTAAGACCTGGGTTAAAATGTCTGCTCTAAATCACGGGTGCTGTTGAGACGAGCTGTCTCACAGTAGGCCAGTAAACACGTTGTCCGAATAGAAAAGCTAGGGCTGCCGTTGTGGGAGAGACAGAAACAGCAGCGTTAGTGGAACCAATTCGGCATCACCTAGTGATTATTTTCTGCTGCTGTAGAAGTAAAAAATGTAGATGTTGTGTGATGATGTCATCAGAAAATTACCTCAACTCAAACTACAGCTATCATAAGGAGGAGAGGAGTGCAGAGAGAGTAGAAGCAGGAAGCGTCTAAAGGAATGACTCATCCTAAGAGTCTCTCTTAGTATTTTGGAAGTTGTTTTGTAAGATTCAGGATTTAGCAATCTGGAAGTGAAGATAAGTTATCTTTAAGTTGCTGTGCTCTGATCAAATTCCAGACTGGGTAATAGTGCATCCAATTTATCCAGAAAACAGAAGGATAAAGGGATGGGTGAATATTAGTTTGCTAACAAAATTTCCTAAAATGAAGTATTTTCACTGAAATTTCTTCAATATTTGTGTATAGAGGCTAATCTCACAAAGAAAAATCCATACTCATATCTGCTTAAATGCTTTGATGTGTTTTTACAGTCAAAAAAAATTTTTTATAGTTGACACTTTTTTTTCCTAGCTTTTTTAATGCTTTAAAATTTTGAATAAGGAATAGAACTCAACAAAAAGCACCAGCAAAATGTCACTACTGTAATTCAGAGTGGTAAATGCAATGCAGTGCAGAGTTAGTCTAGATACTGGAAGAGAGATCTAGTCAAAAACATCCATGGGTCTTAAACCAAGGAGCCCCAGGAATCCATGAATGTTAGTTCCACGAAAATAGGTATTTTCAAGGAAAGAAGTGACTTCTTGGAAGCTTATAACAACCTCCAGCATTTAACACCTTCTCAGAACATGCCTTCTCTTTAAACTATAATCTACTAATTTAAACTACAATAGTTTGTGATCGCTGTTCCTAACTGACTAATACGTGTTTTCCTTTTCCCCATTCTTTATACCATTTATCACTCATCTATTGTGTCATTTTTCTTAGTCTACAATTTATCTGTAAGCAATGACTATAATTTTTGTATGGATTTGTACAGTCAGCCTTGGTAGCCTCTATGTATTAGTGTTAGATAACTATTCAAAATAAAATAATGAAATCACCACCAGGTATTTGTTAATAAAATTAGTGGCAGTAATAAATCATAGAATACAAATATACTTACTTTTATGAGATTACAAATAAGAGAATGTAAAAGAAATAATATTCCCTTAATAAAATCTTACTTTAAAAATGAATTAGAATGGCTAGTGAAAATATAGTGTGTGTCACATGGGTTGAAACCTAGCTAGAGAGCAGTAAATAATAATGAAGAATGTAGTGGCATTGGAACAGTACTTCATGGAGGTCACTTGCAGTTTTATTTAACATCCTCATAAGCGAGGATGAATTTGCAAGATGTGAAAGCATTCTAATTAGATTTTAAGAACCCCAATCTCAAAGAAAAGAACTGTAAGAGCTTGGAAATACGGGCAGAAGATAATAAATGCGGCTTGATCTGGTGGAAGGGAAAACAGATTAGATTAGGGATTGGAAAGCAATCTCAAACCTCTGAAAGATCCAGGAGCTACTGCTTTGGGTATCTTTGGACACTGCTCTCTCACCAGGAGATTTCACTACAAATAGTCTTTCGCCCCTATTATTACGTGTTTGTGCCCGCTGTCATTCCACATCGGTCTCTCTCTTCTTCCCTCTTCCTGCCTCACTGCAATGGCTGCTTTTGAATTCCTTTGTTATTATATCTTATCTCCTCTTACTTAGGAGTGAAGTGGTGGCTTATGGTTTGGTTCTTAGATCAGGGCCAATGTACATTGTGAAAGCTAAAGTAAGCAAAATAAGTAAATCATGTGAAAAATGAACCTGGATTCCTCAGTTATGTACCTGCAACTACTCTAATTTAGTCAGGTTTAGTAGGAATCTTTTGTACCTATAATCTGAGTTTTGACAAAGCATTCTAAAGAGCAAATTAAGAGGTTTGTGTGGGAGTCTACCAAAGTCTTTTCATGGTACAAGCTTAAAAGAAAGAATGTAAGTTTCTGATGTGTGATATGGTAAAATTTTGTTGACCTTATCTTTCTTTTTTCCAAGAAAGAAGCAGACTGTAAGATGGAGAGGTCTTTTATGCTGATCTCTTTCATCATGAGCTTCAGTAAATATGGACCATATTTACCCAAACATGAGGAAGGGTTTTTTTAAAAAAGAAAATCTTTATAAAACATGCTTTTGCTGATATATTTGTCTTGCCCAATGTCTGCCCTCTTTTTTTCTGCAACAGTTTAAAAATTTCTGCACTGGAAAGAAGTGCACTTGTGCACTTTACTTTAGATGCTTCTTTGAAGGAGCCAAGAAGACTGGAGACATGCCTGCTACATTTCCTACAATAGGAAATGTCTTTCTATTCCTCTTCTGACTCGGGAGGAAGCAAAGGCAGATGTATGTGCTGTGTCTCTCCTGGGTACTGGTACTACCTTCAGTTGTTGTAAAATCAAGATAATAAGTGATTTGACTTATTTATTCCTAAAAATGGAACTATACCTCTAGGATTTCTTTAAATTGAGGCCTTATATTTTCTTTAATACCATAAATTGCTTTTGAGAAGGTGTGCAAATAGATCAAGCGTAGTAGATACCTGAAGTACTTGTGAAGAAGTCTGGAAAGGCCAAATGAAAACTGTATGCAGATGAAGAGGAAGAGGGACTCTTCCTTAACCCTATTAACCCTTCCTAAACCTATTAGCAGTATTTAATTAACATTTTGCAAACACCTTCCAGTGTTAAAGTTCCCACAATTCCAATGGAAAATATGCTCAGTAATTATGTAGTAGCACAAATTATTATAGATAGACCTCAACAAAGATTTACATTTCATTTTCCCACTCATATTTTAGAGAAGATACATGGCATCATAACAAATGGGCATCATCTGAGGAGAAACATTTTGTCTGACTTAGAAGAAAAGATAGGCTTACCTTTATGTTTCTGATAAATGGCAAATCTCAGAATTTAGCCACTGGATTATTAGCTATAGTGAAAAGATAAAGCCTGCATTTCTAGCAGAAAATGGAACTAATAAGAAAAATTGCTCCTTGGGAGCTGAAGCTTCTTTAAGACTGAAGTTTCTTCATGGCTTTCTCATTCTTTGTTCCTGTGTCCAGAACTTCTCAAAATTAATTGCAGTAGACAAAGATAAGTTTACATATTCACATAGCCACATTTTTCCAACCTAAGAGCAAAGAGACTTAGGAAAAGCAGGATGGAACATGAGTTAGTCCACAAAACTTAACATGAACCTACAATACACTTAAGAATATTCTTAAAGTTTCAAAAATTCCATTTATTCTTTTATCTGCATGCTTTAACTGAAGAGGTAAACCTCTTGAGATTACTGTAAGGCTAGTGCAGTCCTTAACAGATATTGCTTAACAGTGTCCAGACTATCAGGAATGTTCTCATCTTTTACTTAAGGAACTGCGTAATGTATGGGAGTAATTACTCCCACTGCCATTTACTGTCTTTAAACAGGAAAAAAAAGTATATTCACTCTGTATTTGGATTAAAATACGGATACTGTCCTTCTGTACTTTATTTATCTTACATAATTTCTGTATACTTATTTTTCTTTGTGTGACAAAATTTAACTTCAATCTCAAGCAGTGTAATAGCAGAAAAAGCCACTTTCTCACCAGGTTCTTCAATTTAAGGGTTGCATCATTACATGAGCTAACCAGAATTTGGCTGTGGCTTCCTCCATCTTTAAAGCCGTTAAATCTAAACCATTAAATTTAAATAGTCTACTTACATCTTACAAACTTCAGTCTTCAGCCACTGAGATTGCGATGAGATTTTCTGGTGATATTTATTCTCATTGAAACTACATTTATTTCTGTTCTTTTCTTTTTTTTTTACTTCATCTTTATTTTCTTTCTTATTCCTAGAGAAAAAAAGAATAAGAAGACATTCCTCTCTTTTGGGTCTCTGCTTCTGCTGAAGTAGTCTGTGTAATATTTTTCTCCAAATATAGCGAGAATGAGCAGCCATAATAGAAAGTCTGTAGGTAGAATTTAAAAAATCTGTGCAGGCCTAGATCTGGTCAAAAGAGAACACAGAAGCTGGGAAAACAGAAACATGCTTTCTACTTGACTTCTGCTTCTCTTATAGCTAAAAACAAGTACTCCTACAGAAAATATCTTTAAAGTATTAATCTAGAATTTATCTATTACTGGTTGCTATTCAGCTAGAGTTATATGTTAGCAAAGAAGCAAGATGTGGTATCACAGATAGGTCTTGTTCTGTTTGTCTAGCAATGTAACATAAAGCCACTCAGAGTCCCTAGCAAACGCGTAATGCTGTGGTCCTCTTGAGTAATGCTTGATTCAGCACAGCTTGTTGTGGTGAGTCACTACTGAAGAGGCTCTACTGAAGACATCTGAAAGCTGTATTCTCCAGTACTACCCTCAGGGGATCATGACTGTGATACTGCCACCAACGATACTTATCCACCAATGCAAATTTTCCTCTGAATACAGCTTTCCCTGGGGGTAGTAGAGGATTTCCCTGTCCCTTTGCCTATTGGATACATCTGGATTCCGTCTCTGAAGTAGCATTGTGGCTGACATCTGATGTCATGGTCATGGTCAGGTACAGTGCAAAAAAACCCTGTAAATACTGGTCCTTGCAGGAATTAGAATAATATGAGGATACCGTAGCTTCCTAATAAAAGAATAATAATGTTAATTATTATTCTAATACTAAACATCATATGGCAAGTGCTTTCTAAAAAGAGGGTGTAAATTCTAGTCAGTTATTAAAATATTTGCCAGTTGATAAAAGCAGAGGAATTCATCTTTAATAGGAACAATATTGATAATGTTTTGCAGTGAAGATAAGTTTAATAATTTTTTTTTTGAATTAGAGCACACTGCAGTCATAAAGAACTATTGTTCACACATAACCCCAGGGTATAGCCTCCATCTCTTTATGTATTATATCCTATACACATTTGTACTGGCTGTATATTCAGTGGATAAGAGATGCAACTCTGTATTGATTAACACTGTATGTCACAATAATGTTAGTCACAGCAAAAATTGAAGTATTTTGGCAGAATTACGACCTCTTTGTCCTGAATTTACGATAGGCCTGGGCCATGTCTGTAATTTCATCACAGATTTTCAATTAATAGTTAATTTCAGGTAGTTTCTGTGTTAAGCATCTTCTTTCTATATAATGTAGGTATTTTTGATATATTAAAATAGTATTTTACTTTGTTTTCTGTGTCCTTTTGCTTTTCCATTTTGTAAGATTTTAATCTAATGCCTTTGGTCCTAACCCCAAGAAGAAAATGTGCATAAGGAGGTCTGACGATAAAGTTTCACTGTAGCTGAAGTTTTCTTTAGCTGTGGAGAATTATTTTGGCTGACATGATGTTGACCAAAATCATCGTGATTTGTAGCAGATTCATAAATACAGCTTGTAAGAGTGAATCATAGGTAAAATATGAGGCTAGCCAGAAGTGATTCCCACTGGACAAACTATATTTACTCTTTCCTAACAGAAGGACTCCTTCCTAAACTCTTCTGCCTTTGCAGTGTCAGCATTTTTTCTGACACTCTGGAATATCTTTCAGATTCTGAGATATAAATGTTATTTCAAAAAGGTTTCAAAGTAGATCCTCACGCACTAGAGCTCTCTTTCAATGTAATGATGAGCTGGAAAAGACAGCTGCATATTGTCGCATTGTGCCATGGCTACCTGTGTTGATTCCACCTGAAACATGATTTAGAAAAGAAATGGAGTTACTCAAAATTAGTCACTCCTATAAAGGTCATTGTAGGACAATATGCCAGTGCTGGCTTCAGCTAAGTGAAATCTCATGTTAGCGACAAAAGCCAGACAGTGAGTGAAAATCCCAGACAGGTTATATGGATATTTGAAGTGTTAAGTGGTTATTAAGATACAAGCCCTATTTTAAACAAAAAAATCTACCCCAACAGTTATCCACAACCCTGATTCTCCAAATTCAGAATTATTTATTGCATGCTCCCCATACTCTAGATTAAATTATTCCCTAATCATTTGAACTCTAATTAAATTTTAGATGAGCTGACAAATGAACTACTTGAAAATACACCGGTATCCACAGTGGTGATGCTAAAGCAGTCACAGTAAAGCATCAATCAGTGATCTAAATGCATCACAATAGTTCTTAAGAAAATAGAAAGCTCTGTAAATCAATACTCTTTTCTAAATTTTTGTAGGATAACTTGTGAAAACCCATTTGTGTCACAAAATGATTGCTTATAGATCTAACAAGAAATAATCTAAACTCAGAAAATTGTCTGAATCATTAAGAACTATGTATTTGGAATAGTTGTTTCCCTAGTTTTACTAAGCTACAGAAACTAATCAATACAAAATATAAAGGAATAAACTTTGTAGAGCACAAGATTAATGGATTGTATTTAGACTTTGACAGTCATATATAGAAGTGAAAGAAAAAATATGAAACTTCTGAGAGACTTACTCAGAATTCTCAGCTGAATTCATAGTTACTACACAAGGAGGCAAAAGTACAGCAATTCAAAATAAAAATACACTGCTTTATACCTGTCATTTAACACAGTCCCCGAAAAATGTAAATGGACTTCTTCAAGGCATTCACTTAGGCAGCATGGAACTGCCTTGGAAAACTTAAGTAAGCCCTAAGTTTGGAGACTTTTCTAAACTGGATTATGTAAGTATATTTTTTATTTGGTCACCCATTGTATTTAATAAATTCAAAGGGGCTAAACCTGATAAGATAATTTCTGTCTTTTCTCTAAAAGGCATGTCTTCTTGTCATGTTGAAGTGAAGTAGACAACTCAAGTGTTGTACTAATTAGAAGCCTATAGCCTTTAAGTAATATAGGCTACAAGATCATGGTCAAAGTTTGTAGCAGCTACTGGAAGATACTCTTCCTATTATAACTCAGACTAAAGCAATTTGATTCATAGGTAATAATAAGGCAACTAACTTAAACTGATGTTCATAAAAACCTTGCAGGAGGACTCCTTTAATACTAAGCTACAGGTACATTCAGTTACATATTACAGTTTTGTTCGGTAGGAAGAAATTCCTTCCTAATACAGGATGATTTTTTTTTTTTTTTTTTTTTTTTTTTTTTTTGACAGAACTTCTGTTTTGAGTCAAACCTCTTCGTATGAAGACTGGAAGAAAAGCCTGTCAATACTTAAGGCCAGACATTGTATCTGACTGAAAGTAAACATTAGGTCCTAATGTTTTTTCTCTTCAGTGTGACTTGAACCCTTTTGAGATTACCTACATTCTCTGTCATTGTTTATTCCACTAAACTCTAAAATAACATTATAAATAGATGGTCTTTCTTTTTTGTAAACCCTGGCACTTTTGTCTTTATCTCTCTTACACAAGTTCTGTAGACTATTGGGCTTTAAGTTAAAATACACTGAAATATGAATTTAAAAGAGATTTGATGAGTGGAATTTGCTTTACTCCTTGATAGAGTGTGGGAATGCAAATTAGGCACATGCCTTGACTCATCATCTAGAAATACTCTCTCTCTCCGTGTACTGTAGAAGTTATCATAGGAAACCTGGATTTTTGAGTTTAACTTAGATTTAGAGGTTCAGAGATCTTGCCATCCAAGGAGTGCTTTTTAATGGAAGATACAGAAAAATTGTTCTTATTTAAACAGATTTTATGAGTGTAAGTAAGGCAGTCCCTGCCTCAACTGCTCTTATCCTTAGTCCCTCTGTGTTGCATTTATCTGACCATAATACAAGGGGGAGGGAAAAAAAAATCAAGCAATAATGTGATCAGAATAGTATACTAAGGATTCAAGTTGTCCATAAGGAAAATTTTGATACAGGCTGATGAACTGGATAGAAGATATCAATTTTAGTATCATGGGCCAAGAGCCTTACAGGCAGTTAGTACCATAATCAGGATGAGATGCCTTTGGCAATCTGTCTCAGAGCTTTTAATCAGCAGTGATAACTATAATGAGTAACAGCAGCTTTCCACTGAGGAGGATGTAATTTTCTATATATCCATTTTATTGTGGTTGACACTTTAGTGGATGTACCCACTTCAGTCAGAGTTCACAGTGTGCCTATTTATTGTGTAGGCCGTCTGAACTAGTGAGTATCAATTTTATTATGATATTTGTAACTGGTTATTCATTCAAGATGACAATGACAAAACTATATAGCCTGCAAGTGGCAGCAGTATATATGACTGTTTAACAGCCACAAGATGAAAAAATATAGGAGCGAGTTGCACTGAACAGCAAATAAGCTAATGAAACTTTGTAAAGTTAGGTTTCTAAATTCTAACTAGAATTTTCTCATGAAGAAGAATAGCGGAAATAAAGCTTCATTTCTGGAAGTCAACAGAAAGGTCATCTTAAAAGATGTATTTTCCATTAGACTTAACTCAAGGAGAGTTCAAGCAATTTTTTTCATTAGACAGCTTACGGCAATAACAGTTTATAGGTAACAGGGGCCAAGACTGGCATTTTAGAGAACAAGGTCACAACTTTCTTGCCTTGTGCTCTCAGCATCTGCTATTATCTGATCCATCAAAGGCTGTGGGACTCCAACAGTGTAACTAATACGTAGCATATACGTAGCATACGTAGCATATACGTAGCAATTACCTGGGGTGCAAATGTGAGTAGCAAAAGGAAATGGATACTATCAATCAGAAAGTTCCATCTTACATCCCACCATCCTTGCTGCTTGTAAATTCATTAGTCTGCTGAGTGAATAAACTTATCTCCATACCTAATCTTCATCAGGTATTAGCTAACTCATATAATGCTATCTGTTGAACCAAAAAAAAGTGAAATAGAGTATGTATATTATCTGCATATGATTAAAAATAACATACTTTCTCATGTATTTTCTCTTTCCCCTTGATCCCTCCCCCTCAAAATGGTTGTTATTAATGGGAAATGACCAATACAACTCTGATACAGTCTAAGAGGGCGCAAGGGAATTGTTTAATGTTCTCTGCTGAAAAGGTCAGTCTCTACCTTTGCTAGCATCCACTATTATCAAATTCACAATATTGGGATGAATTGACACAGCTAAGAAAATCAAATTTGGGCCTTTAACTTTTGCCCATTAGAGGGAAAAACCGTGAGCTAACAACATGAATATATTTCTATAAACATCCAGGCCTAATAAACAATTTATCTGTTAACATGTGTTATGAAGCTTCAGATTACTGCAGCAGCTCAAATGCTAGTCTTTAAAACAATGTCTCCCTCCAAAATGGAGATGTGTGAGAGAGCAAAAACTAACTGTACTGTAAGAATTAAGAAGCCTTAGAAATCGTTTATGAAAGTGCTAACCTGACATATGCTTAAACATTATGGGTTTTATTATTATTATTTGTATTAAAGTTACACAAAGAAGTCATAGATGCATTGATTTTTCACCATAATAATTACAAATTATAAACTTCATTCTTTCATACACCACTTCAGGTACAGGCCTCAATTGCTCCCCTGAGTAAAACCTGAGACCCAGTCTTGCATTTTCTTCCTTACATAGACAGACTATGTTTTATAAACAGTAGACTCTTCATTATTCAATGGTTTTGGTCTTTTTTTTTTTTTTAATTTCTGCTCTTTTCTCGTGAAAATTATTTCCAAATTAATGCTATGATAACATATATAGCTTTATATGAATACATGCCTGTGGAACAATAATTGAAATAAGAATTCACATTTAAAGTGATATTTAATAGATATTTTCCTTTTCCCTTTAATAACTGACTAATTGTACTAATAACAATGAATGAGACAATAGGTAAATGGAGAATAGCATGAAGAAATAGAATAATTCTTCTGCTTATTTTCTTGAAACAGTCCTAGTAAAAAAGCATAAATTAAGCATATATTAATGTTAAAGACAAGATGTGAGCTGCACCATCAGTGCAAACCTCTGATTAATTAACAGTTGGTGAGCCCATCCTCTCATACACACAGACACACAACCTGTATTCCATGAAAAAAATGGCACAGAACAAAATATTTCCTTACATACCTTTAAAAAAATCTAACTAATAATGGAATTTCTTCAAATACCATCTCTATTGAAAATGGCAATAATCTGTACAGATTTTTCTCCTGGATCATCAGAATCTTATGTGACCTGTTATTCCTCTGTCTGAATAGCATTAGATTTTTCTTCTTCCTAGGAAGCAAGGTCACATTCATAAAATACTAGGAATAAATTTATTATACTTAAGTGTATTTAAAAGAATGGTTTTGCAAGTAAGACTACTGCAATCACAAAATCACATTATGAGTAAGGCCAAATATGAGATTTAACTAGGCTGAAATGAAAGAAAAAAAAAATCACACCATCATCACAATCAGGCAGTACAAAATGGCTTTGAATTCCCCATTCTATCTTTGGTTTTACCTTAACAGCAAACCAGAGAATACAATCTGAATCTGAAATGAAAAAAGATCATACTACTCAGATTTATTATGGATACGATTAAATGTTTTGCCAGCTTACCTGATTGAAAGAGAATGACAAATCACTACAAAGCCCAGCATCCAAAAATAATATGATAATAGAATGTTTTCTCCTGAAATTGTCCAGATTTCCGGCCACAAAGCTTTACTAATTAATTATAATTTCTGTATTCTCAGTGGAAAAGAAAACACAGAGACCTTTCCAGAATCCTCTCTGATTCTGCCTCCGCTTCCTGTTCTCAGCCTCACTCTATGGTACCCAACATATATCAGAAAACAGCTTATTAGGAGAAGGGGGGGTGAAGGGTGGGGGAGTGGAGGGGGAGAAGAAGTGAAAAAAATGCAGCACCTAACGTGGCAGCTCCACCTACTGGTAAAGATAATGAATACGTGCAAAGCGGCAGCTTATAAAGCATCTTTATCCCAATTTATCCTGACCTATACTTGAAACAGCTGCTGTGTAATAAGTTCCTCCGGGCAAGGAGCAGAACAAACCGACAAAACCCGGCTGATGATTGAATTTAAGAAGATTTTCGTTAAAATACTAATAATTGAATATGGAAACTGTTGTCATATACATTTCACAGAGCATTTAATTGTAAATCTGTTGTTTCCTTTAAAAATCCATGAGAAAAGAGCAAAGTCTAAATAACACACCGTAGAGACTCTCTGTTCGCCCTAACTGGTGTATGCTGAACTTGCTGATTATCTTGATACTGTCTCATGCATTAAACATTGTCATACATTTTTGGCATCATTTTAATTTTTTATGCATGTAAAATATACTGTGCTTATGTAAAAGCACAGCTCAAAGTCTTTCGCTTAGGCAGGATTCCTGCGAGTGTGCAGATTTCCATCCACTTACCTAGGGTTCCTCTGGTCATCCTACGGAGAATTACTATGGCAGTGGCTCCAGCGTCTCCTGGTCCATGGGCAACAGTACTGAGTGAAAAGTGTGCTTCAGGCAACGTTGTATTTTGTCCTCCATGTGAATGTGAGGAAAGCTGTGTCTGTGGAAAGCAAGATGTAGAAACACTGAGCAGTGTCAGCAAATATGTGCGATATATTGACTAATAGCCTTGGGTTAGAGACCACTACTGTTCCTGACTAGTTTAAAATCAAGCTATAAGCTTTGTTCAGTGACATGAGATTTATTGAAAAAACACTATCGCACAAACCAAAAAATGAGTATATTTTTTATTTTGCTATCTGATAGCCCCTAATTTTTCCTTGAATATCTTTTTAGTAGGTGACAGAGATACCCTGTTCACTGTCTGACTGGCCACATACTTTGTTTTGGAAATGATGGAGATGAGAATGGCTAGCACATAACCAGCCTGATGGCTGCAGCAGAACCAGAACTGCACAAAGCAGCAGTAACAGTGACAACTGCCTAGAACTGATGTGTGTTATCTGTAATATCATGCATACATCTGTATTTCAGTTAGCATACTTAAACCACAATCGTTAAGCATTCCTGTAAATTTGTGAGTAGTCCGGATGATTTTGGTTAAACTTTTTGCATGCTTGATAGATACAAATACTGAATTCTGCCATTTGGCTAATAAAGAGAGTAATCTCAAAATAGATACTAAAGCTGTATCCAAATGGCCTTATTAAATGTAGTCCAAATATTTCCATAGCTTTAGTAAAATTGTATTAAAAATAAGTCTCAAGGGATGAACTTAACCTAGAATTATTGCCCCAACCATCTTATAGATGTGCCTAAGTGCTTCCAAAATGTTGATTTACAGTTATATCTTTCTTGTCATTCAAGTAAACTACATTCACAATCAGAACATTATCGCGGACTTAACATAAGGTACACAACAATCACAGCTTAGCAATGTCTTAAAATATTCGTGTGTTCTCTGTGTGTGTGTATATGTGTGTGTATATATGTTGTATGTATTTTGTGTATCTACAGATCATTCATCTCAGATGGCTTTTTGTTTAGTCCAGTATTCTAACAGTGGCCAGTACAGGTTTCTAAGTTCAAGATAATCAGTAGTGGGCAACTGATCTTACCCTATTGGTCCCCGAGCTAGAGGTAGATCAAGCTTGCACACTGCAAGAGCTTCATGGCCAACTTCACTTGGCACTGTTGATTACTTGCTGAGGGAGAGTCCAGTTGGTGAAATATTTCATGGGCTAAGTGGAAAGATGTAGCTTTCTCACATCCTATATGCACTAGGTGTATGTGTTGTCTAGCATGTAGCAGGTACTGCATCCAGTTCCACTACGGAAGTAATTTAGGAATTTCTGAGGGCTAGGTGGTGTTTTCTATATTTCTTCTTGCATGATATGACTATTTTTATTTTATCTGATGTCTACTTTGGCAAAACAGAGGAGAGCACAGAAGGCAAGTAATTTATGAGAAAATAATTTTCTGCAAGGTATATAACACACCTGTAGAACTTAGAGATAGACAGGCCAACAGCTTAGGAGGATTCTGAAAAGCGCTAGATATTTATGTGAGTAATAAGTATTAGTACAGGGAGCAAGCACTGAGTCAGATAATAAGGATTCAGTATCTAACACTTGCAAGCTTCTTGGGTTACTTCCAAAAAATAATGTATGTTTGTAGCTCAGTTCCTCATCTATGGAAAGGGGATAATATTTCCTGTCTTTAAAGAGTCTATAGAATAAATAAATTTTGTTAGTCAACCAGACTGCATACCAAGACTGAAGAAGTTTTTTTTGCAATGTCCAAAGGACCGACCACACTTGGAAGCTATTATTTTCGGCATCATATATTCACAGAATATATTCAAAGAATTTGCTATATATATGAAAAGACAAATAAACAAAGATGAAATGCAAGCAATCAATTTCAAAGTGAACAAATACAATTTCAGATAGATTTTAAGAGGTGGACAAATGAATTAAATGATACTTCAGCAACAAGCGCAGTAGTGCTCTCAAAGCTAGTAACAAAATCTAATAATGTTCTCCCAGGACACCTATAAACAGAGAGATTGCGTTCATATGTTTCCATTCCACTTATTGCTACTGAGTCATGTGGTTTAATTGGTCAGAGGAAAGGTAATCATCATTTGGAGAGAGAGGAGGTTTTGTTAAACAAACCTCACGTTATGATTTATTTATTTGCTAGTCTTTTAAAGCTAGAATGCCTGGAAGAATTGCTCTGTTTAATAACATATGCTTGCCAAGTTGATTTTGCATTAGAAAGTTTCTCGGCATGCGTTAACAGTTATCTGCACTGAAAACAGTACCTTATAATTAAACCATCGAAAAATACTGAGAGAGATGATATAAAATCTCAAACAATGGACTCTAGTATGTTAAAGAAAGATCTGCCTTTGGCCAAGAATTATAAGGATACATATGTAAATTGTTTGGCACTGTTAATAACGAGGTAAGCACAGGCTGATGCCTTAATAGTTCAGACTTTGGGCATTCTGCTGCCTCAGAGAGCAAAGACACATCCTGAAAAGAACAGCTTTTTTTAAAAAATGCATTTTTTAGTTCAAGCTTTGAAATATGTGTGTAGTTGTATGAGTTCGATTATTTTGTCTAGCACCTATGGAAGACAGGCTAGCACAACTGCCCTTGTTAGTGAACCTGACAGAATCAAGAACAATTTGTTTTTGTGGATAAAGGGTGGAATTCCCATTTCATGGGAGGCAAGTGATAAGTACTTTCAACAACTTGGTACACATTCATTTTTTGCATCTGTCTTCACAGTTGGATGTTAGAAGTGACGTTAGTGTTAGCCCTAGACTGCCAATAAATGGCTGGCTTTGTATGTTGAAAATATTATGAATCCCATTTAAAATATTCCCTTCATCAAAAGTAATTATCAACACCAAATCATTTTCATTATGTAGAAAATTCTTCAGAATTTTTTTAATTCCAAAAGTAGTCTCCTGATTTTTCTTAGGCTGAATTTAAAAACTGTCAGCCTGCACTAATACAACTGAAATACAAATATTTTAAATGTGAGAGAAATTAATAAAATAAAAAGATTACAGATATTTAGTAGTCAACCAGACTGGTTGACTGGAGCAGGCAGAAAAAACTGCTTAATATTTAGACTCATCTTAAATTTCAGTTTCATTTCAATGAGTCACTTGCAAAGGTGACTCTCAGACTTTAAAGTGAGGAATGACAGACTTTATGATTTCATCTGAACTACATAATGAAGGCTGATAACTTTTGATTGAGATTAATTTATGTCTTTTAATAAGATGAAACATCAAGGAACAAGATCTTACTCACTATGCAGGCCTGTCTTTTGCCTTAGCACTTTACCAAATCAGGCCTAAGCTTTTAGAGTTTAAGAGATCTATGGATAAAATTTTACAAAAAGGAAAAATAAGAGTTCTAAATATGTGAAATAATTATTTCTTTGAGGCATGTAAAGGACAGGCGTAGATAAATGTTTGTTGGCCAGAATAGCTGCTGTCATTGCTCCTTAGGTTTAATATCCTATGTGCTGTGGAAACTGGAGTTTGACCTTTTGCTCCATCTCTTCTGGGTAAATGTTTTTGCATGATTTAATAGAAAGGTTATTTTTTATGCAGATGACTGTTAGCCATGCTCTGAGAGGCAAAGAGAAATTTTGAGTAGAAACTATCAGCATGGTTGAATAAGCAGAAAGATTCTTCTAGCTATCTTAGTTTACAGACACTTAAATAAAAAATTCAGAAAATGAGATTTGTTCAATGGATATTTGTTTTCACCCTATGTAATTATTATTAATATGATTAATTAAACTATGAATGAACCACGTTTGTAGATGTTGGAGACCAAGGTTACTATAACTTGTTGATTCTCACGGTGCTCTTCTAAATTTTTTTGCAAAAAAAAATGTCTTTCTTTTCCCACACACTTGTAGCTTGGCAAGTATATGCCATTGGCAGGTACAGTTTTTCTATTTAAATGTAAAATTTAAAAATTGCCCCGAATCTCAGAAGGTACTGTTTTATTGTCTGATTTATTGTGGCATTTTACTGTGGTCCATGCAAAATATTATCACATCTCGTGTTTATTGTACACTTCACAGAGGATACAGAGAAGTGAAGCTAGCTAATGAATGAACTTTACCGTGAAGATGCAACTATGACACAATATATCCAGACTGAAAAAGTGAGTGATAGACTGCAGAGGGATGAGAATTACAGTGATGGAATGCCTATCTTCACTCATGGTGCAGTTCCATATTTGTAGAATAATTTTTTAGTGTTACATATATTTTACACTCTTCTGAAGAGCAAAGTATAGAATGCAAAGATGGAATTCAGCACCAAGGACAGCACATAGCTCACAATCTGCCCGTAACTGTAGAGGTTGATAAAATTGCATATAATTTTAAGTGAAAAACTTTTTAAAAAGTATAAATACTCCTTGTTATATAGAATGTTTTTTAGACACAAAGTCAAAGGAAAGTAGGGGTTTTTTGGATGACAATAAGATTTTTTAAACTCCATGCTCATGGACTAGTTATTTTGACTCATTATTAGCGTTACTTGAACTATTTTAGTATTTTCATATTCTCTCGTGGTCCAGGGTTCAATTGTAGGGATTGCACAAGCACAGAAATCGATCTTTTTTCATGAAGAACTGATACTGCAAAGGTTTATGATAACTAAGATGAGTGATTTAGGTTGATAAAGGTATGAGCTGCTACTGAAAGGAACAGTCTCTCCCTGTGTTATTTTTAGTGATTTTTATGGTGAGACAGATCATGATTCCATGTTTTTAATCTAGATCAAGTTCTAGATAACTCTTCTTGCACTCTTTCCTCTCCATATTCTCATATGGAAATTTGCTTCCACAGCGGAGAATTGTTGAGACAGGTCTGCACGCAGGCGACTGGTAGTTGTGTTTGATGTGATAAAGTAGGTGTAAATAATAGAAAATTTTAAGTAAATAGAGAAAAAGCAATATAATCATTTTGTATCATACTGCTTGAAAAATAAATCTCCCTATTGGCACAAAGACCTGGGAGTGCTGGTGGAGGACAGGTTGACCATGAGCCAGCAATGTGCCCTTGGGGCCAGGAAGGCCAATTGTATCCTGGGCTGCATTAGGAAGACTGTTGCCAGAAAGTCGAGGGAGGTGATCCTGCCCCTCTACTCAGCCCTGGTGAGGCCTCATCTCAAGTACTGTGTCCAGGTCTGGGCTCCCCAGTACAAGAGACACATGGAGCTACTGCAGAGAGTCCAGCGTAGGGCTACAAAGATGACCAGAGGGCTGGAGCACCTGCCCTATGAGGAACGGCTGCGAGAGCTGGGCCTCTTCAGCCTGGGGAAGAGAAGACTGAGGGGGGATCTGATCAATGTGCATAAGTACCTGAAGGGAGAGTGTCAAGGGGACGGGGACAAACTCTTTTCAGTTGTCCCATGTGACAGGACAAGAGGCAGTGGGCAGAAACTGAACCACAGGAAGTTCCCCCTGAACGTGAGGGGGAATTTCTTCCCTGTGAGAGTGATGGAGCACTGGAACAGGTTGCCCAGCGAGGTGGTGGAGTCTCCTTCTCTGGAGATCTTTAAGGCCAGCCTGGATGCAATCCTGTCTACATGCTCTAGGTGACCCTGCTGGGCAGGGAGGTTGGACTAGATGATCTCCAGAGGTCCCTTCCAACCTTACCGATTCTATGTTTCTATGATTCAGCTATATATCATCCTGATATAGGCCATCCGTTAGTTACAAAAAATCCTACATCACTGCCGAGGGGAGTGTGGGTAAAGAGAACTAGGATGGGGCAGCAAACTTGCACATTAGCCTTTTATAACTTATCATAACTAGAGTAGCTCAGAGCAGTTTCAGGATGCTTTAGAATACAGAAGAGCACCTTGGACCAAATTCAGTAAAACAGACCACTGTAATAACTCCTTAGTGAACAGTAGTGTATTATCCTTGGCTACATCCAGGCATCCATTCCTCTTGTCTTACACAAGACATTTCCTTCTCTGGCTTTTAGAGAAGCATACATATATTATTTATATTTTGTTGAATTAATACTTAAAGCCAAAAAACCACGCACTCTTCTTTTTTATTTTGGATTCCACCATTTATTATAGTGGATTCTGACTAAAGAATTTCTAAAGGTACCTTGCATTAATACATAGTGGAATAAAGATGTCTGGCAGAACCTTGAGTTTTCTGTAAATATCTGTATATACATGGATCCAAATGCATACTTCATTAATATAAAAAATGTAAGTCTCTGTGCACTTTAAATCTTACAGGATTTTTTAAAAATGTGTATTATTCCTAATGTAGTTTACTATTTTAAAGATTAATAATCAAAGCTAATATGAGATTTTAAACTAAAATGCAGTCCTTTTGATAGGGTGTTAAAAAGCCAGCTGAGCTGAATTCCTTGCCAGTAGGTGGAGCTAGCATGTAATATGCGGTCTCCTTTTTTCCTCACCCCCCTCTTCTTCTTCCTCCCCCCTTTTTTTTCCCACAACCAATTTTCTGATCGATGCTGGGATTCGTAGAGTGAATCTCAGAACAGGAAGCAGGAGCAGAGAATACAGAATACTGCAGAGGTTCCTTTGTTGCTTTCATGGGAAGGTTCTTTCTTCATTTCTTTCCTTTTTCATTTCAGTGAGATTAAGAGTTTACAGTCTTCTTTGCCAAGGAACCTGAACCTGCAAAAAAGGACCCTTATCATCTACAAGTGTATGGATATTTCTTATGCCATGATTTGTAATTCTCTTTTAATCAGGTAAGACCACATGATATTTAATTAAAATGCTCATGCAAGAAATTTCAGTCCTATTGTACCAAGGTTCTTCTCGCATGGTGCCACACCTAGTTTTCAATTAATATTAATACAACAAGAGGAGTAGAAAATAATAGCCATCTTTGTAGCTGTATGGATTTTTCATAGTATTTAATTAGGTCTTAAAGCAATAATAAAACATTTTGTTGTTCTTTAGAGTTTTCTGATCCTACTTCTTTTAAAGATTGTATGTTTATATTTAGAATTACTTTTGTTTTTTATTTTTCATCCTTATTGTGGTAATTTGTTGGTGTTGCTTTCAGGTGGTTATCTACAAGTGTTTTCCTTTTTTACTAGAGATTATATTGCTGCTGTATCCAGAATACAAATTGGAGTGATATTTTAAGGCACATTAACACATCCCTGGGATTGTCCAGTTTTAATGCTACCCTGTTTTAATGCAGAAATGTGCTGTTGCTTCTCTATCACATCTTCAGACAGAGGCTTTCTTTGCTTCCTAAATTCATCATTTTGTTTTTGTGAGGTATGGGAGATGTATGGGATTCTTCCCTCCCTCATCTCCCAAAACAGCCTCTCCCTGGTAGAAAACAGAATGGAGGACTTATCTGTAACTAAACATGATTTTTCACTGCTGCAGCTATCATGTGAAACATATAATGTGAATTGTTTTTCATATAAGAATGAATTGTTATTCCAAAAACTTAATTCCATATTGCATTTGAAAGAAATATTTTTCTATCATTTTTTAGATACATGATACTTGCTGGGAGAGACAGCAGAATGACTCAGGAGGTGGGAAGCTCATGCAGCACCCCCTGACTCTTCTTTCCAACCTTCTGTTTTTTTTCTTACCTTCCCTTAATTACAGTAATAATGTATTTAGTCAGGAAAAACTGCATGGAAATATGTGTTTTACAGAGTCATAGATCAGAGAAAGGACTTAGCCAATAGGTGAGAAAAAAGAATGTTTGATTAAATAAAATATTTTTTGCTTTTTACTAGAAGGAGGTAAGTAGAAAAGCATTTATTCAAAATTTTCACATGCCTGTGTAAAGGTAGACTTTTTTATCAGTGTTTACTGAAGCAACAGAAATTTGCCTATTGGGATTTGAGTGCTAGATGCTGTCTTGGCTTTAGATGATTCTTTTGATATATGTGAAATGTTAAGAAGATTCACAGATATTCTTGTGATCTGTGCATGTTTCCTACTTACATGTATTTTTCTGATCAATGTTGTCAATATGTGTGTATGTGTATGGCTCAGCCATTGTAGTTCTGAAGATACCTTCATTAGGTGGTAAAGGATTGTCCATTCTTGAACAGATTTAGAGAGAAGATAAATAACCACATCCAAATGATCCACAATTTCCTCTAGTGATAACTGCATTTAATAAATGATGCTCTGTTATGTCTGTAGGCCCCAATTCAACAACAAACAGGTGTATCAATGGGATGACTCACATTCCTAATATTAGGCAAGTGGATGAGTATCTGTCTCTATTCTCTTGATTTTAAACTACACCTGTGCTCAGGGAAAGAATAACTTTTTTAATGACAGAGATTTTGCATTGTTCATAGAGTGCAGTTAGTAGGCCAGACTAGCGCAGAGCTTCAAAGATGAGCTTTTGATTTACATTAAAAAAAAATCAGTGAGTTCTTACAAGCCTTGAAGGAAAATATTGAGACTGAATCTTTACAGACTTTAAGTAAACAGTAGTCCTTGGTAAATACAGACACATAAATGACCATGTCATATGGAAACGTGATCTCTTTCAGTAGCAACAGCTAATGTCAGATGTTTCGGATGAGGAATTCTAGAGAAAGTTGACCCTAGGGGAAAGTTGGCCCTCCCCTCCTCTCATGACATTTAAATAATCTGAAAACTTAAATATCTCCAAAAAATCATTATTTTGCTTTACTGTAATTGCACTGTTCTCTGTATCCATATAAGCATCAGTTCTCTCCAACCCAAAAGACTTGTTCTGCAGCCAGAACAAGAGCCCAGCAGTGGTCACATTATCCTGTGCTCCTTACTCAGTTTCTTCATTGCATATCTTGATTAATGGATTTGCCTGGTCACTACCTGCAGCTCCACTCTGCCTTGACTAACCCCTGAACTCATCTTCCAAGGAGACAGAAAGGGCATTTAAGTCTAATATAGCATAATTGTTTGAATCATGCTAGATGCTGGTGAATGGAAGGACAAGGGTCTAGAGCAAGCCCTTCCAATTCATGCGGTTTTGTGCTGAAGTGAGAAAACACAAACAACCTTTTCTCTGTGTTGCTCTCGTTGCTTTCTGGCCTCACGCGCACTCTCACACCAGCTTCTCCACAGGTTAGGATGCACCTGCACAGGCAGAGCCTCGCTCCCTGTCCCCCCCGGCGCCCCTTCCATCTCGCTGCCTTTGGCCTCACTGCCAGTGTGCTGAGGAGGCATGGGAGAGCTGCAGATCTCTCTTCCAGAGGCTTCCAGAAACCACCTGAAATAATGCATTTTCTGTCCTTCCTTACCTCTCACCAGCACTTGCCAGTCTGGCAACTGCTGCAGTAAAAGGCGTTTTGACCTTAATCTCTCTGTTCTTCTGTTTTTCATCTTTCGAAAGACAACAATATACCTGATTTCAAATGGGTGTTAATGGAGGTGAGGCAAGCAGTGTTGCGAATCACTAAATACTGTAAAGAATCAGAATCATAAAAAAGCTGAGGAGGAAATGAAAAATTCTGTAGTCACTGGAGTTTTGGGAAGATATGCAGAAAAGAAGGTTTGAGACCAAAACACTGAAGGAGAGCAATTTAAAGAAATGCGAAATATCCGTAGTCCTGTTACTTGGTTCTCATTCCTATTGTTTCCCAGCTTGCAACTTTCCCTCTTTCGTTTCTGCTGCTTAATCTACTATTGCTCCCTTTTCTCCTCCTACCTCCTATTTAAAGTTAGGCTGCTTCCTCTTTCTGCTTCTTACTGATTTGGGACCAGCAAAGGAGTCTTGCTTCTGCTCATAGTTTCAACATTCGATGTCACAGTGGTTCTCAGCAGCTATGATTATCAATTGCACTGAAGGGGCTGCTAACACTAGGCAAAAATGCAGTCAACACATGGAAGCTCTGCTAAGTATTTATTTCAAGCTGCTAAGAAGATTTTTCTGAGCATGTTTAGAATTTTTTTTGAGACATGCTTAATAGCCAGATTTCAATAAATTTGAGCAGAAACAATAAAGTACAAACTTCCCAGCTCCCTGAGCAGCCCAGGTGCCAAAATTCAGAGTAAAGAGATTGTAACAAAAATTCTTAATGAAATGTTTGGAAAAATATTTTAATGATGCATTATTACTAACCATGCTCATTAAATAATCAGGAAAATACTTTCTAGTCTTCCTACTAAAAAAAACAAATTTAGATTTGTTGTTTTTCTCTTTTCATTTTTAAACTTGTCAGTTAGTGAAATTGTATTTTCAACGCTTTCCCAAAAAGCAGACTAGAAATGTACTTTTTCTATTAAATAAGAAAGTTTTTGTAATTATAAGCATTCAAGCTGAAAGAAATAGGAAAGATCATGAGGTCCCATGGCTCTGCATTGTCAAGCTAAGATTTCTTTCCAATTTCATTAAAACAAATTTGACCATTTATAGTGACATTAAAAAAAATAGAATGAGGCTGACAGGGAAAAGTCAGTCTGAACAATTAAGGTTTGACAAAACTGAATGCATTGGAAATTGATCCTCGTGGTGGAAAATATTAGACAAACAAACCTCTGTCAGCTCTGTTCACGCTATATATAGAAAGATTGAAAAAAATCAGCCATAACTGTCTTAACTGTCTTTATCTGAAGTAGTTGTTTCTATATGAAGTTTTCTTAGATTTTGTGTAACTTTCACTATGCTTGTTTGTTAATTCTTAGCTCAGTTTCCCCTTAGATGCGAGTGGAAAGAGATTTTGGCCAAATGAGTTGTTCTTCTGACCTGCAAACGCTAGCCAGTTCTCAGCCATCTTCTTTCCCGACTTCCTCGTGGGTATATTCCTGTTAGGTGATGAAAATAAGATTTTCCTCATCAAGAAATAGGGTAATTTCAGTAAGATTCCTACATGCAGTGTGTAGTCACCTTACTTGGACAAACTGATAACCTGTAATATTAGCAAACGTGCATTTTAGGATGACAGATGTCAAGGTTCTGACATGGACCTGTCTGGACCTGTCATACAGCAGGATGTGCCTGCATTTTTGTCATTGATGCTGCTTGTCTGGTCTTAGATGGAGTTGTAATGTATAACCCTTAAGTACTTCTAGAAGATGTCAAATGGCCCATTCCAAACAAAGAATTGATTACAACTCTGATAATTGCAAATCTCAAACCTGCAGTAAAAAGCATGATTGCAGTAGGTTTAGACGTATCTGAGAAGGCTTTCAGCTTAGTATGCAGATGTCAGAGCCAGTTTATGTGCTGTATGGAACTGTACTTACCATTTGATGATCTGGATACTTATTTGGCATGCTAGCCCATCACTCCATAGCTTTTCAGTCACTGATACTGAGATAGCTAAATTAAAGCTAGAATATTTTCACATCTACTGCTGCCATACCTCTGACTGCAGTGCAGATTTTGCTTTAGTTAAATCATTATCAGCAAGCTTTCACTGTGGGGCACAAACTTAGTGTTGCTATTTGAATGAATGTAATTCATACTTTTTTTTTCTATACCATCCTCACCGTATCTCACCTTACTCAGTGCAACTGCAAAATTCTCAGCAGACCTTAACCCCAATGTGGTTTTTTTTTTGATAGCAAATGTAAATGACTCATTCTGAAATTAGGAGTCTGACTCAAGTTCTCCAAAGCAAATACACTCTGTTCTAGACTCACTTATTTGTCTTGGTACAATCACAGATCTGTTAGGAGCCAAATTACACATATGTATACAAAATGGAGTCAGGTGCATGCAAACAGATTTGACAGCCTACCATTTCAAGAAGAAGAGTGGCCTGAATTTAATACATTACAGACAGCATACAGCTAGACCAAGGTCAGAAATGAGTAAACAGTCTTTTCCCTAGACAGACTATGGTCTGAATTTGCTGTTTAGAAATGAGTTCCATAAGCAGGCACTGACAAAGAGAAGGTTGTAGTAGACATGTGCTTATAGGAAAGTTAATGGCAAATTTCTGTATGGTTGCAGCGACCACAACTATTATGAAAAGAGAACTCTGCCCAATATATTTGAAGTGTGACCATCTATCTGTACTAAAATGAAAATGGTTTGGTAGCACCATATACTCACTTTATTATTTTGGTTATAAATATTTATACCAATGCAAAAGAATGGAAAATTCTACCTTTTGAGCTGTAAAGACAGCTTTCTTGGATCAGCTTTCCACACTGGAACTCTGGAGAGGCCATTCTAATTGGGACTGTGCAACACAGGGTCGTATAACAAGAGTATAACAGGTGAACCTGGAGTGTGTGAGCTCCGTATGTTTTCTATTTACTGAGAGTCAATAAGGAAACCATGGAAACTGAAAGAAGTTATAGCAGCTCTTGAGAAAGCTGATACCATGCAGAATGAAAAAATCTCCCATCTGTACTTGCATTAACCTGAAAGCAGACATGGGCCAAACACTTCACAGTTGTTTCCAGGTTGAGAGCTCAGTGCTACCTGCATATCCTAATGGCAAATGTATTTGCATAGGTTAGATTTTGCAGTGCAAAGACTGGTTTCCATTTCAAAGAATGGCAGGTACCTCAAAAGTACTGATGGTTGGCACCATCTTAGGTACCATGGTAATACAAATGAAAAATTCTCCTAGTAGTGAAGCAATGAGAAAATATTTAGAAATACCAGTGAGCAGATTACAGTAATTTGGCTTGTGGAATTTCTAATACTGATGGGTAAAATGGAAAGCACCCAATCTTACCATTGGTGGCAATGATAAGATACAAATATTAACGTTATTAAGGGAATGAGTTTGATTAGGAAGCAGTAGATTGTAGCTGTCACTGGGCCACATTTAAGAGACATTTTTATTAGAATAACATTTTACATCTTGCAACCAGCTTGCTTTTGTAGTTTTGTAAGATAATCATATGCAACAGTCACAGAACATTTTCAAGAGTTACTGTTTCAAATATAGGCTTTTTTGCCAATACTGTATTTTCAGTTAGAGTTAGCTTTATTTAGTTATTTAATTATTTATAAATAATAATAATTTATAAATAATTTATAAAATTATTAAATATTAGTTAGAGTTATTTAAAGCACTCCATGGACATTCACAACATTTGTGAGTGTAATAAGATCTTGTGCTTTTGCCAGCTGTAATTTTTATGAATTAAATAACCTTTGATCTGAAGCAAAGCTCTGGCCCTCTAAGTCAAGCCGAAGGCTGGTCAGCAATGATACAGAGAAAAATCTGTTACTCTACCACAATTCTTTAGGAAAAAAAAAAAGAGTGTAAGCCTAAAGGCATGAACATGATGACCTCTAATATTATGTAGAACACTTGGGTGCAATTACTTATGCTGATATCGTGCTCCCTGGAGTGGCAGAGACTGGGAACCCAGAAGTATTCTCCATTGCTGGGAAAGGGATTGTATTGCTTTTCTCAGTATTGACCTCCCTTCCAAATTAGTTTAAAGATTCACACATTCTCAAAATAATCTGTCCTTAGTGAGAAAGATGTTGGATATGATGCAGAAGTTGAGTGAGTTTGTATGAATACTGTGGAGATGGGAAAACAGCTCTGAATCTGTGATAAGGGAAGGAAATATCCTGTGGCTATCTGAAGAAGAGGGGAAAAGAGATTGATGGGGGAAAAGAAATTGAATGTAGAGATTCAGTGAGAAATTTCAAGAAAGAATAGAAAATCTGTTCATAAGGAGGGAAAAAAAAAGCAGAATCCACTGTACAGCAAATATTTAAATGTGTATTTGTCTTTCTGTGTGGAGGTAAATAGTGTAACATGCATTTCTGCAGCAGGAAGACTTTGCAGTGGTGCACCTGCAGGTAGCAGGTGATGCTGTGAGGAAGGAACTCTGCTGCCAGCTCTTCGGGGAGCTCTTGTATTCCCTCCAGTCAGAACCAGTTCTGCTGGCGTAAATATAGAGGGGAAGGAAAAGCTCTCCCGAGGAGATTTTCAACAACTATTCCCTTATTCACATGTATGAACAAATGCAAATGGAGTACGCTCCAAGAAAATTTACATTAAGACATGATTCTGAACTGGTGCATGCTGTCATAACTCTACCAAAGTGAACAAATCTGAAGTTCCCAATTACCCAGCTATAATGGGCTACAGCTGTATTTTAGCCTAGTATTTTGCCTATTTAGCCTAGTATATATATCCTGGGCAATCCTTTTTTCCCCATACTTCTAAGGTGATAATATAATGGACAAACCCTCTCCTTCCCCCTTTTTTTTCAGTTACCTTGAAGCTGAAACCACTTTTTCAAAGATAGCGACTACAACTTTACAGCTACTGGATCTCTAGGATTTGTTTTATGAGTTTTTCCCTCTTCTTGGGGAAAAAAAAAGGTCAGGAAACTTGAATAGATGAGTTTAGGGCAGGTATGTAATGTAACTGTTCAGCTTTCCATTTCCAGTACATTCTTAAACTTGAAAGGGCAAGAATGTTGTGGCACAGAGGTTTTCTTAACTTTGCTATGCAGGAAATCAGTCTAAGTATATAGAAAATTATTAAAAGTACTCATACGTTAAAACTTGGTTCAGAAGTGTAAAAGCAGCTAAGCATGCAATCTTAAGATATATTAAAATGTATGTGTCCTCCTGCTGTTTCAGGTATGAATCAAGAGAGGTTTGGAAAGAAAAGTTAACATTTAAAATAAGGCACACATTTTACTGCAATAATACAAAACCATCGGAACAACCTACTAAGGGATTATCATGAATTTGGCCCTTTAAAAGGTTATGTTCTGACTGAGGCAGATGTTAAATCAGGGGAATGCTGTAGGCTGTGCTATGCAGAATGTCAGAACGAACACTCATAATGAGTGATCCTCTGGTCCTACATTTATGAATCTCTGTTGCTCTCTCAGGCCTTTCAAATTGCTTTATAGTGGTATCACCTTTCTGCTCTTACTTAACTGCATATGTCAGCCACATGCACTTTGTCCCCCAGGATAGCTTGATCCCTAAAGATGTTTTTACAGTGTTCATAATATTCCCAATTAATGTCTTGATACAACCGTTAGGTTATCATGACAATATAAAAAGCAAGCAGAAACTGGCCTTGGCAAGCTGCTCCATTTTTTTTTAATGGCATTTCTATTTAATTGTGGGCCAATTAACCACTCAGTTTCTTTTCAGATTAAAAAATCCCTCCAAACTTAATAGAGAATTGTTTAGTGCTTCCTAATGTATATCTGACTAAGCTTTTAATTTCTCAGAGAAACAAGCATGCTGGTCAAGTCACTAGGGAGTGCTGGCAATGCTCCCTGTCTTCCTTTGTGAGAGAGAGAGAGAGCAGGGTGAGGGGGGAAAGGTGAAGCTCTAGGTTTTAGTGGTTCTTCTGTAATGGTCTGGGAACGGCTATATAATCACCCAGCTGTGATCTACCATATTATTCGGCCATATTATTTGTCATGGTATCTGATTGCATTTCTCCATTTTGGTTGCCAAAATTCGAAAGTACATCCGGCCTTCTGTGCTGCACACTGGCGACAGCTTTATTTAAATATCATTCTCCCTCAGTTGTGAACGTGCCTGTGGTGTGAAGTTTTAGACAGCTGGCAGAAGTGTAATAAATTCTAAATATTATAATTATTGTAATTAATATATATGCTAATTCCATAACAGTAATACTAAGTTCCCACCCTGTCTCTGTTACTCTGGATCAGTAGGCAAACCACATATGTTGTAGTATGTCATTCTGTTTCCCAAATCACGTATTCTGTTTCTCAAAATGTAAAGTAGTAGTAACGGCAAGAAATGCAAAGTCGGTAGTTGGTATTCAATAAAGAGGTGTGGAAATGTAAGGTTCCATCAAAATACTTCACAGGCATAAGTAACATTAAAAGAGTATTAGTAAGTGGCAGAGTCAAACAGTAGTTGTGGGACACCAAATGAAGGTTGTCTTTACATTCAGGAAATAAGACACACAATTTGTAACCACCTGTGAAAAGTGTGATTTGAGTGAACTGCCTACCATCATATCAGAGTACTGAGTGGGATTCATCTCATCTCTCTCTCTTTATAGTCAGTGGAGAGGAGTAGGCACTTCTAGGGCACGATTTGTCTCATCCTAAGGTAGATGTCTAAAATAGGTCAGAATAATTGCCTTTTAAGGTACCTATTTCTCTCCAGTAAATATGAAAGGCATTCAGACTGATTTAGATGCAGATGTCTCCAGGTACGGACACGTGAAGTTAGGGAAGGTGAGTCCTACTCATTGTGCCAGAGGCTGAGAGGTACCATCCAGTTCTCCGAGACAACATACAGTTACCTTAGACAATGGACTGTGCTTTTTTCCCTGCGTAGGTATTCTTCTTTCTCAGTTCCTATTATCCACTTTTCACTATCTATGTTCAGCATCAATGAATCAAGGAACTCTCCTTCAAAACAAATCTCACGCTGATTTTAAGAGCTCATCCATATTGTGTACTACTTTAAATGGAATGATGCAATACAGTACCTACTCAAAGTGGTCCAGAAGTAAGGCTAATCTTCATTCTAGCATATTCTTATCATTTGAGCCCTCCTTCCTCCAACAGTAATAGTTGTCTTTTATTGGAGGGTTTGTATATAATTTTAGATAAAGCATATTGATACTCGTATGAACTGCTAGCACTTACTGAATGTTTACATATACTTTGCAGACCTCTGAGCTTGTCGTCTTCATGGTTGTCTATAAGCTCATTTTTAAATCTCACTGTCTGCTTGCCCTATTTAATTCCAGCCCAGTTACCTCAGCTTTTTAGTCACTCTTGCCCATTCAGTCTAAGCTTTTTTGCTCTTCATCCTGTCTCAGCTCGCCCCATTATACTGGCTCTCATCCCCCTCTTTTCTTTGACTTGTTCCCAGCCCAGTTTCCTGTGAGGTGAAACCGATCAACCTAGATGATTTTCTTGGACATAATAATCTACGTATCTTTGAGTTCTTCATGTCTCTCCAGTCAGTCTCCAGGACTCCTACAGCTAATTTCAAGACAGTCTCTTTATCCAGGCAGACAGTTCTCCTCCCAGATCTGATTCCCTGAAGGTTTTTTCTGCTGCCAGACTTCAATCCCAGATATGTCTCCCCTTCTTCCTACCTCCCCCCTCCCTTTTTCTTTTATATCTAAGTTTTGCATTTTTTTTTAGTAACCAACATACAGGATGATTGAGAACACAAAGAAGAAAGCCTTCCTCCTCTTAGCTGAGCCCCAAACCAATGAAGCCTAAAGAGACACAGCACTTTAGTTGTAGAAAACTTCTCAGCTGAAGACTGAAATATTCACAGAAAAGGCTGCATCTCTGGAGTTCAAAGCTTTAAACCTCTGGTGTATTCTTTCAAATGTATGCAAACTAATTTTTTGAATTTTTTCAAATCTAGCCCAGTTTTATAGAGATGCTGCTTCAATAGGAAAGCCCAAAATTCATGCTCCTGTTCAAAAAGTTCTGCAGAACTTCTTGTTCACGTTTTGAAAATTGGCAGTTCTTGAGTATTTTTAAAGGCTTGAAGTTTACCAGAATTGTTTAAACAGTAGAAATACATATCTATAGCTTTTTCTTGGACATGGATGTATCATTTGACTTCAGATTTCCCTGCAAAAATCGGCCTGAAGCAAAACCAGAAGTTTTTGGCACAAATGTTGAAAGTTTGGCATAAAAAATGTGGCAGAAAAAGAATGTGTAAAAGGACGGGTTCAGTCATCTCGGGGACAAACAGCACTGCCAGCCTTGCCTGTAGTTATCATAAAACGTGGCAACCCGTATCCTGTATCACTGAGACCAGCTTGCTTCCATCTTACTGGAACCAGCAATTTCCTGAAACAAAGCCAGCCCTGCCAGTCCAGCAGCAAAGGGAATGCAACGGAGACGAGCAGCTGGAGCTGGGCTTTCTCCTGTTTGCCTCGGAGACCCTGCTTTACCCTTTTGGCAGATGCATAGTGGGGCATGCAGGTAAAGGCTTGGCTGGGGGGATGCGGGAGCTCTGCCTGCCACGGGCATGCCCCCCCCCGCCCAGCAATGCCAGGCGTTAATGTTTCTTTCCAGCTGCATTAACTCCTGCAAGATCCTGCAGCAGCTGGTAGTGTGCAGCTGCAGGGAGCCTGTCAGCAACAGCTCAGCTCCGGGGGGAAAATACTCGTATGTTATCCATGATGTTTGTTTCCCCCACGCGGACTGATCCTCACTCTTTCTGGGTCTGTTGTGTTTGGATTTGAAAGTTCCTCAAGAGGCAGTTGTGTTTCGTACTAATAAACTGTCTTTGCAGTCACAGGCCTATTTATCTCCCACAGCATTTTGATTCAGATCCCCTTTCTTTGTTTCGTAAAGTTACAAATTAAGTATGTTCCTCCTGATACTCTCTTACTCCCTCGTGTGTATCAAAACATAAGCTCCGGGTTATTTGGCGTATGGTGGAAGAGGCTATTTTTTCTTACAAGGATACCAGGGACTCCAAATAAGGACATCTTCTTTTAAAAATGGAGAAACTGTCCGAGCCGTGCGCGCAGGGAGGCTCTGCCTTGCCGTGGCGCTGGGCGCCCTTGCTCTGCTCCTCCCTGTCGGCCAGGCGCTGCTGAGGCGGCGGCGGAGGGTCTCTGCCGGGCGGAGCCGCCCGCCGCCCCCGCGGCCCCGCGGCGGCCGGGCGCTGCCGCTGCCGCTGCCGCTGCCGCAGCGGCCGGGCCCCGTCGCTAGGCAACGGCGCCCGCTGCCTCCCGCCGCCGCCGCGCCCCCGCCGCAGCGCCGGCAGGAAAAGGCAGCGCCGCCATTGCCGAGCCGCTGGTTTCCGCGGGCGAATGGCTCTGCCGGCGCTTCCCTGCCGGTGTCTCCCTCGGCGTTTCCACCTCAAGCGGCCTCCGCCCGCCTCTGTGGCCGGCGCGTGCCGTGGAGCCGAGGCCGCGCCCGCAGCCGGAGCCCTCGGTGCGGCTGGCTGCTGGCGCGCGGCCCGCCGCTTGCGCCGCCCTCCGCGTCCTCGCTCTGCGGCGAGGACTGCAGAGCCTTTACTGCTTATCCACTCCGCTGGGTTGGAAAGAGGAGTTAACACTTCGGGGCGTTGAAATGCAGAGCTAATGGTAGCAGTTCGTGGAGGCGGAGGGGCCTTTGCCTCCAAATTTGCGACCTGCACGAGCGGGGCGCAGCTTCGCTGTCGCAGCCCGGCACAGGTTTACCTGGGTGATAGCTGCACGGGCACATTTTTGTTCGAAAATCAGGTGTGCTTGCATTACGATTCAGTAAGACATGATAAAAGTGGAAATGCACAATATTTCCACCATCACCTGTCAGTGGGTTCAGAATTGTGAGTTACGTTTGTCCAAAACTGCTAGCTAATCATTACAGGATATTAAAATCTTGTATCCACCTACCATCTTTTATTCAGAAGGATGTAAACTGTATATGACTGAATCTTCTGTAGCAATGCTGTGGTTAAGATTAACAGATTTCGTTCTAAACATCTTTACATAATGCCCATACTGGGCATGTAAAGCTCGGGGTTCTGGTTTGTCAGGAAAGAGATCACAGCGTGTTTTATTAACAGCATCAGCAGTCAGCACATTCTCCTCTTCTGGCATCTGGAATTATCTAGCTCAGCCCATACATATGGTGCTTGTGCTATCATTACATCTTTGAATTGTGTAGTCACTCCCCACACATAAACACACTAAAAATGGATATATCTCTAGCCCAACACTTGCTTTTACACAAACATACTTACTGGCATACATTTCTCACAACAGATAGCAGGCCAAAAATCAATTATTTGATGAAAAGCACACCTCCTCTAGATGGCCGAAAGGCTTTGATCCCTTAACCAGCTTTGTCTGGGATTTGGTGAATGCTCTTCTCCCCTGACTTTGTCTCCCAAATTAGTGTTTGCTTTGGAGCGAACTGTACAAACTGTATTTGTCTTTTTGCAAAGGGAAACTTGAACTGTTTTGAATCTTGCTCAGGTGGGAATCTGTTGTTTTGAATCTCACCTAGGTGGGACTCACCCTTTGTACGTGCCTCTGGTCATGAGGGAGCACTAGAGGAGCACACCTAAATCTGGCAGGCAGCTTATTTCACTCTGTGCAAAAAAGTAAAGAATAGTATTTTCATCTGGTGAAAAAAGAAATGAATTGTCTAATGCTAAAAAGGAAGACAAAGGGGCCTTTTCCTTAGCTGGAGAAGCAAATAGCTTTTTTTTTTTTTCCTATTCACTGACTTTTGATAGAAAATTAGCAGTTGTTTAAGTACCATTTCCGATGAAAGAGAAAAATGGAATATGTAACTATAACCAAATATGAGTCATTGCTAGTTATCAACTAGCAGTAAGTAAAGATACTGATCCAATTATTTTTACCAATATATGTATCATACCTCCTTAAAGGACATCTTACCAAAGCCAATGAGTAGTACCCTGAAAGAAGTTTGAAATAGAGTGAGAAAATTGATTTGAAGGAACCCCACAACTTTCACAGCAAAGGTCTTTGTGCATCTATTTTCATATTAAATAATTCTTGCCACCCATACTGCGTAACATGCTATCCTGTTCTTGATGGAGAGTGGAGGGTGATCTTGGGAGAGTTGTCTGGATGCCTGTAACTGCCTGACACAATCTATGGGTTCTCTAGTGTTTAGGCATTTTAATGAGACCTTTTGCTTTTCTGTCCTCCCTGGACTGGGTTCTGCACCCAGTCTGAGGCCTGCAGATGCATGTGGATGTTTGTTGACTATTAACTATGAGAGCTGTGTTCAGCTCCAGTGTTCAAGCATTGAAGACCCATTTATTCATGTAGCCTTAAGCCTTATAGAGCTTTGAAATTAGGAGAAGCAGTAAAATCTGAAAAACATTGCAGATAATCAACAAGTCCTTTTCACTGTAAAAGCAAGGGGACAATTTAAGCCTCTTGTTTTCCTGCTTCTCAACATGTATTTTCATACTGGCAAGCATTCCCTTTGCTCAGCTGCATTTTCCCGGCTCCTTGTTTTTACCAGTACTAGCACTGGTATGACCCTGTGGTGTGATGGATCAGCTATTTGATCTGGCTGAAATCTGGTTACTTATTTCTAGTTTTCAGACAGAACAGTAAGCTGATCTGACTACAATGTATGGTTGGACAAGTGCTAAAGCCAGCCCAGTGGGAAATGAACAGGGTAAGACTAGGTGGAGAATAGGACTATCCCTTCTGACAGGAACACCATCTTATATTGACTTCAGAAACTGCCATTTCAGAGGTGATTTGCTAGTTACACATTGCTCTTAAATGTACATGTTGGACAATGTATAGGAAGCATTATTTTGGAATAGCTCTCGTAAGAGGCATTTGTTATACAGAAATGCCCACTGTTTGAATCTCACCATTCAGAACATAGGTGTGGAATGGGCTCTGACTCTCTCAGAGTCCTTGGGTCTCGTCACTGAGCACAGAGTGCAGCGTGGTATGAAACATGCGCACCTCAAGCACAGGAAGATTGATTTTTATCTACTCTCTACTAATTTCGATAGTGGAGTGGTGTGACCATAAATCCTTGCATAGATCATACACCAGCTATAAACCTTCCTTCTTCAGACAGGGCAGTCAAGTGGTAAATATTCTTCTGTGCAGTACCGTGGGCTCAAACACATCCAGAAGGGCTATAGCCCTTTGAGATGGAATAGTTCTTTTCCAGCAGTTGTTTTACCCATGTGTGGGAATAACGGTGGTGCTAGGTGAAAGTGAGAGAAAAGACTACTGAGTGGCTCTTTTAAACTTGTTCAATTTTCTTTTTGTCAGCATGGAGAAAAGGGAAGAAGGAAAGAGAGGTGAGTAATGAGAATGTGGGGGCATATCTCTCTTGTTCCACACCACTACCTCCTTAGGCTCCCTGATTTCTTCTTCTGTAAAAATATCCTTGGGATTTTGCTGCGCGTGAGAATCCTTTCCTCTGTCCTGCATGACACTGACTCTTAAAGAACTTTCTCAGCCAACAGCAACTGCAACCAAAACCTCTTTCTTTCCTGCTTTGCTATATACAAACAATATTGTTTCTACACAAACAGTAAGCTCATGGTCCATTGAGTCCTGAGGAGAAAGGTAACAGATGGACCAGCACAGAGCAATGAGCAACCTGGGCTTATATAATTTAAGGCCCTGAAATTTCTCATGGTACCGTGACAAGTTTCCAAATCTTCAGGCTATTCAGTTTGCTACAAAACTCACACTCATCACTGATCTTTCTTCTAGCCTCTTTCTACAAGGCCTAGCTTTTCTCAAAGTCCTTGAATGATTTTAGTGTGTTTGTTCTCATCCTTCTCTGTTTTTACTTGTAACAGTTTTTCCTTTGAATCACACTTCCTGCAATTTAATCCTACAGCTTCTTTGTCTATATGCCACTGGAAAAGAAAATGAATTTCTCTTTTTCCTTGGAGCAGCCTCTTAGACACAAAAAGACTGTGATCATGTCTTCCACTAATCTTTTCAAAATTCACACAAATCCTACAAGGTGGCATGAATTTGTATATATTCAATGTATTTAACTGACTGTACAGTTCTTACAGGAAGAAAAAGCTCCTTTTTTCTTTTCTCCTTTCCTTCTTTTCCTCTTTCACTCTTCCTTCTTTCAGTGCAAAAATTCTATTACACTTAAAAACATAAACTGCAGAAATGTTTTAAGGTTAAAATTCTTAGAGAAATATTAACGTACTTTGCCAGTTATAGCAAAGACTACAGTAATCCTATACTTTGGTAAAAGTTGCTAATTACAGCCATAATCTTGGGAGAGATCTTATTTTAATTTTTAGATTTTTTATTTTAATTAATTGTTTCAGGCCAAAAGTGGAAATACGTCAGTGTCATTTGTTCCTATCATAAAGTTAGGCGGCCTTGTCAAACAAAGAAGGAACAGGCTATCATACAGAAAGGACTAGATGAGCTTGATGACTAGCATTACTGGAATGAGATGAAATTCGGAACTATAAATGAAAAGTTTTGCACTTAGGGACTATTCTATTATAGTACAGGAAAACGCAGCTGGAAATAACCGAGGAGTAAAAGGATCACAGAACCGCAGAATGATGGCAGGTTGCCACTTGTGCATTTAAATGCTCAACTTTAACATTGAACAAACACAATTAATTTTTACAGATCTCTAAGGAGAAGCTGGTAATTTGCTTTCCTTCTGATTTTATTCTTCAGGACTGTGTGTAGTGAAGGCCTCCTAAACAGACAGGAAAAGACTCAGAAGTCTCTCTCTGCTCAATTCTGTCAGAAGTCATACACACTTTTGTAGAATTTCTTTTCATGTGACACTGAACAGTTCTTAAACTCTACCCCTTATATGGGCCATGAATGTTTCTCTGAATGAATAGAAGATGGAATAGGACAGAGCCCACTTTAAGGTCTCAGACGTGTGCGGTAATAGTGAGAATGTAGACACCAGTGGTGAGAAAGTTATCCATACAGTTTATCCATGGCTGTAACCTGGAAGCTAGGCAGAAGTCAGAAGTAACCATTATCAGAATTCTTATTATTCCACATTTGTATTTTAGGTAATTTTTGACTGTGTTTGAACAATGTTTTAAATGTAGTTTATGTTTGATTGGTTTTTGGGTGATCATTTGTTTGATTTGATCGATAACTCTTTGTATTTTATTAATTTTATCTAGATATGTAGCATGTATTTACAATGTTTATGCCTAAATATATCTTTATGATTGTTACTACTTTCTCTAGGTGTACTACTGTCATCTACTTTTTACAAGTATATACATTTCTCTTTTAAGCAGCAGAGATCATATTGTGTTTCATGCGCATTGCTGTCTCTCTAAAATACTTGTTTTCTTCACCTTATAGATATAAGGTCTTATTGTATAGTAATATAGTAATACAGTAATTAAGTAATATTGTAGACCGATGCTGAAAGTTGCTGCAAGTTTTGAAAACATTATCTAGATCCAGTCAGACTGTTCTTCCTGTCACCACAATTGCCTGTGAAACAGATTATCAATATTTTTCCCTTTATTCACTGTCCTCTTTTCAATGCAACAGAAGTGGCTTTTCTTTAGCGCCTGTATTCATTCCTTTTCATTCCTTTCACACCTTATAGTGGCCCTGTGCTCTTTGTTCCTTGCCACAGTGGCTCAAATCCTCTTCACAGCTGCATGAGGGAAAGAAGTAAATGACTACCTGAAGGCCTGAATCTGTAGATACAGGAATGTGCTGCTTGAAATGTTTGAAAGAGATTGGATATGGATGAGAGTAGGAGGGAATGGTAGAAAGTTCATGGTAGGGGGAGAAGGAGAATAAAAAAAAAGATAATACAGCAGAGGGAAGAGAGAAAGAACTAAGAAAGTCAGCAAGCTAGATAGTGTAGATGAAGCAGAAGAGAAAAGAGTGAAGAAGGAAGATGGCATTGAGATGGAGTGGCACCCAAAGATGATGTCTCATTGATCTGCCACATAGGAGAGGCTTACAAAGCTCTTGATTCTGTATTTAGTCTTGCTCGCTGCTAATAGTGGCTGATTTCTGTGCAGAAATTTGCCACTACAGTGAACATTCATACCTGCCATCCTCTTCTTGCAATGCTGGGTTTCCCAGATGCTTAGAAAGAATACACATCAGTAATATTATTACATGAGAAAGCTGATACAGCACTAGTTCAAAATAATCCAGGCTGCTGTGAGTCCCATCAGGTGTATTAGTTGTGCACTCTTTGGGCAACCTCCCTTTTTGTATTTATCTGACTTTGCTATCCCTCCTACTTTCTTTTCTGTCAGCTTCACAGCTGAGCTCTCAGTAGCTGATATATATTTGAGATAATTTTGGAGAATCCTGAGTCATGGTCGATTCTGTACAAGCGTGAATGTTAGTCCTAGAGTCTCAGTTTAAGGAAGTATTTGAACATGCAAAAATTCTCATAGAAATCTAAAGGCTGTTTATGACAAGAATTTGTGGACATGTATCAGTACCATCTAGTGGCAATAGGAGTTATAGCAGCTAGTAGGCTCGCACAGGAAATGCTGGATTTGACTTCAGTAACCAGGATCCTTTAGCAGGAAGTTGGGTGTGGTCTTCAGAAGGAGAATTAAAAAAAAAAAAAAAAAAAAGAAAAAAAAGAAAAAGAAAAAAAAAAAGAGGGGAAAAAAAAAAGAAGGAAAAGACATGATGGAATTTAGCTGCAGTCTTCTTTGGTGCCATTCCAAACCCACTTAAGTGCAAGAGTCTACACTGGTAATGAATTTTTCATTGCTTCCTGCAGCATTAAGACAGGGCTGTGTCTTTTTTCTGTAATTAACAGTAAAATCTAACAGGATTCTGCAGCAAGACCACTTTCTTTTTCCTGATTAACCCTTTTGCTAATGCTAGCTTGTGCATGTGTTTCAGCAGCAGTTTTCTAAAGACCGTCCATGACAGAATGCACCAGGTGCGTTTGACCGCAGTGGAAGAGCATGTTCCACAGGGAGACCTGCAGGAGTTTTGATGTGTGTGCATGTGCCTGCAGATAGAAATAGCTATATGCATACTAAGGATAATGAGGAGAAAACATCATGTTGCAATTTAGCAGGCTTCAAAAATATGAATTTGTTGCAGCTGTGCTGGAGTCTGATGGATATATGTATGTTTAGTGAGGCAATAAAATAGGATCGTACTGATTGTAGTCTGATTATTGTATCATTTTAATTTGATAATTGTCTTTGAGCATGTTGTCTTGCAAAGAAGATGTTACTTTTTATTCTATTAGCTATATTTTTAATGTGCTTACTCAGGATAAGGATTCTTGAGAAAAATTGTGGAAGGCTACGACAGAGATCAAATTTATGATTTCATATCAAAGTGTCTGCACTGGGAATATTTTCTATTTGCTGTTTTTGCCAAGCTGTCTGGAGGCATTAAGAAGAGATGATTCTGCTCTTGGTAGTGAAAATTTTGAAAAATATATATGATTTATATGATATCAGACTTAAAAGAGCTAAAAATGCAGTATATAATGTGTAAAGATAATTTTTGCTTAATTCAGAAATTCTTCCAAAGCACAGCATGTTGCAAGGCAGGGGATCTGAATACAGGTGTCTGTGCCCGATTCCTTGTTTCCTGAGCTGGCAGCTCTGCAAAGGCAGCATATTTGCACCTGAACAGAAGGAGCATCTCACACTGCTTTCAACTGATCCCTCTGGCCTTCAGTGTCAGTGGTGGATTCCAGGAGTCATTTCTGGTCCCTTTAGCTAGCGGGAAGGTTCATCTAACATACAGCTTTCAGGATAATGAAGAGGTGGATTGACAGTAGTCTTACTCCTCAACACCACACCATAAACACTTCAAACTGTTGATTTCACACAGTAAATGCTGGAAAACACCTCCTGCCTTATTCACTGGAGTGATCAAACCATTCCCCTTGGAAATGAGAAGTCATTATTGTACTGTATGTGACATTATTTGATACAGTTTATAGAATTGCCAATCTATCATCTTCAGAAGTACTAAGAGAATTTTAAACAAAATGTTTTAAGAACTGATGAGGCCAGCTGCAAAGGAAAATGGTCTGTCTTGAAATAAAAATGATCAAAAAATCCTCCTTTAGGATGATGATTACTGTATTTAACAAGCTGTACCACATAAAAATACATAAAGATGTATTCCTCTAAATTGTTTGTGACTGTGTGGTGTATTGATCTTAACTTTTTCTGTGTTTTTTATGTTTTTAGCACTTTTTTATGAGAGAGGCTAAACAGTAATTAAGAGGTGCAGGATGAAAAGATGGCACAATCAGTGCTGGTACCACCAGGACCTGACAGCTTCCGTTATTTCACAAGAGAATCACTTGCAGCTATTGAACAGCGTATCAATGAAGAAAAAGCTAAAAAATCCAAACAAGAACGCAAAGATGATGATGATGAAGATGGCCCAAAGCCAAATAGTGACTTGGAGGCAGGAAAGACATTGCCATTTATTTATGGCGACATACCTCCAGGAATGGTGTCCGAGCCCTTGGAAGACCTGGACCCATATTACATCAATAAAAAAGTGAGTGTTTATTGCTAGTGTATGCTATAGTCCTATCAGACTTTAGGAAGATTAAAATACAAAAAACCCCTCTGATGGGCATAATATGTCAACTGCTTTTGGCCCAGTCTTTACTTCTAACTATGTTATTCCAGCTGACTTCATTGGCAGAAATCTCAATTGTAAGAACGCAAGTTCCTTATTAAAGTTTGCAGAACCTAGTTTGTAGGTAGAGATGCATCTTTTTTCCTAATATATTTGGCATTTTACTCTAATTTGTATCTTTCAGTGTTTTACATGAACAAAAATTATTGAAAAAGTAGCACAAGGGTTATTTTTAGGGTGTTATTATTTTACTAATTATTATAAATGTAAAAGGAGCAGATCTTCTTTAACAGTTTCAGCATTTTCGTTATGAAACACATTTCAAAAGCAGTTAAACACCTTTTCACTAACTTTTCTTTGCTGTCCTGTGGAAAGCCAAGGTCTTACTCTCTTTTTGTTGGAGAATGATGAGGCAATATGCAAAGGTTATTTCTCAGGTATATGCCAAATATCTTCCTCTTTCATGCTGTACTCTATAATAGAGACATTATATGTTTTTCCTAAATATTCTGTGTGAAAAAATTTTGTTATCTGGGTTCATAATGTTCTACGATTGCTGTCAAAGAGGGGTTGTTTAAAGAGGCAAAAAAACAATGAGAAGGTAGGAATTTCTCTTGTAGTTTCCACAAAATAAAACATTATACTATTTGAAAATAAATTTATTTAAATATTTTATTAAAAAAAAACAAAAGAGAGAATACTCTTTTGTTTAGAGAGACAAGCATAGTGCTAAACTTTAAACTTTTGTCCAGATGTCCTTGAGTTTCCTCCAGATTCCCAGTCTCTCAGATTATGGCATCACAGCTATTGCACCATCATTATTCTACCAGGAAAGAAGGACCTCCTGAAATTCTTGTAATTTTCTGTCATTGTCTTCTTATGTAGGGAAAGTTATTCTCTGGAAATTAGTGAATAAAACAGTGAATTAGTGAATTAAATGAATTTAAAAAAAACACACAAAAATACTTCAAAGGAAAAGAAAGACACCCCCCAAGAATTTTTAGGAGTCAAACTTGGACTAAGGAAAAAAAGAAATGAAGATTTTTCCTTCAGGAATTAGCGATATGCCTCATCACTCGTACATTCCTTTGAGACAGCAGCAATATAGGCATACCATGCTAAGCTAAAGAGAGAGGATAGCTTTTAAAAAATAAGCTGTACCTTAAATGTACAGTGCGGCCTTCCTAAAGCTTTTTTATGCTGTGGATAACTATGAGTTAAATTTGAAAACTAAGTTCTCAATTAAGTACTGTGTTCTGCTCCTTTTCTCGAGTGATTAATCCTGTTGAGGTCTGAAAGTAAGGCAAGTGGTGTTTGGGTCAAAGTGCTGTTCCATTTCCTTCCTCCTTTCCCAGTTATACAGTAATAAAAATATGGAGTTCAGTGCTGGAAATTCAGAAGTTAGCATACATGTTATCATAGTTTGGAAACCAGAAGAGTAATTCTGCAATTAACTGTGAAAATGAAGTAAACTCATTCTTCTGAATTGCTTGTTGGGGTGAGAAAGACACAGCCATTGTGGTCGTGGTTTCTGACAGCATAGTGGTTTCTAGCTGGAGATCTAAGACCCTAAAGCATATGCATTGCAGTCGTAATTTCTCTTGATATTTTCTTGCTGTCTTTGTATATCTTTCAACATCCTGTTTATTTAGGTCAGGTTCCATTTTAAACTGTAATATATCTTGGTAGGCCACCATCACATAAGTAGTGCTTCATCACAGGTTTTGCCAGAGTAAAGACAATAGTATTTAAAAATCTCTGATTTTTGACCAGTTTCTTGAACTCAAGGAAGAAGATAATACAGTTGAAAAGCAATGGTAGTGAAGGTAGTATTTTAGACACCGATTCTTTCTCCTCTCCAATTAAGGACCAAAATATGCCATGAGAAACAGTGGATAGCTGGAAACAAAAATACGTTTAGTTTGGAAGAGCTGAAGTTTATGATTTCCATCAGGGAAAGGCATTGTATTTCCACTGTTTCAGTGCTGTGTTTAGCACACCTGCTCTGAAAGCAGAGCAAAATCTTTACAAATGCTGCCCTCTGATCCCAGCTGAGGCAGAGCATGGCTACTGGCAGTGCTCCAGGTTTGCATGGCTCATGGTCCCTTTGGGATCTGTAGTGCTGCCAGCAATACTAGCTGGATCCTCTTACTTTCAATGAGAATGACCTTCCACTTTTGGCTGGCCCATGTGTAGAAAGAAGAGATGATAGAAAGAGATAGTAATTTGCCCAAATGCATGCAAGTGTAAATATTTAAAAAACCTGCTGCATGTTAAAAAAGGCCTTCTCCTTCTTTATTTCCCAGATTTTAAGCAACCTATTAACATTTCTAGATGTTATTTTAATGCTGACAATATGTATGAATTATTGCTGAAACCGCAGACAGACAGTGAAAATAAATTGATTATTGAATTCTGTATTGGGTAAAAGTAAATTATGACATAAAAATAGACAGAATTGCAAGTCTGAAGCTCTCAAGAAACATTTGAAAAGAGAAACAATATGTTATTATATTCCTAAAATACAGAGAAAGCTTTCCTTTACATTGGTGCTATGGCCAAGAACTGGTTATCAAACACTTGTGATTTCATTTATTTTTATGAAGATAATTCCTGAATATCATATCGCTCCATTGTAATATTGTATTAGTACTTAGATGATGTGGTAATTAGTGCTGGAATCTCATTAGAGAATGCTGAACTTTTAATGACTCATATATCTCAGTGTGTATACATATGCATGTTAAAAGCTACACGAAATACACTAATAATTCAACTAATATATACCTCAGTACCTTATATACCTGTGACTCTGTTTTCTAGCTAGCAATATCTGGATTGCTTATGGCTTCTGAATTAACTTATAAAAATACATTCATCTTGTAGTAATTTGGCTGGAGGCTGCTATATGTGAACTAGACAAGGAGACTCTGACTGGGGCGGGGGGCGCAAATGAAAGAAGATTTTGACCAAGTGTAATTAGTGATGAAAATGAAAATTATGCTTCAAAGTTGGAATTGTGGGTATCTTTTAAATGCTATTTATTTTTTCATTCTGTGTTTCTTCTTCCAGACCTTTATAGTATTGAATAAAGGAAAGGCAATATTCCGATTCAGTGCCACCTCTGCCCTGTACATGTTAACTCCTTTCAATCCTCTTAGAAAAATAGCTATTAAGATTTTGGTACATTCATATCCTTTTCAAGTGGTCTTAAAATTGTAGTGAATGAAATGTTACTTAGTATTTAAGTCATTCTCTAGCACATGTCCCAGGATGGATGTGATCTACAGTGCTTTGTCCCTCTTCTGTCTCCTGTTTCTGTCTTCTTTCTCTTCTTTCCTTCTTACATTTATGTTCATTGCTGCATCTTAATATAGTAATATCAGAAGCCAAACAACTAGTCATCTTCCTTTACAATTCCCTCTGTGTTTTTTTCTTCCCCCACCTATTTCTTCTTTTCACTTCCCTCTATTTTTTCTGTAATGTTCAAATCTTTTTTCATCTTTTCGCCTCCTCCACGTTTTTCACGAACTGCAGATACATTGCTCAAAATGCTTTCAGTCCTTCCCTGATGTTTTGCATTAAAATCAAATCTTTGATTCCAGATTTTTGCTTGCATGACTATTTAGTGAAAATATGGTTTCATTATTCCTTTTCATTTTATGATTCACATCAAGTTTGCAGAGGATAGGTTGATAGAACAGCTTAGATTTCTTGTTTTATCATATATGCTCAGTTCTATATGTATCTTACCTGTCTATTTTATTTCTTGATCGTTACACTTTATGTGCTTGTAATCCTACAATCTTCAGGTAGGTCATGAGATTTCCATGTGGTAGGTAGACGATTGCAAAGTTAATGCTAGTAATTGCATATCTAATTCTATCATATTGATTTTTTTCAATGTTTCAATGTATCAGTACAACAGGCATCCCTTTGGTCTGCTCCCAAATCCTAACGTGAACAGTGAGGGCATTGGCTCGTTTACTTAGGTCTTGCTTAAGCAAGCCTGCTTCCTTAAGGAGCAAATATAAATGCTACAATGTTACATCTCAAAAGAGTCTAACATATACATTCTGTATTAATGAAAGCAGTTTTATGTAGCATTATCTGTAGGGATCCTATAATCGTATACAATAGATGTCTGGAAGGAACTTTTAAAATTTTTGTATAGTGGAAGTCTGTTGGTTACCACAGTTTAATATGTGATGGATGTTCATATCAATGGCTAGCCTACAATTGAATACAAAATTACTCATGACGCTAGGTTGCCTGGTTCATATTTGCTTGCTACAGGTGTCACAACAAATATGGATTTATCAATTATGTGGCACTTTTTAACACGTAACAGAATATTACTCTATTACATAGAATAATCGAAAGTCATGGAACTGACATGGCAGAGGTCAGAATGTTCAAAATTTTGTTTGAAATTGTGGAAAGGTGTATTCTAGTCTTCTCTGCATTGATGAAATAATAGTGAGGATTTGCAAATTTGAGAGGATATTTAATCAAAAAATTTCAAAAGCCTGTGTACGATACAGGATTGTTTAAAAAAAGCTTATAACAAATTATTTTGTATGTTTTTTGTATAGGCCTTAAAATACTGATCTTTCTTTTCTGCCCTTTTATGTAAGAATTATGTAGCAAGAAGCCTTATTCTGAGTAGAAGATCTGAAATATTTTTACTGAGCAAGAACAACTTGAAGGATTACTGCATGTCATGCCACAGCAGTTTGACGGTTCAGAAGGCAAAAATATTTACTGTCACTTGAAGATTGTTTTTATTAATGTAGACATGCAAAGGAAACTTTATGAGGGGAACGTCACTGTACTTCCCACCCCAATATGCTCAGGTTTCTGGATAGGAGCACCATATGGACCTGCATTTTAGTTACAGAATCTAAAGCTCTTCTTAAAATATATCTTTCTAATTTTGAGTGATGGTGCCATCATGTGGACATTTTGTGTATCATCTGTCTGGTTTTCATTTTGGTGTTTCTTTTATTTTTGTTTCTAAGATGAATGTCACCAGTCATGAGAGCCAAGGATGTAAATCCAGAGCAGTTCTGTCAAAATCAGTGAAGTTACTTATGACTTGGAGCTGTTCTGAATTCTCATTAGATTGTTCTTTCTCAGAATATAATATGCCTCCCCCTCCACCAGCATTTATTACTGAAGTCATATATAACACAAACATGGATAATTTAATTTTTGCCCTAGAATTTCCCTATACTGTCTCCTATAAAATGATAACTCTAGCTTTCAATGAGTATTATTATAATGATAAGCAAATAGACTGGTATTTGCTAAATTTTATAGTGAAACATAACACTATTATGAAGCAAATGTTTTCATTGTTTTGTATGCATAAAACAAGTCAAATTCATCTAGATCCTCCAATGCAAGTGCTTGTTGCATCATTACGTAACATTGGAAGCCATCACTTTATATTTTCACTTTTCTATTTCAAAATAAAAAATTATCTAGGATCTTCTTAAGATTTTCTTTATATTTTTTTTCTAATTTTCAGTGCATGAGTTTTCTCTTTTACTTATTAAGCAATGACTATGGAAATTTTAAAATTTTCAGAGCTTTATCCTGAGCATCAACAGAGCAGTGGAGGGATAAATAGCTCTTGATACTGGAAATCTGCCAAAACAGGATGTTATTTGATATTATTTTAAAGAGATTTCTGGCTTACATTCCTTAACTCCTAACCTACATTATTCAGCATGCTTATCATGTGCACTATTTTGACCAACTGTGTATTTATGACCATGAGTAACCCTCCAGACTGGACAAAGAATGTAGAGTAAGTTGAATGGATTTTCTTTGAATAATATTCAGAAATCTAAACTAAACTGCTGTAAATGATTTTATATTAATAAGGATGACATCTGCAGACAGCAGCTACTTTGTGGCATGTTTTCAACCTTTATTCTGATGCTAGTTTCTTCTGCGTAGTATTAAATCAATACTTTTACACTTCCCTCATTATGAGTTGTTCAATTTCCATTCTCTATTTGCAATACTAAATGGGGAATGTACAAAGAAGAAGGTGATCTTGTAACTATGCAAAAAGTGGTTTGTAAATATTTTCCACTATATTTTCTATTTCATCTTTGTAAGGACATGGGGGAATACACCCTTCTGTCTGTATTGTGTAACCACTATAAATAAAGACGGTGTCTAATGGATGACTGTGTTCACCATTAGGCAGCTTTCCTTTACCAAAGACAATCCAACAGCGACAAGCTTGCATAAAAAAGAAGCTATAAGCTAGGTATTTAAGGAGTTGGCTATTCTTCCCATGGGAAGCAGCCTCTAGAAAGAAGAGGTCCAGCACAGTGTTGACCCCTAGATCCCCATATACCATAGACATGGACTTTGTGATAATTCCATGGCTGTAGACCAAGTTTGAAAACATTGCTCTTCATGGTGCTTCAATTTAAAATAGCATTTTGTACTTCTGCTGCTTTACTCTTATTGCTTTGGATGTTATTTATCATCTGATTAATCTTCAGTTATTAACAGTGAAATCATAGCTCTGTTAAAGTTAATGGAAGTATTGCTATTTTGAATTCAATATGAATATACGTGTATTTAGGATGTCTTGTGTATATAAGTATTTATGAATAAAGATAGCTAGCTTGAATATTTCTTCATGTCATTATGTTGTGTCATTTAGATATACAACAAAAGTCCTGAATATCTGTTGAGCAGATTTGTACAGGAAATTAATTTTTGTTTTAGTGGTTGAACTGAAAAAAATCACATGAGGGAATTGGTTTCAGGTTGACTGAAGTCTGAAGTCCACTTTGAGCCTTTTAAACGGTTCAATATGAAACAGCATGTTTCATTTTCTGTTAAAGATAAAAATGAAAATAAATTTCAAAATGACATTATTTAAAGGTGGAAAATTTAAATCACTCAGAATACCAGAATTAAATATTTTCACTTTTTAAGTTTCAAACACATTTTTTCAGTCAAAATGAGTAGTTGAATTTTATTGGAATTTGTAAATATTTTTAGTTGATCTCACATGGGATTTTGCAGCTGAAAACGCTCATCTCATTCCAATAGTATATGCTTTTCCTGCTGAATGTGAAGTGCTGAGCATGCTTACCCTGTAACAAAGTCAGTGGTACCTGATGAGGGTAGGTCTATTGCCAGATCATGCTACTGACCATCATTTCAGCATAAAAATAAGATCAGCAAGACAAAAAATTAGTCTAGAGACTTCTCTTGAAACCGGAACTTAATTGTCTCCGTGTTATAACATGGATTCAGACTGGGCATGAATGTGCACCAACGAAATGATGGGGAACTTTGGAACTGACTCATTGGTGTGGGTTATGGAATCTGAACTTCCCCTAGGGGTTGTCATGCAGTCTCTTGATTGTGTTTCATTCTTTTTTTTCCCCTCCTGCAAAAAAATTCGGCAAATGTTTAAAGTTGGTTATATATTCCCTTAAATTTTTAAACAACTTGAAGAGAAGAAAATAATGAGAATAAAGCAACTAGAAAGTACAGTATATAACAATAACAATTATTTCTTTCTATAAATTTCATTTTGCGTGTTTTCCTCAGATACACATTCACGGGAATTTATACCTTTGAGTCACTTATCAAAATTCTTGCACGGGGCTTCTGTTTAGAAGATTTTACGTTTCTTCGAGACCCATGGAACTGGCTAGATTTCACTGTCATTACATTTGCGTAAGTCTTCTACTTGGTTTTTTTCCTCTTTTTTTTTTTTTTTTTTCTGATAGCTTGAAATTTGTGACTAAAAATTGCCTCATATTTTGTCAGCCAGAACATTTGGAGCCTGGACTTCCTGCAGTTTCAATATGTTTCTTCTATCTCTTTTGTACAGTTTAGTATTTCTAACTAAACATGTGCTGCAGAGGCCAGTATGGTGTGTCAGCCCATTAGGATTGCCAGCGCTATCAGACCAAACTGTTCATATCCTGTCTTCTTTCTGTAAAACAGAATTAAAGGCGTATTTTTGACTTCCTGTCACAAACTACCAAATTAGGTTTCAAAAATCGAGTCAATGTGGTTTACTTTGGAAAAATTTAGTTTAATTTTATGGTCAGAAGCATATTAATAATACAGGCAAAATGCAGTGAAAGGTGAAGAGGTCTTGATCAAAGACCCGAGTAAATAGGATAAGCTCTGCCTCAATTCTGAATAACTGTGATTTAATCCTACAGGTATGTAACAGAATTTGTAAACCTAGGCAATGTTTCAGCTCTTCGAACTTTCAGAGTATTGAGAGCTTTGAAAACTATTTCTGTAATCCCAGGTAAGAAGTAGTTGGTGTAAGGTGCTAGGCCCCTCGTATCTCCAACTGTTATTTGTGTGCTGTCATTGTGTTTGTGTGTGAACTCCCCTATTACAGATATGTGACAGAGTTTGTGGACCTGGGCAATGTCTCAGCGTTGAGAACGTTCAGAGTTCTCCGAGCTTTGAAAACAATATCAGTCATTCCAGGTGAGAGCTAGGTTAAACACTGAGGCTGATTTTTGTTCCACTAAGGCTGTACTCACGTTTTTAAAGCATAAGCCTTGTTGTTTGCTACACATTACTAACAAAATAAAAAGCAGGAATCAAGACTAGTAATTTTATTAAATTGATTCCTGCTTCTTTAATACTAGCTGTATTTTCTTTTAAAAAAATCAGCCTTTGAGTTTAACAATTCTTGCATGAGATATTTGCAGTAAACAGCCTACGTGATTTGCATCTTATGACATCAAGCTTTCCTTTACATGTTTTGAAAATAAGTTAATTCTAAGCTTTCATATTGATGCAAATTTTATCATTTATTGCAGGCACTTGATATAGAAACTTTAAATCAGTTTTGAGTGTCACATACAAAAAATAAAACTATAAAGGATAGCATGGGCCATGCATGGGGAATTGTTTTAAAGATGTCTTTCTTCTCCAAACCATCACCCCTTTTATATTATAAGAATATTATCATGAGGATATCATTCACAGATGAATTTATAATGTTTTTGTGAGGATTTATTAACACAGAATACTTTTTAAATGGTTCATATAAAAAGGTTTGGGCAAGAGGCATCATCAAAAGCAAACAATATTTTTCTATTAGGATTGAAATATAGCATGAATAATAAAATCACTTGTTTTGGCATAACAATGTTTTGAGGAATACCTACTTTTTATTTCTCTACACTCTCAAAAAAGCATAAACTTACAGCTTTTCATTCATCTTCACAAATAATCAGGCTTTTCATTAAAATTATTGTATCACAAATATTAGACTCATTTAGCTGTCATTTTGCATGAAATCTTGTCAGGAAAAATCACATAATAGTTTCTGTTTAGTATCTCTTTAATATCATAATAAAAGTGTTTTCTCTTTGCAGGCTTGAAGACTATCGTGGGAGCCCTAATTCAGTCTGTGAAGAAGCTCTCAGATGTCATGATCCTGACTGTGTTTTGTCTGAGTGTATTTGCACTAATAGGGCTGCAGCTGTTCATGGGCAACTTGAGGAATAAATGCCTGCAGTGGCCTCCAGACAATTCCACTTTTGAAACAACTGTTATTTCCTACTTTAATAACTCTATAGGTGAAAATGGTACATTTATTAATACAACAGTGACAACCTTTAACTGGGATGAGTACATCGAAGATAGAAGTAAGAATTAATTATATCATTTACTGTGTTGTTTCAAAATTTTAAAAACAGATAAAAAGGCATGTTAGTATATTTCCATTGCAATTAAAATGATGTAATCTAGCCAAAAGACACAAGAAATACACCATCAAAAAGTACACCATATGTAGTAAATAAGCAACAATCGTAACATGTATTAGTATACTCATAAGAACATGCCAGGTGCTGAAATGTCTTTTTACCATTTAGTAAGTATGACTTCTAGGGTATATCTACAATGCAGCAAAATGCAGAGGTTTCCAGGTTATTTTCAAGCCTACTAAAGTAGTGCAATGGTCCTAATGTGGAATCTGAAATCTAATATAGCTACATTGGCACAAGATAATGTCCAAGATAATGTCCAAAATCATAAGCCCCTATTTGAACATCAGTATGTGGAAAATCAAGAAGCTAACACTTTAGTCGCCTTTATACCTCATAATTCATTATTTTCTTTGTCTTAGGTAATATTGCTATTGCATTAACAAAAATTCTTCTAAAATTCAGATTTTAACTCTGAAGGTTTTTGTAATACCTTGCTACTACCTTGGCAGTAGATAGTTTCTGTGTCTCTTATTTATCTATTTTATTGTATTTAGTGTTTTAAGTTTGTAATTAGGCATGACCTTAAGTTTTTTTATAAAGTACATAAAAGTTGTGACTGATTCCTTTGTCCACAAGGTATTTGGGTGTCTAACTCCTGTAAAGCACCTTGCTTTCAGTGACTTTTACTGAAAGTTAAGAAACCTCAGTTTAGCAGCTAAATCCCTTTGGATCTGAGTTTCATTGCCTTATAATCTTTTAATATACTTATCCTCTCAACATGCTACTAATAGCATACAAATGTCGGATTGGAAGAGATGTTGATGATAACCTATTCCTAAAAACCTCCGAAAAAGAGAATCTGTTCTGTACTACCCTATTCTACTCTGTGCTGTTCATCCTTTGGCTTCTTCTAGCACTGTCAAACAAATAGGAAGTTTTTTTTAATAGCTGACCTATTGTAAATTTCAGATTGAATATATTATTCAATATGTATTGAATATATATATATTATTCAATATATTATTACTTCTGTGGTCTGAGAAGTACAGAATTTAGAGGTAATTAACACATATCCCATATATGCAACATTCCTATTAACACATCTCAAAATTGCACCATTTTTTACATTAGCACTGTATTTTTATGACTCGCAGTCAGCCTGTGGTTGGTGACAGTCACTGCATCCCTTTGCAGTGGTCATAGCTGCATAGAGTACAGTGCAGTACCTTGTGTAGACAGTTACTGTCTATTTTGCATTTTGTGTTTGATTTTTCCTTGTCAACAGTAGCATTTTCCACTTATCTCTACTGAAATAAATCCAACTGCTTGTAGACTAGCTCATCAGACTGAAAAAGTCATTTTAAATTTCAGACATTCTCTCATAGCTTGATGTCTGCAGAGTACTTGATGCATGTTCACATTACTCTGTCTTGAGTTGGTAATGAAACTTCTTATGAAAACCTTGTATAGCACAGATCCCTTTAGGATCTTCAAGCAAATGCCCTCCTAAGTTAACACTGGGCGCTGCTGGTAACTGCTCTCGCAGAATAATTTTTCAAGTATTTTGTGATGATTCCAGCCAGAACATATTTCCTTAATTTGCTTATGAGAGTGTCATGTAAGACTTGTTTCCATGGCTGCTGTCATGTCACCAGCTTAGGCAAAGAGGGAATCAAGAATAATTTTGTATATGACACATTTTGTTAAACTCATATTGACTATTTTTTATTACTTTATTATTATCATCTGTGTACTGACAAAATGATTTTTTTCCCAAAAAAGCTGAGAATTAAGCTGATTGGATATTCATCTGGGTCCTCTGCTTACCAGAGGAGGTGCTACATAGGAATGGGAATTAGGAGCACAAACAATTTTGAAAAACTAGTTTGATGCTAATCTGCATCTCTAGATGTCTAACGCCTATTCAGAAGCTTAAAATCTCCGACAGGATATGGAAACAAGTCTCTCGAGGATTACATGAGCACCTGAAATTCTGAACTGTTTTCCTATCTGATATCTGAGAATAGATTGTTGGTATAGAAGTTCTGTACATAGTCTCTCTATTTTTAAATTAAGCAGATCTTATGTTGTGTCCATTGTATAGTAGTAGTGGCAGAGCAGAAACAGTCAGTAGGAACTGGTTGCAGTTCCCTGATCGTCTGTTTAGCACTGGCCCCTAGCTAGTTCGTGCCAGCCAAGCTTGACTCTGCCAGCTGGCAGTGGATCTCAGGGAACCATCTGCTTCCTGGGAACGGCCAGAACATAACCTAATTGTGGCCATTTCCCTTCAACTTAATATATCACCTGAACCTAACAAACATCTCCGCCAGAGATTCCCATTTTACCGTAAGAATCCAAAGCAAGGAATTGATGGCAAGCTGGTTTTCCTTTTCTGCTGTAAAGCAGAACAAAGAAAAGAATATGGCTGAGGATTTTAAGACTTCCATCTTTTTGAACTGTATTTTACCTCATTTCAACTCTTAACCTAGCCTTAATGTATTCTTACCTTAGTTCTATTAGTAAAATTCATGCAGAAGTTTCAAGTGGATTTTTTTAATGGAGAATTTTGCCTAGTAATTTTGTATTATGTACAATAAAAGCTTGATTTCTCCCTCAGCTCCTCAAACCAAGATCCAATGGCAACTTGCTGTGCATGTTGTGCTGTGTTGCAAAATTTTCGAAATGTTTGCAAGTAATATTTGAATAAAATAGTATGTAATGAGTATTACAAATAAGTAAAACTAAATGTTGTTTATTAAAATGCATGAACAAAGGATCCCTCATCCTTTGTCTTATTTTCCTGGCATTTGCTCAGTCATTTGCTGACTTACAAAATTTGATAGTCCATCAGCTGTATCTGTTAGTAGGTTACTAACAATTAACTATGCAACTGTCTTTCCATTTTCTAAATTTATAGGCCAAACTTCAAGACTCTATAGAAAATCATTTTCCCGTAGAACAGTATTTTCCATGCTTGCTTTTTTTTTTTTTTTTTTTTTTTTTGATTTCTAATCATGGGATAGTCCAGTTAAATTGTTTTTTAATTCTGTTTGTTTCTTTAAAGTGTAAAAGTCTGTATCATTGCTCAGCTGTTATTAGGTATAAATCATATCTTTCTTACCACTTTTTCTTTTCTTTTTTTTTTTTAAATAGATCATTTCTACTTCTTGGAAGGACAAAATGATGCTCTCTTGTGTGGCAATAGCTCAGATGCAGGGTAAGAAAATGGTCATTGTTTTTCATTGTGCAAAAAAAAAATTACTTAGAATAGTTCAAGTGGTCAAATTAAGTATCAACTGTACTGTACAGTATCAAATTAGCAATGTTTTGGAATATGAAACTCTACCTAAATATAACCATTTCAGTTTACACTGGCATTTTCTCAACATCTTAGGCTAATATTGTAAAGGTAACCACGTGAATACTATGTGCATAAATGTTAATGCCAGCTGACGGACAACTGCTTATCATCAGCCATGGTAGCTGACATTCTTCTGCTGTCCCCATGCAGATGTGTTGACATGGCAAATTTGTGGGGAAGGGTAGTATAATTATATTTTAAAGCAGTGAAATAACAGTAGGAAATGGAATTAAAAATATATTTTGTTGATGTTCAATTTTTATCTTAGGTCTGTAGAATAAAATTTTATTTGTTCATAATTTCATTAGCAACTAGTACTCCTGAACAATTTTGTGATTTACTATAGCATATCGTAATTTAGAGTAGTTGTTAAAAATAGCATTTCCTCTTCTTTTGTAGTCAATGTCCAGAAGGATATATATGTGTGAAAGCTGGTAGAAACCCCAACTATGGCTACACAAGTTTTGATACATTCAGTTGGGCATTCTTGTCACTGTTTCGATTGATGACTCAGGACTTTTGGGAGAATCTTTACCAGCTGGTGAGGACTTACTAAAATAAACAGCACCATCACCAATACCATTACTACATAGTATTTGCATAGTTATTTTCATTCACGTTTCCCTAAGGCCTTTGGGGCAGAAATCATCTTTTATGTCATATATGTAAGCTGTCTAAAACAGTAGGGGTCTTGTCCATAACTTAGGTTCCTATGTGCTACTCAAATACATAATAATAAGAAATAGCTGTTATTTTATGGAGGTGGTTAAGGATTATTGGTTCCATTTCATGAATGAGTAAATGATCATTAAATTCTTAAATCTTCTTGCCCAAATGTGCTGTAAGTAGATACTACAGTAAAATTGACTTGCAGTCCAGTACAGTATGTTGTCTTTGAAGAGACTACATCACATCACTAAACAGATCCTATATCTGAAGGACAATGTTGTGCAGCATGACAATTCATACACTGCGCGGTCTTTGTGGCACTGTAGTTTGACGCTGATGAGACAAGAAGGTAAGATGCTGGCTAGTGACCCCTCTACTGCTAGATTTAAAGACTATAACATAATATAGAAGTTTGGGGGATAGCAACTGCTACTATGGCTTCTCAGTAGAAGTTCTGAAGTATTCAAGCTATTGAATCTTATTTACTTCAACCATAGCAGACACAAAATGTGAATTTTGCCCGTTTAGCCAGGATATAATACTAAATGTTTGTATATGGAAAAATTAACTAAGCTTGTGCTAACACAAGCAATCTTGAAATGTATTTCTCAATTTTAACACAGAAGCCACCATTTTACACATCAGTATTTAAAAGTCTGCTAAAAATACGTATATCTCTTTTTCTGCAGACACTACGTGCTGCTGGGAAAACATACATGATATTTTTTGTTTTGGTCATTTTCTTGGGCTCTTTCTACCTGATTAATTTGATCCTGGCTGTGGTTGCCATGGCCTATGAAGAACAGAATCAAGCAACCATGGAAGAAGCAGAACAGAAAGAAGCAGAATTTCAACAAATGCTGGAACAACTGAAAAAGCAACAAGAAGAAGCTCAGGTATCTCTGCAAATTAAAATTCCATATGTGAGAATACTTTCACCCCTCCTCCCCTAAGAATATGTTACCTCCCGTCTTAGAAATTCCTTCCTTTTGCATTCAATCTTTAATTAATTTTTTCTGTTGAACTAATTCTGTTGGCTTGAGTGGACCTTCTAATTAGTGACAAAAATAATAAAGAACTAATCAGCTAAAATATTGGAATTTCAAATTGGAGATGGAAATAGATATGAAGATGTGAGAAAAGAAACAGGAGTCCTGCTTATTCAAGTAACACAAGCAAAATTATTTTAGGTAGTGTGGGAGAAATATTTTGCTTCAGCAACACTTGGCTTTTTCTGCTCCCTCCCCAGCTCTCTCAGCAGAAAGCAATACTGTTCCAGTTTCAATGAAAGCTGGAAAAAGTGAGGAAACAGGAGAAAGTGCTTCTCTGGTACAGACATCATGATTTCACACTGCTTTGAATCTCCTTTTCTTTTTTTGGAGACTCTGAAAATTTTAATAGGATAAGTGATAATGTCTGCTTGGCTTGTGACCACATAGAGCAAGAGTTGAACTATGACTTCCATGTAACCAAATGGCTAAAATCAGGGACGGGTGTTTTTACGACAACTTGTAAATGTATGTTAAACAAATGCTCTGCAAATGTTTGCAGCTTTGAAAAGCAACAGAACTTTAATAGCCTACAGTGTATCTCAGGTCTCTGATGAGCATTTGCAACATTGAGATAAATAATGTTGTATCACCTGTTGAATAGAGGTGATTTTGAATACTAGAGAGTACTACATACTTTGTAGTTTGAATACTACAGCAAAATGGTGTAATAAAACGTTGGTTCTTTCTAGCAGGGATCTTCTCCCTCTGTTTGAGCCTTGATTCCTGACTTACAGTTTTGTTGTTTAATATGGTATTTGTAGGTGAAAAATCCAGCAACAGATTGCTTCAATTCAGAACAGATGCTTGTTAACTTGGTTCTTTGATAGTGCAGTTCTCCCTCGGGCTGCTCTAATTTCTGGATTATGGAGCAGTGGCAAATTAGTGTTCCTCTGCTTTTTTTGCAAACTACACTTCTTACAATATGCTGGATCCAATGAATTGGGATCACTACTTTCATTTATACATTTAAATGGTGAATGGTATATATTTGTATAAATGGTGTAAATTGCATATGTGCTTGTTTATATAGGCAGCAGCAGCAGCTGCAGCAGCTGACTCAAGAGATTACAGTGGTGTAGGTGGAATAGGTGGATTCTCTGAAAGTTCGTCTGAGGCGTCAAAACTGAGCTCGAAGAGTGCTAAAGAGAGGAGGAATAGAAGAAAGAAAAAAAAGCAAAAAGAACAATCTGAAGGAGAGGAGAAAGATGAGGAAGAATTTCACAAATCTGAATCAGAGGATAGCATCAGAAAGAAAGGTTTCCGATTATCCATTGAGGGAAATAGATTGACATATGAAAAGAGATTCTCCTCCCCACACCAGGTACCTTAGTATTATTACCTCTTAAACACTGCTATAATCTACTGATCATAAAGAAAATCCAACCTGTAAAGTTGTTTGGTCAGGACACAAAAATCTCGGTTCTTACAAAAGTTACCACAGATTATTTAATATCTTAAATAAAAAGTATGACCAACTTAATACAGGCAATAAAAGATGAAAAGTAAGTCTTTTTATTCTAAACTGATGCATGAAAATTGAAATAATGTATATTAATTAAAATAAATTGTATTCACAAATTTCTTATTGAGAATGGACCTGTTTCCCCATTAAGAATGATGTGTTCAGTATGATCAGTGGATTCAAAATTTGGTACACACATACTCAGAAATTTCACATTTTCAGTGAGAAAACTGCTAAATTTGGGGTGCAAGAAACCTGGTTGAAATGGCATAAATGTTATTATGAAATTTGATAAATTCATTGATTTGAGACTGTTAATTGTGTTATCTTAAGGTGAAAATATCTGCAGCAATATGTCCTTGCATGTGTTCTCCTACATTGATACGCCAGTGACTCAGAAAGAGTGTCATCTGTATCTAACATGCAGACATTTATTTCATTTGACAGTCGTTATGTTATCCCTTCTACAGCTTTCAGTAGCTCCTTTTTGTTTCTCCACCTCAGACTCTCCCCTCAGCAGTTCAAGTCCAGATTTCACATCCATCTCATGCTTTTTCTGCCCCATCATGTGATGTTTCCCTTAATATGCATCTTCATTTTGTCCCCACCTTCTTGGTTCTCCCCGGTCTTTATGACTTGCTTTCTCCCTCTCCTTAGTCACTGTTGCTAAACTCATTCCTTCCTTTTTTATCCTCTTCCGTACCTGTCTCTGGAAAGCTTATTCCATTCCTTAAAAAGATCAAGATCATGTTCTCTTCACGTATCACTTTTTGCAGCTCCCATTCTCACAGAAGCTCAGACCTCTTTGTCTACTGTGCTCTTATTTATTGAGGACTGTCCCCTTTAGATCAGGCTGTGGTGGGAATGTAGTGCTCCATTCCTGCCAAGTTAACTCCTCCTTTCACTTCTTTCCAACATTCTTCTTTTTATAATAGCACTGCATCCAGTTTGTTTTTCTTGGTCTGCCACTGTTTTATGTTGTTAATTGTCTAATCTCTGTTAAGACTTCATTACTGAGTTTAGTTCATGATCCATTCTGTTCCTTTTACAGATTTTCACATCTACCTCCATTGGCTTCAACTTCCATGTTGAAGTCCCGTCTGATCCCTTAAGCACATATTCTTACTTGTGTCTTCATTCAAATTGCAGCCTTAGCTCAACTCATGCATCTTGTAAGAAATGAAGCACTCTTCATCCAACTTGCTTCTCCTACCTTTTCATCTCCAAGTTCATTTATTACTGCAGTTTAGTGTTCCCCTTCCCTCTGGTTTTACAACCTCAGTTCCTTTCCACTGTGGCTTCTGGCCACTACACTCAACAAAAATTCCACTCACCACAGTTTTTAATAACCTTTGCCTAGCCAAAACTCAATTTTTTACCTCATCTTTGGCATCTTCCTTGACATTTCACTTGCCTTCAACATAACTGACCATTCTGTTCTTCTTGAAAACTTATTTTTCCTAATATTCATGATTTGGTCTCCTCTCAATTTTCCTGATTTAGTTGTGCTTTAGAAGATCCTTTTATTCCTTCTCTAGTTTTCTAAGGGATTTCCACTAGGGCCTGTTGATGGTCCTCTTCTGTTCTTTCCCCTCCCCCCCTCCTTTTCTTTAACTCTACTCTGGCCCTTCTACTGTGAATCATTGTCAACTTGGACCTCTTTCCGTGTCCCAGTTACTGCCGTATTCATCAAGAATGTTGTTGCAAAGAGCGCTAACCTATTTCATTGCTTTTACCTAATCTGCTGGTTAACATCACTACCTATAAATATTTTCTGTACCATAAAACATATAGTACCTAAAGCTCTTACTAACCTGCCCTGTCTACTTGCTGTCAGCAAGTCAAGTCCCAGCTTTGATTGACCCGTGCCAGTGTCTATGACCTCCTGTTAAGTTTTCAAACTTAACTTTGTGCTCTTTCTGTATGCTGCCCCTCATGCTTGGAAGAAGCTCCCCATGAGTTTCCACAGAACCACTTCATTGCTTTCCTCAAATCCCTCTTTAAAACTCTCTTTTACCATGCTGCCTACAGAAAGCTTGACAGGGAAGTGACTTCAGGTGAGCTAAGACCACTGTTTATCATACCCATCAATTTTGCCTCCTTGTACTCCTCCTCTTTTTGTATCCATCTGTTGTGTTATACTTAGATAATAAGTTCTTGCAGAATGCCTTTTTGTTCTGCATTTTGCAGTACGTAGAACAAATTGGGCCCTGGTCCATAAAGATAAGTTACAGAAGAGAAACAAAGATACTGCTTTAAGCACTTCCGCTGTTCATAGAGGTCTTAAGTGAAATTAGTTGTTAACACAAGGTAGCAGTCCTTGTGCAGCAGTAGTGATTTTGTCACAGCTGTCCATCATATGCAATCATTCAAGTCAAGAGAACCACTGATGTGAATAAAAGTTAAATACATACATAAATATTTGCAAGATTAGAGCTGTGTTTTGACTCTGATCCTCAAAAGAACCTCCCATAGCAGAATGCTTACATGAATAAGTCAATGAAGATTGGTGAGACTGTTCATACAAAACGACATGTATGTCTTTGCAAATTCAGAATACTTAACGCTTTTGAACAGTAATACAAACTTTAAACACAGGAAAATCAAACTTAGCAGTACTGTTGCCATTGACTGGTTACTATTGACTAGCATCCCAGAAAATATGTTTATTTTTTAAAAATGGGTGGTATTTGGGAGGTATGTGCAGACTGAGTCACAGGAAATTTGCCTAAAATTTTATTTACTCAGCTGTGCAGACTAATGCCAACCTGGGGCAAATAGTGTCAAAATGTATTTACTCCATTTATGAACAGTTGGTAATAAAACAAGCAGAATGGCAGACAAAGCAATTCTGTCAAGCAGTTTCTTTTACTGTAATTAAATTGAATGATTTCATGTTTCCAAAGTAGTAAAATAACTAGTCTTTGTCTGTCACTTATGTGCACTTTGTTTACTACCCAAACGGGAGTGTATGAGAATGGGGGGGGTTATACTACTTTATTTCTTTGTAGAAGACCTTACCCTTTAATACATATTAACCATGTTTATTTTTTACTCCGATGTAAAAAAAAATGTATTTAAAGGAATTTTAAGCTGACAATTATTGTTTTTATTTGCCTACAGTCTTTGCTGAGCATTCGGGGCTCCCTGTTTTCCCCAAGGCGCAATAGCAGAACAAGCCTTTTCAGCTTCAGAGGTCGAGCGAAGGATGTAGGATCAGAAAATGACTTTGCTGATGATGAGCACAGCACTTTCGAAGACAATGAGAGCAGAAGAGATTCTCTCTTTGTTCCTCATAGACACGGTGAACGGCGCAACAGTAACATTAGTCAGGCCAGTAGGTCATCCAGGACAGTACCTCCGCTTCCAGTGAATGGGAAGATGCACAGCACGGTGGATTGCAATGGAGTAGTTTCTTTAGTCGGTGGGCCCCCAGCTCTGACGTCACCTGCTGGACAGCTTCTGCCAGAGGTGATGATTGATAAAGCAGCCACTGCTAGCAATGTAAGGAAGTCTACAATAGCTCAGGCATGATGACCTCTCCCTATATCGTTAACTAATACCTCTTTGGAGTGATTCCCTTCTTGGCCAAGCTGTGAATGCTCCTTTCATGTATTGTAGTTATAAGCTAAAGTAGAAAATGAAGTTGTCTAGCTCTTGTTAACTAAATGTGTGAAAATGTATGTTAATTCACTAGGAATTAACACAGTAGCATAGTAAACAATTGAATAAAATAATATGTAATATCTTCTAGTCATTAATTCATTGTGCTAATTCATTATTCCATTGTGCCAACTGAAGACTTAACTGAGAGGTTCTGTATTCCTATATCTGACAGGTTATCAAAACTGAAAAATATTACGAATGAGATGTATTTGCTTAATGGAATATACTGAGTGAGAATATAATTCTCGCTGAATATACAACTTACATGCATTGTGATAGCATTCCTATCAAATAGTTAATTTTTATAGTTATTTTTTTGAGTTGTCAACATTATTAAATATTTTTTATTTTATTTTGTTTGAAAATATGTACTAGGAAATTAAAAATTTAATCCAAATTAGAGCTATCTTAAGAAAACATATTCACTCTGTGTGCTCTCACAGCTGGCTACGTGGGCTGTGCGTCTTCATATTTAGAAAAAGACTTCACTGCCTCATTAGAAAGATATTTATGGCAGTGCTCATTGACAAGCATTATGAAACTTTTTATGAAACTTAAAACTCAAGAATCTGTTTTAATCTCAGCCCTACTTCAGCAAAATCATGGTTAAAAACATATACTTTAAGCACAAGAGCAATCCTACTGATAAATTTGGCTATTTGCTATATACAAAGTTATGTAGACATTAGTCTTTGCAGAACTGGAATGTAAATGAAGCAGGGTGCAGGACAGCAGAATAGTCGAAACCATTATACTATTGTAATATTCTACAGTGTTATTAAATGAACAATTGATAGTCTATTTTATCAGTGTTTTATTTTCAGGGAACTACTACAGAAACCGAATTGAGAAAGAGGCGGTCTAGTTCTTACCATGTTCCTATGGACTATCTAACAGATCCTAGTGCAAGGCAAAGAGCAATGAGTATAGCCAGCATGCTTACAAACACAATGGAAGGTATGTAACAGAATTTTTGTATGGCAGTGCAATAAAGAGCTACTGAATATATGATATCCTGTGTAGTAGCGATGTTTTAATATAGCCATGTTAATCTAAGGGTATAGGTAAGATAGTCTGGTGTATTTAGAAAAATCAATCAAGTTTTCGCCATACAAAAAGGTCCAAGATGGAAACAGCAAACTTAAATATAAGTGGAGGGCAATCGATCAATGCAGTGTTTCTCTAGAGGAGTTACCTTTTGGGGGTAAAAGCTCTATTTCAGTTACTGAAACGGCTATGATTCTTGCAGCAGAACAATCCTCTTCTACAGAGGCATCAGATGTGCTGTTTCTGAAACAAAATCCAGTGTCCAAAGAAGGACCAAATTGCTCTTTCTGCAAGGATAAATAAAATGACTCTGAGTCATGAAGCTAAACTGCTGCTTGTAACAAAGGGCAAAATGTTGCTTTGAGACAAAAATGCCTATGCCCAAGACAGCAAATGGGAAGCTAAAAATGAGCAATTTTGCACATTTGGACCATAATACTGTGTAAAGAGTTGTCTGACTTTAGAGTAGTCTGAAGTATTTAACCTTCAAGAATAAAATTTGAAATATTTTGTTCCCGCCATGTATGCCAGATTTCTAAGACACATTTCTGTCTTGCATCCTACTTAGCATTTGTTTGTGAATGATTATTTTATTTGCTGAATATTCAGTATTCTTTTAACATTTATTTAAACGGTAGTGGTCTAGAAGTAGAGAAATATTGTTTAAAGTGTTATTTACATTTTTCTTTCTAGAACTTGAAGAATCTAGACAGAAATGCCCGCCGTGCTGGTATAAATTTGCTAACACTTGCTTGATTTGGGACTGCTGCACTCCCTGGCTGAAAGTAAAACATATTGTGAATTTGATTGTGATGGACCCGTTTGTTGATCTGGCCATTACTATCTGCATTGTTCTTAACACCTTGTTCATGGCCATGGAGCACTATCCAATGACAGAACAGTTTAGTGGTGTGCTTTCAGTAGGAAACCTTGTAAGTTTTTCATGATGCTTGTATGTATGACAAGTGCATTTTTCCTAAATAATTCTTGACTGATCTTTGTACACACCTTTAAAAGAAAATGTTGATTAGATATTTATAGGCTTAGAATAGTTGAATTTGAAACATTTAAGCTGTATTGAATGCCTCCTTGTTGACTTTCCTGGACTTCTCCAGCCTAGCTTTAAGAAGTTGAATTCTCTTCCCTTTGCAGAAGATAGCAAGGGTTATAGTGCCGATAAGCATTTTAGTTTTTAAAGCCTTCAGCTTCTGTTACTGTAGCTGGTTTGTTAGGTTACAGATACTTTCTTAACAGGTATTTTCTCTTAGATGGGTACTTGCAAATCAGAAGAACCTTCAGGTCCATTCCCACATACGGTCCAGTGCTTGCTAGCATCTCCTGATGTCCTGGGTGTTCGAGGAAGGATAGCAGGGAAAGGCCCACTGAGCTTCGCAGATGTACTGCAGCTCATCCAGTGGTGCATGGGGTTGACAGTCCCTTCTGCAGGTCACGCTGAGGAAGAATGGTTCCATCCAACCTTCAGTATAGTTTTTTCATAATGAAATAATTGTCACTTGTATAAAGTTATCTTTATTCCTGGAAGAAAAAAAATGTTCCAAGGCAAAGATGAGATTTAAGAAAGAAAATCTAGATATAAAAATCAGAAGGGATTCTGTATATCAGTGTTTATAAAGGCATATTAACAGCTTTACCTCTTCTGCTTTAGCAACCAAACATTGTGATCCCTATTTAAGCTTCTTACCTGAATGTAATTCCTAACCCCAATATATGGGAATATAGAGGAGCTATTCAGATTTATCACAAGTTGAAGATAAAATGTGACAGCAATGGGTAATGTTAGTTTTAATTTAAAATATTTTCTCGTTACACTGAGTAAGAAACTGTATTTTGCTTGCAGGTTTTTACTGGAATTTTCACAGCAGAAATGTTTCTCAAGATAATTGCCATGGATCCTTATTACTATTTCCAAGAAGGCTGGAATATTTTTGATGGTTTCATTGTCAGTCTTAGTTTAATGGAGCTTGGCCTTGCAAATGTAGAAGGTTTATCTGTCCTCCGGTCATTCCGCTTGGTAAATATTCTAAATAAGCAACATGTTTCTATCTTGTATTTTGTATTTTTGAATGTGTGTTTTTTATTTTTCACTGTACATTATATTTTTGGCTGAGTCAGAAGTTCTTTGCATAAGAACTTAACAAATACAAAATTGTATACTCATTAGATGACACGCATCTATAATATCAGGTTTCTTATCCCTATTATCTTAATAATGTATATTTCTTGTTGAAGACATCGTCAACGCCAATTCTATTCTCGTAGTGGATGTGCTCTAGGGAATAATTTTTTTAATAGCAGTATCTTTAGAGTCTTTCTCTGTGTAGATGAGGGAGTAAAAAGTGCAAGCACCACAACGCACGTTCAATTCCTTCTTACTATTTGTGGCTGAAGATTAGTAAATTGCTTAGTTAGTAAATAACTCATTAATTAATCAAGTTTATTAAAATTTATTACAATAAAGTGTATGACAATTTTAGTCTATAAACTTCCATTACCATGGTAACTTACCCCATTTGTTTTAGAAGAGGTATTAAGATTAGTATTAAGATTGTATTACAGATTTTTTTTTTGGACAGGGATTTTTGAATGATGCAAAAGATGTTGTTAGAGATACTTTTGGATAGGGATTTTTGAATGATGCAAAAGATGTTGTTAGAGATACTTGCATGTAACCTGTATGCCTGTCATTAAAAAATTTGGTTGTGCCTCTTTTGGGAAAACTGTTTCTTCTTTCTTTCTGCCAGTTAACAAACCAGAGGTCTGTGGAGTGTCAGCGCTCTTACAATCTTGTTAAACTAATTGTATTTTCTATGCATAGGTTCATTTTTATGTAGTTGAAATGAGCATACAGACAATATTTTTGAATTACTATGATATATATCAGGACTTAAGACTCAGAAAGCCTAATACACTGCAAAGATCTGGAAGCATAGATTTTCTAACTAAGGTTTCTAAAAGCTAGGTGGGACATGATTTTTTCACAAAGTAACTGACATATGGAATATATAATAATGACCTCATTATATTTAGTAACATGAATAACTATATACTATCCTTCTGTTTTGCAGCTTCGAGTTTTCAAATTGGCAAAATCTTGGCCAACTCTAAATATGCTGATTAAGATTATTGGCAACTCAGTGGGAGCTTTGGGGAATTTGACCCTGGTGCTGGCCATCATTGTCTTCATTTTTGCTGTGGTTGGGATGCAGCTGTTTGGGAAAAGCTACAAAGAATGTGTCTGCAAGATCTCTAGCGACTGTGAACTCCCGCGCTGGCACATGCATGACTTTTTCCACTCTTTCTTGATTGTATTCCGAGTGCTCTGCGGAGAATGGATAGAGACGATGTGGGACTGCATGGAGGTTGCAGGTCAAACCATGTGCCTTACTGTCTTCATGATGGTCATGGTGATTGGAAATCTAGTGGTATGTAATCAGTGGGGTTTTTTTAAACTGTTAGACTCTATCTCATGTTTTTCATGGTTTATAAATCAGGGAGATGAGGACTGGAGAAACACTTTATGAGATCATGTGGTTCATTTGATCTTTCTCTAATGCGAGTTCAAATACACCTTGATTAGTTATGAAAAATGTTTGTCTACCTTTTCTTTAAAATCTTCTATGAGTTTACAACCTCTTTAGTAAGATCAGTACTGAATGATTCTTACAGTTAAAAATGCTTTTTAATAAAACATCTAACTTAAATCACCTTTGCTGCAGATTAAAATGACTGCTCTCAATAGTCATAGAAAACAGCTGGTCATCAGCTTCTTCTACCAACATTTATAATACTTAAATTAAGGCTTACTGTTTCTACTTTCAGTCTTTTCTCTCTGAAACGAAACAAGCCTAGTTCAAATTTCTCTCATAGGTCATGATTTTAAAAATACTTATCCCTTTATTTTAGTGGCCTCTGAATTCCTCCCAATCCACATTCTAGATAGAGACATCAGTACCAAATAACATGGAATAATTATATGCTATGTCTTACACCCAGCATTTCTCATGATATATCCCCAAATGACATATGAAGATTTTGTAACTTCATTGCTTTTCTGACTGTGTATGCCCTTTTTTTAGAGTGCTTCCACTTTGCCAGTTTCTACCCCTTTTGTATGTTTGATTTTTGTCATTTTATTATTTTATCATTTAAACATTTGATTTTTCCTAACCAATATTTTTAAACCTTATTGAATGCCATATTGATTTTGGATTCATTCACTAATTTTCCATGGTTATGCTAAATGCTCACTAGTGTCCCACCTCTGTTTGATATCATCCACAAAGTTATAAACATGCTTATCCACAGACATAATAAAATACCAAGTCTGATGTGACTAATGTGAGACTTCTGTGGCACCCATTTAAAAATATTGTGAAAATTTAAACAAAAAGAATTGATAAACTTTATTTAAACACAAATTCAAATAAATTTTGCACATACCTTATCAGAATTACATATGGTCTGAATTACTCTAGTGTGTTTGTAAAATGTCATGCAAGAAAGTGTGAAATAGTTTCCTAAAATCAAGATATATCAAACCTGTAAATTCTCATTTTCTTAGCTAGTTTTCCTGTCCAAAACAAAAATAGCTTGACTAATACTTTCTTGGCAAATATGTCAGCTTATTATACTCTGAATTAGAGGCACTAAACCTTTCCTTCACCTATGAACACTACTGAGGATGTAGTTTGTATATGTTATTACATCATGCAGTGTCCTTCTTTTTTGTGTCATTCTGCACTTTTAGGAGCAGACCTACAATACTTCCAATGTGAAGGAAAGGGTGAAGGTAAAGGTTCGATTTTCACCTAAGTTAGTGAAGTTATGAAAGCTAGAAAATGTTTTTGGCAAGGTAATAAAATACAGGGGACAGGGAGAATGGCCTGGTAAGAGTAGCAAGCAGGTGGTTTGACATAAAGTTCTAGCTGTGAAATAAAAATTGTGTCATATTGAACAAGTTATAACAGAATTACTTTTATCACTTAAAAATAAGAGATCCAGTATATTTTCTCCTTACTGTTTTTCAGGTACTCAACCTCTTTTTGGCCTTGCTGCTGAGCTCATTTAGTTCAGACAACCTTGCTGCTACAGATGATGATAATGAAATGAACAATCTCCAGATTGCTGTTGCAAGGATTCAGAAGGGCATAGATTATGTGAAAAGAAAAGTGCGTGAATTCATCCAGAAAGCCTTTGTTAGAAAGCAGAAAGTTTTAGATGAAATCAAACCTCTTGAAGACCTAAATAACAAGAAAGACAGCTGTATTTCTAACCACACCATAGTAGAAATAGGTAAAAACCTTGCCTATCTTAAAGAAGGGAATGGAACTACCAGTGGCATAGGCAGCAGCGTGGAAAAATACGTTGTTGATGAAAGTGATTACATGTCATTCATAAACAACCCAAGTCTCACTGTGACAGTGCCGATTGCTGTCGGGGAATCAGATTTTGAAAATTTAAATACAGAAGAGTTTAGCAGCGAGTCTGACCTGGAAGAAAGCAAAGAGGTAGGACTGTTTCTGTATTAAAAAAAAAAAGACTTTGATGTTTTTTTCTTTTCTAAGGTTTCTAGTGGTGGTTTAAAATCTGTATTTGATTCCTGTATACTAATATACAGAAACTTGCAATTTTGTTTGAGATAAATTGATGTAAGGTTGCTAGTTTTGAATGAAGTGGTAATATTGTGTTGTATTTACAGTAGTAATCAAGATGCCTAAGACAATTTTTTAGAAAATTAATATTATTTTATTAAGTTTAATCATTAACCAGAAAAAGAACCAATCTGATAGTCCTGGATACTGAAGTCCTGGATTCTGAAAGTGTGCAGGGGTTGTACAAGTCTCTCCATACCTCATCAATGCAGTTACTATTTTATCTGCTTTCTGGAGAGCTTCTTGTCAAATTAACAGTCCACCCTGATTGTTTTGATGTTTTTGAGACTTTCAAAAGCCTCTGAATAGCCCATAAGTACATTTGAATACTACACTAGCACCACTAAACAATTTTTTTTCACAAATTGTTTGTATTAGTATTTCTCTTGTGCTTCAAAATCATGTCTTGGGTGTGAAAAAACAGAAACTGTTGCAGTTTGTCCTTTAAATCAAACTGTATAATGAATAGGTCAGTTATGTGAAAGTTTCTTGCTCTTAATGTAGGATTTTGATTGATTCTGTTCTGTCTTCCTACTTAGGGTGAGGAAAGGAATTTTCCTCAGCCACCTCAGAAAGCGCTGGGCTGGTGCACTGGCCCGTTGTCCTCTTGCTGTTTCGTTCCACTGTTAGCTGTTCCAACACTGCCATTGCTGCCCAAGGAGCAGCCAGTTCCGCTGGCAGTCTTGACCAATGCCTCCCAAGTGAGATCGTCTGTAATGAGATTGCATATGAGTGTAATGGCATAGGTTATTTCTCTGTCTTTATGTAAATCACACAGTTTCTTAGTACAGGCCCTGGACCTTCTGGGTTAGGGCTTTTTTTTTTTTTTTTTTTTCCTGCTAGTCACGCTCAAGTACCTCTATCATTTCCTGCATAGCAACTAATGATACTCCTAGCATAGCCTGAAAGTTTGGGAATAAAGGGTTGTAAAATAAAGTTCATTACCAGGAAGCAGAATACTTTGGATTTCTTCTTTACAAAATATTCATTGCTATCTTGGTGAAGTAACAAATACCCATCTGTCATTCCGATTTGTCTGTAAAGTAAGTTTAATAATTCTATCAGTTTCAAGGGTGCTGCCAGCCTAAATGTATTATTTTTTGTAAGACATTCTAAATACTTCAGTTGGCAAGTGCGAAGAAGAGACAGTTATTTCATTCTGTAGATTGATTGCAACTGGTAAGGATGCTTCAGGTGATACTACTGTATGAATGATGCTAAAAGAGGATCCTCTGACAAAGGTAGTTTGAGAGGGTGACTAGTAAGTCGGATCAGAACTATATACTCATAAAAACATTATTTTAAACTCTGTTCACTTCACTCCTTATTTTGAGCTCCACCCATATCAAATTCATTCCTGTTAGTAGTTAGTCAATCCATATTTCAATGTGTCCTGTATACTTTTCCTGTGCTTATTCTTTTTTATGGTTATGCAGCTATGCACATATTAACTAAAATTTTATCAAAATGGATTATAGCTCTGATAATTTTTAATTAGAAACTTGTCTGAAAAAAGTAATTTGGAAATGTAATTGAACTAAATTAAATACTGTATGTCATTAAAATCACTGAAAAAGAAGTACTTTAAATATTTTCATTGCTGTTTATTAGATTTGTTTGATGCTGAAATCTATTTTTGAAAATGTAATCAGTGGAGTTTTCCATTTTCGTGGAGTATTCTCCACTTCTGCTGAAGCTACAACTATTGTGCAGTAAGGAGAAATTTGTTTTTCACTGAATGGTGGCAGGAAGAAGAAGCATGACTTTTGTTATTTTTTAATGATTATGGCATTTATTTTGATAAAGAAACCTTCTTTCCTTGCTAAAAAAAAACTTTTAAAATTTCTACATACAATAGTCAATAGCTAAAATACAGGAAGCACCTTGAAGTATGGATTAAAACTTGGATTTCCCACATGAATTCGCTCATTACCAACATTCTCCTTTTTGCTTCTTCCTTTTTTTGTAGTCCATTCAGTTTTTAACTGTTTACTGCATAACCTCACTAGCAGACGAGGTGGCGGAGGTCCCTCATTCAAACCAACCTGTAGGCTGATGGTTAGCCCTGGATATGAGTGCAGTGGCAGCAGTACATCTGTTTCTCCGTCGTATAACAGGATGGTATGACAAGTGATTCTGATTAGCTAAGTCTGTCCTTTTCTCAGGGGACAGACCCCAACTTGGTTATTCTTCAAGGACACAAAAATACTGATTTGAATTCCTTTAGGGAAAATATCAAAGTGGATTCTCTCACATTTGAGACATAGACTGCAGTCAGTATGCTACCATTATATACGGCCAGCTTTCCCTTCCAGATGCACTATTTTTAAAGAAAAAAGCATTATCATTGCGTTCTTGGACGCACCTAATTCTTTGTAAATGTGTGTTACTCATGCTTTCAGAACTCCAACAAATACCTCAGAAGATTAGACAAAGAAATGCATATTCAGTCAGGAATGGGCTACTGCCAAACAATCTAGAGTGGTCAAGGCTGAAACACTTCTGGGTGTATTTTGGATGAAAATTTCTTGTTCTTGCAGAAACTGAAAGTGAAAAATGGAAGGGAAGCCTTTCCAAATTTCAGGCACGTTGAAGAGAGTGAGCAGTTTAGGCAATGACTATGAACATATTTCTGGATTTAAGTGCTTGAATTTCAATCAGATTTTAAGCACAGAAGTATGGTTTTTTTTATTATAATCCTAGTTCCTGCTTCTGACTGGATGATTCTTATCTGCTGTAGTTTTTGATATAAAGATAAATAGGGACATACTAGTCACAGGACCAATACTCGTGCTGTGAAAATGATCCATAGCAAAAGAAGCACATAAAGTTATTTTTTTAGTCAAAAAAGAGTCTGAAAATGTTTTTTGTTCAGTTATTCCCATTTTTCTTCATGCCATAATGTTCTGCACTCTCATGTTTTCCCACTTAGATGGATCTACCGTTGCTAAGTGTTTCTCTGCAGTCACTTTATACCTTACAGCCACAGTCTGAAAGTGCTGAAAATAGAACTTGCTACCAAGCCACGTTCACGTAGCAGATTCCCTAATGGCAGGCAGTGTGGGCATCACTCTACCGTGAAAACGTTCTGCATGGCACAAAATAGCCAGATACAGACGCGCGCGCGCGCGCGTGTGTGTGTGTGTGTGTGTCTACGTGCTTTTGTGTCTGGGTACATCCATATGTACATGTATTCATTGCACTATCAAGGAATGAGCTGAATTTCTACAGAGTAATTGTCATTCATTAGCAGTTTTAATTAAGTACATTAATGTGAATTCTTTGTTATAATATATGACATACATCCTTTCCAATATTTTGATGGAAATATGAATGAGATTATGCCTTTCTAGAAACATACAGAGTCATAGAATCAGTAAGGTTGGAAGGGACCTCTGGAGATCATCTAGTCCAACCTCCCTGCTCAGCAGGGGCACCTAGAGCATGTCAGACAGGGTTGCATCCAGGCGGGCCTTGAAGATCTCCAGAGAAGGAGACTCCACAGCCTCTCTGGGCAACCTGTTCCAGTGCTCCGTCACTCTCACAGGGAAGAAATTCCTCCTCATATTCAGGGGGAACTTCCTGCGGTTCAATTTCTGCCCACTGCCTCTTGTCCTGTCACACGGGACAACTGAAAAGAGTTTGGCCCCGTCCCCTTGACACCCTCCCTTCAGGTACTTGTACACATTGATCAGATCCCCCCTCAGTCTTCTCTTCCCCAGGCTGAAGAGGCCCAGCTCTTCCTCAGAGGGCAGGTGCTCCAGCCCTCTGATCGTCCTCGTAGCCTGTATATACAATATTGTACATGTTAGTACTTGTGAATCTACATAATAAAAAGCAGATTGGAATTTGTCTAGAAAATTGCCATTGAAACCTAAAAAAGAGAAATAGATATGAGAACATTGTGTCATAAGAAAATAGAGAAATATAGTGAAAAAGGAAATCAAAGAACAAATACTAAATTAAAATTTTTATTGTGGAAGTAGAACCATTCATATATATGGGGCCACTTTGCTGGGTCTGCTGTCCTATCAACAAAGGTTTTTATAGATTTGAGGTGCATTACTGCTATCTAGCGCAGAAGCTATAAAAATAAATTTTCCTTTCATGTTAGGTCCTTAAGTACTATGGGGATGGTTTATATAGAAAATTTTACAGTGTGTGTTTACCTATGTAATAATCAGATTTTTATTTAAAGTGTATTATTTAGGCTGGTAGTTACACCACGATAAACAGAGTTACATGATATTTTTAAATGCTTTAAGGAAGGTGGGATTGCATAATGCTGTTGCAGACACCTTAACAATGAACATTTTACTATACTCAGTATTCAGCAATCTAAAAGATATTTAATGTCTCCATATTCATATTATTCTGAACTAATGAAAGGTAGATATGTGAAATCTTTAATCAGTCGTTATATTTATATAAGAATTTCCAGCACAAAAAAGCAGTGGTGCTCTGTCCTGAACTTCATTTCCTGCCATTCTTACTTCTCACAGGGGTAAAACCAAGCTGGATCAGTCAAGAATGCAGCTCTGGTGCCTTTTAACGAGGCAGAGCATCGTGTCACCAATTTTATGCAGGTGACCTAAACAAGTTATACATCTCTCTCTCTCTCTATATATATATATAGTATTTAATCACTTTTTAATGGATATTGACTGGCCTGCATGCTACTCAGCTATGTCCCATTCATTGCAAGACAGTAGAAACATGCACAGCTGCTCTCTGTGGAGTCGTGGGACTCGCATCACAGCATGGTCAGGCGGGATTGGCAACCCCAACATTTCTTTGATTCAGACGCTGTAGTTTTCATGATATTCTGACAGCATTTGTAGTGCATGCTATGTGTGTTTCCCAGGCTTGATGGTAAAGTTTTCAGGACTCTTTGAAGGGTTTTCTTTCCTTTTGAAAGGAAGACAGAATATGTAACGCACAGAGTACGTTTCTCATCAAAATTATAGTAAGCCTATGTATGAATTGTGTTGATACTTAGACTCTGCTAGCTGTTTTGGAAAATTTTCGTGCTATTGTATTTTAGTTTATAATGGAGGTAACTTGCAAACTGGTATTATTACATAGTCATGTTTACTTTTTACAATATTTTTTGTAGAAATGCTTCCTTAAGTAAATTTCATGTAAGCTTTTAGTTGTATTGGAGGCTAATATGCAGTAATTGAAGCACCATTAAGCATGGAATTCATTTAATTTCCACAGTCAAAGCATGTGACCATCGTTTGGTAAAAAAGCTTATACAAAACTGATATTTGGCTGGTCAAACATTCAGAGATCAGTTCTGCTCTTACTTACACCCACACTTAAAAGTGTAGAGGTGCAAAGAGGAAATTGGTAGCAAAATATGGCCATAGCTCTTTAATTTGTGCTCACAAACTGACTACCTCCCTAAACATCTGAAACTGCCTGCAGTGAGAAACTTAAACTTGCTGACATTTTTTTGAGTAGTAAATACAGTTCAGCAATCTAGTAAATAACTTACAGACTTTGAACAAAAGGGTCCCTAGCTTCAGTGTGATTTACATCCCACCAATTTAACATTACCATAGTATTTACTGCACCGTAGCACAATATAGTGCTGCTTTTAGTTTGGATGATCACAAAACATAATGTAAATCCATGGAGCTAAAATATATTTCTGCAGTTTTTTATCTTATATTTTGTAATGAGTAATTTATCTAAGTCTGACTTTGACTTACAAGTATTCATTATTCAGAATTCTTTAGTACTCTGATAAATTTAGTCTTTGCATTGTCAGTTGGTCACACAGCATTGGCATACTGTGATTCATAGTTGACGGTATTAAATTGTGAAGTATTGTTTCACTTTGCAGTTAGCTTAATTAATCTTTAGAAGCAGCAGTTCTTTTCTCTGTTTCAGAAATATCCTTTTACTATTACTTGGGTGAATTAGAGAGCCATTTTAAAGTAGCTTCCAGTGGGAGTGCTTTTGCAAATATTTGCAGTGCTACTTAGGATGTTTTTGCTTTCATCAAACATTCTTGCAAATATTTTCATTTCTCAAATGTTCGTAAATAAGTAGATTAAAGGAATTATGAATAAACTACAGAGTGGACTGTAGTTCAAGGATCCTGTTTTTTGCAGTATTTGACAACAAGAGTCAGCACAGAATTGTTTTGCCATGAATTACAATGTTCTGTTTTTTGAACAGATATAGAGTTATTACGCCTGACTACATAAGATTGTGAAGAGCGACATCTAGATTTCTTTTATACCAGTAGAATTACAAGGATATTCAGCCACTTGGTCATTTTTGTAGGTGCTGTAGCTGTATATGAATGGGCTAACTTTGAATATAGCATCACTATTTATATCACAAATCATCTGATTTTCATACTGATACCTATACAGTTTTGAGAAAATTGAAAAATATATAATTTCCATTATTTAACATTTTCACAGGTATTTGGGAGGAAAGGAAATTAAAAGCAAAACCAGAATGGTGGTTTCTCTTGAAGCCATCTTCATGCTTCTGTCTGTTCTGCTCTTTGCTCCTTCAGTCCCTTAAATTGTGATTTCAACAGCAATTAGTGACATCATGGCCACTAATGAAATTTCATGTTTTGTTAAAAATGTAAAAGTAAGAGCTTTTCAGCTACTCTCGGATTACCATTTTGGGAACAAAGAAAGAAGGAAATGTTAGAAGTTCAAAGTGGCCTGGCTGTAAGTGAAGCAGAATTGTATGAATCTATGAGATGTTGTCAAGGTTCAGAAAGTAATTATGTCTAAAACTTCCTGACCTAAACTTGGCTGCTGCTTTCTGCAATGCTTCTCTGATAGGCAAGCTGCTTTCCACTTTCAGTTTCTATATTGAAAGCTAAACTAAAAATGGTATCTTGTATTGTATTATATTACTGACTAAAGCATGACTGGCAATGCTGTTGATAAGTGTGGCATAAACAATATATGTATCTATGATGATCGGTATACTGCTGCTTTAAAACCATGTAAGTACTTTTGTTCCATTATTGTTTTCTGTGCAAAGGAGATGGAGGATGTACATTCTGAGCTGTTGAAAAGCAGGCTTCTCTGAGAATAATTTCCTTAGCATATTATTCAGAAAACCTTTCTCTTTTCCAGTCTAGCATCATGACTCTTTAACAGTGTCTCATAGCTGATCCTGATGGATTGTTTATAATCTAAGTGACGAATATTTTTGAAACCTAGAAGCATGGTATCAAATAAGGATCAAAAAGGACTTGCTGCCATATAAAAGATAAAGTGTGGTTTTGATAATTGATTACCTTGTTTCTACAGGTTCGTTCTTTTAAAAAAAGCTGTATGCATGTTAAATACATAGCATTGCCTAAATCCAGTTTATGTAATGCTGGTGAGAAGAGAAGTTACCAGGTACCTTAAGATATGTTCAGGTAAAGAACTGGGCCTGTGCTACGTTTGCAATGTGGGTCTGTGGTTACAGGTAGCCTAGCCACCCAGTTGGCTTTTGTGTATGTGGACACTGCCACGTCACAAAAGTCATAGAAAAAGGAAAGTCATTCTGTGTATTAAAGCACATGGAATTATATGTAATCAGCAATAACATGTTCTTTTCCCAGATAGGTTTGCTTTGAATACATAGAAATCAGTGCAGCGTCCCTGTGTCAAGTGCTTTGTACCAGGGAAGAAGTTTACTGCGGAAACGTGTGATTGTTACTGAAAAATTTCCATAGCATACGGAATTTAGTTGATTTGGTGACATCCTAAGATGTTGTATCACAAAAACCTCCTAGCTGTTTGTAATGCATGCTTAATTTTTTAAAGATTGCATAAAATGCCATACAATAAATTCAACATGGAAAAAATAACAAAGAAACAAAAAGATAATTAAGTATTATTTTTGTCGAATAAATTTAAACTTTTCCTATCACTGATGATACTGAATCATTACAGACTGAATTTATTGAATAAAGTTTATAATATGCTTCTTCACATAATGATCTAGTTCGAGCTAATCTCAGGTATACACGGTCAGCATGCTAAGGAAATACTGTGTTACAGCAGCAACAGAAGAGTAACTCAGATATCACTAGGATTAAGTGTTTCGTTGTTGTTTTGTTTCAAATATCAAGTGCTGTTGATTCAATTTAGGATTTATCTGTTCAGCTTAACTCCTGTGATTATTATTGCAGCTCTTTACAAGAAGCATGCCAGATTTTCAGTGAGAAGAGACTTGTAAGATACAATTCACCATGCATACTGCCCCACATAAAGATGGATTTCTGGTGTTCCTTATAAATGACCATTCTACTGTGTCATATTTGTGCCTGATCATTTTGATTTCTCCTTACAGTGGATATCTCTAATCTTCCATCTTGAGTATTTGCTAGTTTTATGCAACTTCAGTAATAGGAATTTGTTACTCCTTAAAATTAACACATGCTGAATTAACTCGCTGCATAATGACTGAGTTACTGAACTCTTCATTTTCCTTTAAAAAAAAAAGGACAGTAGGTCTTTAAACCTTATATTTTAAACCAGTTCATAATTTCTGTTTGCTCTGCTACTACTGCAGCATTTTGTTGGAAATGCTGTCCAGACTGGAATGATGAAAGCAACATTTTAATAAAACGGTACAGAATACAAACAGATAGTCACTTCTCACTTTAAGTGTTTTTTTGACATTGTATTGATACAAGGTATTTTAAACACCATGCATAAAATTCCTTGGAATGTACCTTGAGTATATGGTATTTCTGGCCTTTTCTCAAATGAATAGTGGACATTCACTGATGTTTAAACACTGTGGTCCTTACTTGGGGACTGCTGAATTTGTCCCATACTTTCCACTTTCACAATTTTAGAGGCAGTATTCCACAATGGCCAAACTGCCATGCATCATCTGTAATTCTGAATACGTTGCAATGAGAAATTTGGAAATACTAGTCTTTAGAAGAGGGTGCATCTGTGTGTGTACATTGAACCTACCTCATAGATGCTCAAACTCATGCACAAACATGATGCAAAAGCTCATGCACATAAATGTGTAAGCTGGGATTTTAAAAGAAACAGAAAGGAAATGGGTTTACAGATATCATTGAAATTACATACATAAAGTAATGCATACACTAAATGTTTCCGTTCACATGGTCTTCCTCTAAAATGTGGGCTACAGACCACTCTGATACATGGAGATCAAGTTAAGCCTGTGTCAAAACACAACAGATGGTCAGTATGACTTGATAAAATCAGACTGGAGAGATAGCAATTAATTTTCTCTATATTTGAAGAACATAATGTTGTTTGCAATGTAAAATTATATCAAAGTCTTCCAGTACTTTCTGTATACACATATTAATACTATTTACATTTCCTTTAGAAAAGCTTTATAGAAATTGGGGCTCCTTGAGCGTATTTCAAAGGAATAATGCCTCTAACTTAAGCTTTATATGTCAACAAAGATATATCTTTAATGTTATCATGGAACACGCCTGTGTCTAAAGTTAATTCCCTCTAAACAGTATTCTAAATCTGCTTACATCATTCCCTTTATAAAATTAGCTACTTATCAATGCAGTCATTTTACTGATGTTATACTCCACATAGTGATAACATTAGAAGAGTCATAGAATGCTGTGGTAGAACTACTTTTACTTATTATAGTACTCATATTTGTCTGTTGTCAACATAATATGAGGGTGTAAAAGAATCATTTTGAAGATCTGGCTTATGTTATCAGTATGATTCATTGGTGCAGCATTGTTTTTAAAGCATTTGTTTTCACTTTAGCCCTCTGAAAAAAGAATTTTTGGCTATTTATTTGACATGTATGTGTACTATAGCAGAGTAATAAGTAGTTTCAAATTGCACAATAAATTCAGAAAATGCATTGGCAAGTGAGAATGCAAAATGACAGCTACTGCTCTAAAAGTAATACGCTGCTCTTTTGGAAATAAATAGATTTAAAATATCCTATATGGCTGGTAATATGTGTTTTCATGTCAATAACAGTGAAAAGTTTATATGCAAACCTTTTAGATTTTACAGACTTGAAAGAATAACCTGTATTTGAGACATGAAAATACATCTGTGCAGCTTGCTGTTGGTTTGGTCATGATGTTGGAAAAATTATTTCTATTAACATTTGCTGTCTGAAGTATAATCTAAAATGCAGCCACATGATTGGAATAATTAAACAGTATGAAGTATGGAAGGCATCCATTTCTAAACTTACTAAAATTTCATTTCAGAATTCTTATATGTGGCTCAGAACAGTAGTATAATCATTTCAGCAGTTCTTTGTATGAAAATATCAGAATATTTTCAATAGGGAAAATATACGTGGTGTAGTTTCTAATCTTGTGACCTCACCTGTAGTAGAGCAATTTGGCATTATGTATTGTATATAAGAAATTCTTCTTTTAATGTTAGAGCACGGAGTACTTGCAAAATATTTTGTATGCATTTTCAAACATTAGCATCTATTCAAAATAAATAAAAATTAAAAAAAAGTGGGGTTTCATTCACAGAAACTAAATGCATCCAGTTCATCAGAAGGCAGCACAGTTGATATTGGACTCCCCCCCGAAGGGGAGCAGCCGGAAGCAGAACCTGAAGAAGCTCTGGAGCCGGAGGCTTGTTTTACAGAAGGTAAACAAAGCAAAATACGCCCCAGGTGATTAGACCTAACCATGTTGCTTTTTGGGCTACGTTCTACTCTCAGTCAGTCTTAAGAACTAGTTTTGTAATTACGGTTGTATTTTCTTTTAGTATCTCCTTCAGAGGTGCTGCCACATACGTACTTACTGTTCTGATGCTCTCTCTGTCTTTAGTCGGTGTAAGAGTTACAAAGCTTCCACTTCAGATACTGAAACTAAAGCCCTCAGACACTCAGGACGATGCTTATTTACTGGCATCTGTTGCAGTAGTACTGAAATCAGCCGGTTGACTTCTGTTCATTTGTGATTCCTAATAAATATTTGCCTTATTCTGACATCTCACAACTTAATATCACACTTAACAGGCTGTGTGCGGAGATTCAAATGCTGTCAAGTGAGTGTAGAAGATGGGAAAGGGAAAATCTGGTGGAACCTTAGGAAAACCTGCTACAAGATTGTTGAACACAACTGGTTTGAGACCTTCATTGTCTTCATGATCCTTCTCAGCAGTGGTGCTCTGGTAAATTCAATGTGGAATATGCGATATTTTAAGCAGCAAGCTTTCAGAATTGTAGTAAATTGTATAGCTACAGATGACGTGTCAGAACTTAGAAGCCAATTCATTTATGTTCTAATATCAAAATATATCAACAGGTATTTAGCATATGTTGCATGACATGTAAGTTTTCTCACAGGCTATGAAAGAAATGTGTGTGGAAACTTCAAAATATCTATTGTTCATGGAAGTAAGAATTTAGTTGTATCAGACTGCTACTAACATGTCTTTGCGTTCCTTTCACATATTAGTAATTTTTCTTCATTTTTCTCGGTCAGAAATACAATATAATTTGTGAGCTTTTTTCTGATTATATAGATTTATAATAAGCCACAGCTGAGCTAGGAATGTATCACCAGCAATTTGAACTGTCAAACTGAGATGTAAGATGCAAAAGTGCTTCAATTACTTTACCAAATTTTACCAAAAATTTTAAAAATACTTAATATGCTAGAATTATATTGTTATATATTATATATAGTTATTACATAGTATGTTACATAATATGTAATGTATGCGATAATAATTATACTACAGCTGTTATATATTATATATGAAATTATATTTTAAAAGTTAAAAAATATATTTTACCAATATCACATTTTACCAACTTGATGTTAAGCAGGTGTCTGAGTAAGTATTGAGCTAATTAGTACTTCATAGCAGGAACAGAATATATGGTACTTGCTGCACTTGGAATTCAATGCACAGTGATTCTCTGTCAATGTAGACAATTCCTTTTGAAGGGAGAGTTAATAATCTCTGTTCAGGATTGCTTTGTGGGTTATTCCATATAGTTTAATTTCAGCTATTATTTTCTCAAAAATTCTGTATCACAAGAGCAAGTATTAAATTCCTAATATCATTTTACTATAAATTTGCAGCTGCAACAGAAGAAATCCTTATGTCAATAAGAATTGCTATTCATGACAATGACGGAAAATGAGATCAGGAGAATTGTATTACAGTGAGTTCCATAGATCACCATTCAGCTCAGCCAAGAGAAATACAATATTGTATTTAGACTTGGCATTCTGAAAAAATTACAATATGGAGCGAGAGAGAAAGTTACGCTTGAGGGAAGGATATATAGCTTATCATTACATGTACCTTTCCAATTCAAATTCTTTCTTGGCTACTCTATCTTCCATTGCAAATTCCGAATCCATTTAATTATGTCTTTGAATATATCTTTGAAAATCTTTTTTTTGCAGGCATTTGAAGATATATATATAGAACAACGTAAAACTATCAAGACCATGCTGGAATATGCTGACAAAGTTTTCACTTACATCTTCATTCTGGAAATGCTTTTAAAATGGGTGGCTTATGGCTTTCAAACATATTTCACTAATGCATGGTGCTGGCTGGACTTCTTGATTGTTGATGTATGTATTCTTTTTCATATCCTGTACTATAGGCTGTAAAAATCAGAATATTTTTAAGGTAAACTTTCTATTCCATCCAATGGGAACTCTGTTCTAAAACTGTTGCAATACAGTTTATAATTCTGCTTCGAAGACAAAATTTGCATAGATATATTTATTACTGTAGAGATGTTTTGCTGATTATCTGTAGTTTTACGATACTTTAATGCTTAATTTAAATGATACCTTTTAATATTTTTTTGCTGTATGCAAAGGATGCTGTTCATCTTTAGTTTTTACTGCATATGGAATTTGAATATTTCAAAGCAATTTCTTTTAAGATTTCTAACATTTTAATCAATTACTGTAAATGTCCTATCACTTAGTCAATGTAATCAGAAAGGAAAATGCTGTGAGGAACTCTCAGTTCCATTGTACTACACAGTACTCTGGGAGTTTTCACTGCATCATGTGGGGACCTTAAAGAAGCACTTGGAGCACTGGAGAGGAGCACTAGTAGGGTGGGTACTCAAATCACTTTCAAAAGGCTGCGCCAACAAGGAGAGCAGTGGCATAACTTCAAGCCTACATGCTCACAGTATTGGGTAGCAAAAGTGGAAGTCTACAGATCTTCAGCTGTATAACAAACATTCATTTCCCTTCCGTCCCTAATAGCCTAACTACATCTATATGTGCTAATAGGGCACCTTTAAGTTCTGCGTATGTAATTCACGTGGAATGCAAGGTAAGGATGTGTCTTGAATTAACTCATTGAATTCACTCATGTTCGCTCATTGTGATAAGCAGCAGAGTTCTACAGAAATCACAATACATTATTCATCTCCCTCAGAATGCAGTGATATGACCATGAAGTCTTTACTACACAGAGTTTGGAAAGTGTAGTAACTTGTATCCCCACCAACATTGGTGTTTCTATCATAAAAAGTGGCTATATGCACACCTCGTATTCTGTAGTTGAGTCTGTACCCTGCTGAAGTTACTGGCTCAGTAATGAGATTGCATAAATCATCATGATCAGGGAGTTTACAGAGACATGATGAATAATATACTTCATACTGTCATTTTATGTTTATTGCATTTTTAACAAATTTGATAGTTTGTGGTTTAGTTACTTCTGCGAACTTTATGAAAAACTTTGTCTTAGTTTTTCATGACAACCTTACTCTAATGGATTTTTTTCATGGAAAAAAGTTAATCTCTGAAGCACTTTTTGGTTTTTTAGTGTTTAGCCAGGGGATAGAGACAACCAAGCAGAAAGATTAATTCGGAAGTGAGAGAAATAAGAGAGAACAGAAAGGCTGGAAGGGAGGGGTATTAAATGCTCGGTAGTGGAAGATATTGTATTATGTTTTTATTAGGGCCGCTCCTTCCCAATGGTTCATTATAAATACATTTATATGGATTATTGATGAAAGATAATTGTATTATTTATTTTATAGCTAGTCTAGTATATTTTCTCATCTGCCTGCAGACCAAGCATTGTATAAGCCAGAATTGATGAAGTGGTTAAAGGAGTTACAGGGATTGTAGTGAAGTGTGAATATGCCTAACAATGAAGCTCCTACTATTGTCTAACAAACAATTGTTTATCAGTCTTGATTAGTCTGGTTAAATCTGAACAGCACTGGTAGCTATGGCTGTTGAATAAAAATTTATAGGTTGTAAATAGTTGCATTCACAAAAGATCAGGTCTGAATGTGAGTTTTGAGAGCTTTGACATTCTCATCAAGTTTTGAAGGTACTAGGGAAAGGAAAGTCCCATCCTAAACTGACCATTCCAATTCACCCAACTTTGGGGAGTTTTCTTTTTGCATGAGACTTCAGTTTTTCTTTAAATACATCAAATGACAACTGGTTTATGTGTGAATTTAGAAGGTATTTTTATACCATTCTGCCAACGTGATTTCATCAACAGGTACCTACAATGTACTTCTGTTCTACTTTGTCTGACTTAAAGGATATTTCTGCATTATAGAAGGATGCCTGGAGAAAGAGGTCCAGCCTTGAATCTTCTTGAGAAGTTCAGGGTACATATCATTCCCACCATATGCATATGGATATACAAGATGAATGAGCAATATTGCCTTTCTGTTTTTGTGTAGGTCTCTTTGGTTAGCTTAACAGCTAATGCCTTGGGCTACTCAGAACTTGGTGCCATTAAATCCCTTAGGACACTAAGAGCTTTGAGACCTCTAAGAGCCTTGTCGCGATTTGAAGGGATGAGGGTAAGATGCAATGAAAGAATCTGAAATAATGCATGCATACACAGTAAAAATGCATGCAGAATAATTAATGACAAATCCATGCAGAAATGCTACACTCGCATCCTCTATATTTTACATTTATCACTAACATATAAGCAAAAGGCTTCATCTGCTTATATGAATGCATGTGTTACTGCACGCATTGTTAAACTTAGATTCCTTGACTTTTCAGCCAATTTCATATTTTCCTGGAAGGCCCAAGGAATTATCAACTGCATGGATCTATGCTGTGTTAATGCAAAACTGAATTTATCCCATATAATTAAATCCTGCTATAGACAGAACAGTTTAAAAAAGCAATACTTCCTCATACAAATGTGTGATATATGCCAAGTGTATATTTCATATAAAATGCATAGTCTATCAAAAATCTATTAACATATTATTCTATTAATATTATTTGGCAGTTTTTATTGCAAGTTAAAGGGTTTATTATGAACTCATATGTTAATAAGTAAATTGGCAGTGTTTAAATGCCTTCTCTCTTTCAGATTAGATGACTATTCCATTCTATTTGAGACAATGTTTCTAGTGTATCAGATGCAGCTGGTATTTTGTTCTGTGACTTCTGGCTTAAATTGGCTGCAGATTGCTTTCCATATTGATTTTAAAATGTTGATTTTAATCTGTAGAGCACTAAGTGGCCTGAAAACATATCAGAAGATTTTTCGCTGACAGAGTTGGATAGATTTGAGAAGTTACTGTCCGTAGCTGTTTGTTATCATCATACTGGTTTCCGTATCTGAAAGTCTGAATTGCCCAGCTGGGCTCTATCAGTCTACTTCAATGCAAAGTCAGATTGATTAGTTTAAATCACTTCTTTAGTGCACTGAAATGGACAAAGACTTTACATAATCTATGACATGAAAGCTCTAGAAACATTTCTCTTAGGGGCAGTAGTCAGCAGCTGGGGCTGGTAGATGTTTCTAGCAACCACAAGACAAGGACTGACTTAAGCCTTCGGAGTCTATCTATCTGCCTGCGGCGTATTGCCGTAGGACTATTGGGCAGATGCACTTGAGCTGAAAAACTATTATTATAATTAAAAAGGATCCAGGTGTGAGCTCCCTACTGGAATCACTGCGCCTTGGCAGCCCAGGTTACATGGTTAGTAGTAACCTTTTAAGCTGACTAGTTAAGACTATTTGGTGAGTTTCTGGAGAAAATGCAATGTTGTATATATATGACAATTAATAGACTTTAACCAAAAAAAAGAAACACTCTTTGATGAAAGCTAAACAATTTAAATAGAAAATACCACTTCCTTGCCTCCAAGGAATCTTAAGAGTCTCACAGGCCCTTTCTTCATGGGCTGCCAGGCTATTCTGCATTTCCTTGGTAAACTACCACATCTCTTATTAGCAAGTTTGGAACAATAGATAAGTGAATTGTAGTCCAGCTGGGGAACAGGGCCATAGAGAAGGCCGAGACTATGGAATACTCAATCCATGAAAATATTTCTGTAACCAAACTTTCGGATAATGGCCAAGAAGACATCTTTTTGGCCCAAATTATTAAGCTTTTTTTCCTCCAAATTATTAAACTTGCTTTTGGAGTGTGTTTTCTGCCAACAAATCTCAGTTTTCTGCAGAAAGCAGATACTTCCAAATTTGAAAAATGTATTTCAGTCAACCTCCCCCCCATTTTCATGAAAATAATTTTAATAGAAATGTCTCGGTGACCATTTAACAAACTTTAGTAAAGTTAGCGATCTATTTACTAATTGTCTTTATCCAAGAGTTATCTCTAAACTAAGTGAGATTGATTTGCATGTTTGATTACTGCTCTTTTTCTTGTTGAATAGCTACAGGAAAGGTCTGTTAAAGTTTTATACAAATATTTGTCAAACAAAATCTATTTCATAGCTCTGCACCACCATAACTGTGAAGATCCCTTTAAAAAATAATGTGGCCTTCTTCGTACGTACAGATAATATATTTATACCCCACTATGTAACAAAACTTCATATTCTTTGCACTTTTTCTATCTGAAAATCGGACTATAGAACACTTCACCATCTTTGAGAGATTCTGAATGCTTTGTGAGCTTTCATAGTTCCTTCCATAAAGCTCTCCTTCTTCCCAACAGCATTTTTGGAGAAATTGGAGAGTCTGGAGCTGTCTATGACAAAGTTTGCATATTCGGATCATGTCTGACAGCCCTATAATCATTCACTGTTCTAAGAAGCTCTGCATATTTTCTCTTCTGATGTGACGTACTTGTTTTCACATTTAAAGAGAAAGTAAAGATTTCATAAGTTTCATAAGTCTTAGCAATATTTGTCAAAATGTTTCCTGTGTTTAGACTGGCTAAAGCATACACTTATTCTTAATTTTAAAAAAATCCTTCAGAACCATGTTGAAGCAAATTTGAAACCTTAGGTTTTAGGAAACTTCAGACATAAGACCATGTAAAACCTCAATAATAACTGAATATAAAGCACATTATTCTTTCTTTTTTAAAAAACTAGAGTGATGAACAAAAAACTGAATACAAAATATTACAGATTATATATGTGCAAATACAAAATATTACAGATTATATATGTGCAGTAAATTCCTTAAGTGATAATTTAATGTGGCAAGGAGAAAAAAAAAGTTCACTTCCTATCGTGAAAGTTTACAGGTAATTTTGAATCCTGTAACTTCTGTGTTGGTATAAACTTTACGTAGTGATTTGATCCTGACCTGCTAACTGTATCTCTTTGTAAAACACCTAGAGAGTTCTGACTTTAGCAAAAAACATAATAGGAAGCCATAGGTGAAGTTAGATAACTTCATACTATGTATAAGATGCAGATTTCTATTAGTTAGGCAATTAACCATTTGAATAACTTTTCTATGGATATAATGAGTTTTGCATTATTTTAAGGCATTAATTTCAAGCTTAATATATTTAAGGATATGCTAGCCCAAATTGATGAAGAAATTAATACAAGGAAATTCTAAGGCCTGGTATATGGAAATTCAAGATACGTGTTCATAACATAATCCTTTTGCTGTTTAAAATCTATAAATTGAAAATATGACAATGTAGTGTAGTTTACTATTTGCACGGGCACTTATAATTACTTCCAGTGAGTATTATGCTTCTTATATATGTGCAAGAAATTCCATTCTACACATTTTAAATTTTTAGCCTGCCTGCTGTACCATTCCTTAAAATCTGGATTTGTTGCTCCTTCCCCCCTGCCCTGGACTCATAAGTCATAGAAAACATTTCCCCAATGGAAAGCATGTGGTGTTTCCCCAGCATCTTCTCACCACTACTACTGCTAGTGAAAGTAAACTTTCATTTGCAGTTGGGACTTCGTGAAAGTAGCCTGTGGGAGTATAACTAAGAATTATGCTGAGACACGATCCAGCTATGCTCTCTCCCAATTACTCCTGTATGGTGCTAGTCCCATACTATCTTTTCCTAACCAGTAAAGGGCACTTTATAATCTTTTTCTAATACTGTCCCCACTTCGACTAGCTGTATGTTACAGTCAGGCCTGGCCCTCTCTTCTCTAAGCCCTACCACCAATGGAAGCCAGGAGGTGTCTAGATCACTGTTTTCCTTGATGTTCTGTCTTCAAATGATTCATATTACAAACTGGTCTTGTTATAGCTTCAGGACTTAGATTAAAAAGAGAAGAAGTAGGTCAACTGTAGAAATGCTGCAATTATGGAAAGAATAACGTGACTGGACCAGCAGCTGTAAGAGAAAGACTTGTCGGGTGTAATGAGACTCAAAGCTTGAGGAAAAATATCTTCACTTCAGTAACTATCCCTTTGTTTCTCAATAATTATTTCTGATGGATGATAGTATTACATTTAAGAAATCTAGATACATTTTTAAGTAGAAGAATCAAGATAAACTTAAGTTAAAATGTTCTCTTAAATACTACCTTTTTTCAAAAATATTACGGAATATGTGGATGTTGGCAAAAAATGCTGTATCCATTTATTATTGCAGTCAAGTTTCCCACTAAAATCAATGGATTCACATATTTCATGTTTAAATTATTTGAACATTCATATTAAACTGATAATTTGTTTAGGTCAAACTATTCCTCTGTCCGTGGCCTTCCACAGTCATGTCATCAACAAAGGTGAGCGTACAGGCTGATCAACATAAGACAGCACTGTGGAAATACTCAGGATTTACCCATTAGTCAGGGAATCCTCTCTGCCCTGCTGAGCAATGAAATGCTGTATTATTTTTGCTTACTGATCTATAATAGGTATCGCTAGAGATTTTAGTATGATTAATGAACTACTTTTGAGTTTTTAAGTTCCCCTATTAAAAATCAACATTTTTTAACAATATGTGAATTTTTTTTCTGATTTTGACATATAAATGTTGGATTTAAAGGCATTTGGGCAAAAAACAAATCTGCACTGAAGGATGGAGAAAATTTGTCCCATTCTGTGCATTTAGAGTCATAATTTGTGTTGAAAGGAACCTCATCTGGTCCAACTTCTAAATTTAACATAACAATTTTATTGAAGACATACGAGATCTCGAATATTGTCCAAAGTATGTAGCACCCCAAAAAGGTATTGTTTTGATAGGAATGGATCCATCAAAGTGCAAGAAGTATTTTTTCTTTCCTTCATGGTGGTGATATTCATCATGTATTCTAACATTCAAAGCTTTTTTTTCTATTATATAAAAAGCCAGTGAGTGAGAGAGAATCTGTCTGGATGACTAGTTTAACAAGTAATTAAATGTATGGAACCTATTAATTGTGGATATAATCTTAATGCCAAAATGTCTTACAGACTTAAGCTACATATTTGTATTTCAAATAGAAACAGATAAGATAGTGTGCAAGAAGATCTGTTGTAGTATGTACATCATATAAACTAAACGAATTGTAAATAATCACATCTATGTAATACCTAATGTCCTGCATTTTAAAACAAAATCTTCATTAGGTTATAAGGATATGATTCAATTACCTTTGCAAAACTGATATTGGTGATCCTTAGTTATTAGAGTGTTTATTAGTAATCTTATTACAAACAAGTTTTAAAATAGGAGATAACTTTCTTGCAGTTCATCAATTTCATCATTAAATAAAACATTCTCATTCATAATGGACCTGCTTTCTCCCCAACTTTTTTATTTGATTTTGACATGTTTTTAATCATCATTCATCGTACATTAACGTATTCTGTATTTTTCTTTCCCAAAGTCTGATTTCCTCCCCCAAAATCTGCAAGTTAAATCAAGTGTCCTTGTTCTTGGAGTCTTATTTGCCACTTGTCTGAGCAGCTTTTGCTCAGCTGCCACTAGCAGCTTTTATGTGTTTGGATACTTAGCCAATTTCCTGGCTTGAATATATGTCTGCCTTTCTATTTTATATATAACCATCCAAATCAACATGCACACATCCCTTAATTTTCTATTATTTAAAAGAGGTTTCAAAATTACTTTCAATTAAAAATGTGCTCAGTAATATTAATTTGGACTGTTTCTCCAGTAAACATATAGTAGAAACAATTTTGTTGTGTTTGATGCAATCAGTTATTAGAAGAATACATAAAAATACATATATGGTTTTGCAGACTTACATAAAGTAAATAGTTTAAAAAGAAGAATTAAATAATACTGTTTTTCTGCTTTTCTCAGAATTCTTTTCCTATTCTTTTTTCATTTTTAAAGCCACCATTTGTTATTATGTGTATGGTTATCTTTCTTCTATACCTGTTTTCTTACTTGTTATTCTCAACAAATCAAAAAGCATAATACAGATGTTAAAATAGAGTGTTATATTTAAATCTGATAAAACATATGTAATATACTGGGGCCTCTGTTCTTACCCTGTGTCTCCTTGGTTTCATTTGTACAATAGGTGGTTGTGAATGCCCTCCTAGGAGCAATTCCATCCATTATGAATGTGCTTCTTGTTTGCCTTATATTCTGGCTGATCTTCAGTATCATGGGAGTAAATTTGTTTGCTGGAAAATTTTACTACTGTGTTAACACTACAACTGATGAGAGATTTGATATCAGCCAAATCAACAACCATAGCCAATGTGAGGAGCTCATAAAAAACAATGAAACTGCTCGATGGAAGAATGTGAAGGTTAACTTTGATAACGTAGGCCTTGGCTATCTGTCACTGCTTCAAGTAGTAAGTCACTATTTCTGTTTCTATATTTCTGTTGTTTAATTGCAACAGTCAAAGTTATTTTAAGAAATCATTTAGATTAGATCATTAGATTTTTCTGGTTTGCAATTATGCTTATAAAAATCCTTACACAGAAATGTGGAGTACATGTTTTAAAAACACAGAATCACATATGTGTTTGTGCATGGGGGGGGTGTATGTATTTATGTAGGTATGCATTATGTAAAGAAATTTCAAATAAGCAGAAATGCATATTTAACATATATAAAGTGTATTTGTGAACTTCTCTTCAAATATGTATATCTGCCTTGCATCTCTATTCAACTGATTATACTAACTCCTATGTTGGAAGTCAAGTTTGGTAATCGGGAAAATTATAAAAAGTATATAGCCAAAGTAATATACCTATGCACCAAATAAAAGGCAAAAATAAATTGTAGAAAGAAACTGAGCAGATCAATGTCAGCAGTACAGAATTCTTGTGAGGATAGAAAGAATCCTATTTAGAAGATTAGTTCATGAGATGTGAACTTCAGGGGTACTGGGAATGTTTGGTGCTTTCAGTACACGCACAACTGAGATCAAATCTTTAACACTGAGACATTCTATTCATTTTTATTAATACTTGTATCCCTGTTTTCAAAGCTTTTCCAAAATGTTCTCTCTCATGTTAGTGAAATCCTTATATTTCACAAGATGCTGACATAAAACCACCATATGCAAACATGCCTGCCGCAGGCAAGGTACTTTTTCCTTCTTTCTTGAAGATCCTAAGAATCCTGAGAATTCATACATTCAGAATTGCAGATATTTCCCATATCTTTCTGATTTTTAGAGTTATAATATATTCTTTCCAGCTGAGATATCATTTGTTAACTTCTTTCCCTCCACAAGGCTGGTATTTTAGGGAAGCACTTCATCATAACTGATAAGCTAGTTTTTCCTGTATTATCGTTTAATTAATTAATTAATTAATTGTGACAGATTAGTTGTCATGGGCACTGGTAAAATAATAATTCCTGGTCTAGAGTTAGGTTAATTGGAGGTTGGACTAGATGATCTCCAGAGGTCCCTTCCAACCTTACTGATTCTATGATTCTAATTCCTGTGAACTAGAAAGGTAAATAATTTTGAGCTCTTGTTCAGGAACTATAGAGTATCACTGCAACTGTTGAAAAATGTCATGCCTTTGAGCCAAGAACTGGTGATGGCTTAAAGTGTGGGATAAATCCTTGACTTCACAGAAGTAATATATACAGTAGAGGCTATAAAGACTATGATAAAAGAAAATAACCTAATTCAAACCCAATTCAACTTAGCTGCTTTGAGTCTACATCAAATACACCTACTCTGCTCTAAGAAAGAAAATAACTTTTATATCCAGTATTACTCATAGTGGATAAAAGTTTTTAATAGATGTTGTGTCCTCCGTAGTAAAATATTAGACATTGCTTGTAATTCTCACATATGAATAAAAAATACACTAGAAGGCAAGAATCACCTATTAATATTGTACCATACTGGTGTTTATTATGAGCCATCAAGACATTTTGTCTTCAGCTCTTAAACAGTGTTTCTGACAAGCCATTTTCCAGGAGAAGCGTAAGATAAACACAACTGTTCCGTTTATAGGCTACATTTAAAGGATGGATGGATATCATGTATGCAGCTGTGGATTCTCGTAATGTAAGTATACTCTCTTAACTCTATCTGTTTTGACTGTATGAGCTCCAAGATTCAAGAATGTAATTTTAACATCTTTCAAAAGTAATAGTAAAAATGAGAGAACAAGGAGTTATTATAGTTAGAGCAAATGGAGACCATAGTAAAAATACAAGAGACAAAGAAAGCAGAAGCGCAAGCTAAAGCATTCCACTTTCTCGGTGGTATAGTTGGACCAAAATTCCACAGCAGTGCAATACTCTATTGACATGGAACGTGTTTTCCTCCTATCGTTATGTGCCTTGAGGTATTACACCTGTAAATAGGACCTGATAGCTTAGAGATGATTGTAACTGATTTATTTTTTTAAGGTTTATACTTTCACTAAGCCTTGCAGGCAGCTTGGCTTCTTTCCTCAGGGCAAGGAGGAAATCCTATTCTCAACTCAGTCTGTACATTTTCTTACCTTTTTGCCTTCCCCTTCTTCCCTAGGTACAAGTTATGCTCTAGCTGTAAGTAGAGAACTGAATAAAATATACCAGTAACACCCTAGCTCTTCAGTAAGCTATGCTCACAGAGGGAGACCTGTTTTAGTGTAATAAATGTGCATAGCTATACCAAAAAAGTATGCTTACTCTGACATGGTTTGGATGCCTCCCTTTAGACAGCCTATGCCCATTAAGCTGTGAAGGATGTGTGCTGTAACCTTACCAAAGCATACTTTGAGTTAAAACTCAGGTTAAAGCGAGGGTCAGCTGCAGAGAAACTCTGCCAGAGCAGTGAGATATAAAACAATACGAGCAGAAGTTATACAAAAGTGGCAACTCATGGTACAAATAGTAAAATCCAGGGCAGTTTACTGAGCACCCATAGCAATGAAAGCACCACAAACCCATGTTAGGGCCTTCCCATGAGATATATGGGAAAATTCACACCTTTAAGAGCTGTTTTTTCATACTGTCCATTTGGACAAATGGTACTATGCTAGTTGAAATCAATTGTGTCGTCAGTATTTTTTTCTACACTCAAATAGGCCAGTTACATTTTCTAAATGAAAGATCAAATTCTATAGCAGAGTCCTTTGTCAAGATTGTAAATTCAGAGATTGCACAATAGTGGAATATGTGTGACCTTGAAGCAAAGATCAGAGTGACAAAGCCCTAAATTTTACCCAGCAGATGTCTGATTCCGTGTTCACAGTTAAAATAAGGCTTAGTATCTGTGCATTTTTGCAGGTCTTGGATCAGCCTAAGTATGAAGATAACCTGTACATGTATCTTTACTTTGTCATCTTTATCATCTTTGGATCATTCTTTACCTTGAACCTTTTCATTGGTGTCATCATAGACAATTTCAACCAGCAGAAAAAGAAGATAAGTACTTCATCATTATTTAGAAAAGAAAGCTAAAAATGCTTCTTTTGGGTCCCCACACAGTGATTTCATTATTAAAAATATATTTTCATATTTTATGATAAATTTACCTGTGCCCTATGTAGTACATACATTAAATTATTAAAACCATACAGTTTGGTATGATGAGAGGTTGGTGGACAATGACACTCTAAATCTGTCCATGTATAATGAAACACTTGTGTGAAGATGTGAATTTGGCACTGGAGTCTTTTAACAGAATCGTAAAAAGGTTATCCATTGAAATAGCTAAATGTAGCTTTAAAAATTCTTATCTAGGTTGCCTTTATAACTCAGAGCTCATCAGTGCTGGTTTTGAACCCCAATAATAAACACTGTGTTATCTTTATTTGTACTCTCTTTAGTGTTAGTATTTTGTCAGCACTTCATCCAAAATATCAATACTTTAGCTGCAGAACTTAACTAAAGTATAGTAACAGAAAAAGTTATTACAGTAGTGGAAGTGCTGCTGAATCCAACTGCTTCCTTTAGAAATTGTTTGAGATGGAGAGATGCTTTTTTTTTTCCTACGCATTCTAAGCAGTAATTTCAGGATCTCCCACTTTAAGTTCCCAAAACTGGGACAGGAAGAGCATGTGAAATCTGATTATCTGGATCCCTTCTAGTTTTCCTTTGGCATTATAGTTATCAATACTGAAAATTTTCCAAAATTTATTGTAGGGGAGAAACGAGTGAAAGGGATTGGAATAGTTTATCAAATTGTGTCTCAGAAAAACTGAAGGACTTTAGTAGAAAAAAGAAGAAACATCTTGCTTACCTGAAAGCTCCCATCCTCTGCAATTCCTCTCTCCCCAGTGAATACCAGAGGTCCATCACAAAAATTCCAAGTTCAAGAGCGTCTCAGTAAATATCTTAAACATTTAGAATGGAAGGTGTAAAGCAATCCTTCTGCTTCCCATGTACTAATAATCACAACAAAACAAGATTTTTATGTCTGTCCTAACTTTTTCTACAGATGAAAATGTGAATAAGAGTGATAATTATTACTGCTCTATATTTCTGGTTATAAGTAATTAAGGCAAGATATGTGATTGTAACCAGTTTTTGTTTGATTGCTTTACTTTGGAGGTCAAGACATTTTTATGACAGAAGAACAGAAGAAATACTACAATGCAATGAAAAAATTGGGTTCAAAGAAACCACAAAAACCTATACCTCGACCAGCAGTAAGAATGAAAATCTTGTATTTTATTTTTACATTTATTTAATAATTGGACTCCTTTAACTAAGCTGTAGGCTGAATTAAATTGTAATCTGAAAGAACGAGTGATATAAGACAAGCTTCACCCATTCAAAATCCAATTTTCTTGTCTTTCCTAGTCTGCTTGAAAATGGAGGACTTCCATTTCCTTTTTTTCTTCATTTTCTCTCTGCTGATGTTAATGACATTTTACATGGTATTTTTTTCAAATCACTAGTTTAACTAGAACAATCAATTGTGAGCCTTAGGGTACGGTCTTTTTCAATAGCCAAGAAAGGTTCTCTGAAACTGCTGTATAAAGGCAACTCACTATATTATTGCCTGGAATAGAAGTCCTTCTCGTCTCTCTCACTCCTGTCCTGCTATATGCATCCCTACAACAGCTTGCTGCCCTGAGCAGTGCTACCTGTGTGCTATGGAGCAAGGTTTGGCCTGGGGCAGAACATGATTCCAGTTCTGCAGTTCCAGTTCTGCCTGTGAAACCTCATGGAGGCAGTTCAGTGGCCAGTGCAGCCCTCAGTAATTTCTCTGTAGATGAGAAATGGAAGACAGATTTTTTTAAGGGTTGTTTTGGTAGCATGGGGATTACTGAAGTCTGGGCTTGAAAACTTTATACGTTTTCTGGCAAATGAAGTGCTATTAACTCTTCAGCTTGCCTGCCAACACCCCCCCTCCTTTTCTTATTTCAAAGTTTGCCAAGCTAAACATTCATTTAATAGTCTGTTTTACAGAAGCTTTCAGTGAACTGGTTTGAGATGGCAAAGTCTTCTCTGCAACTTTATAAAATGCACCATGTTTTTAAGTCTTCCCTTTAATGCTTGTAAATACAATAATTGCATGCCTATTTGATTTCTGTTTACATATACAATCTGGAAAATTCATACAAATGGAAGAGTTCATGGAAGACATGAAATCATTTTCATGTACAGCTAGCTACAAGATTCAGTTAATTTGTAACAATTTGGAAAAAGAAATTCTACCAATGCATATCAAAATGACTTTTTTTCCCCACAGAACAAATTCCAAGGGATGGTCTTTGATTTTGTAACAAAACAAGCATTTGATATCAGTATCATGATACTTATCTGCCTCAACATGGTCACAATGATGGTAGAAACAGATGACCAGAGTGAAGATATGGAAAACATTTTATACTGGATTAACTTGGTGTTTATTGTACTTTTCACTGGAGAATGTGTCCTGAAATTGATTTCACTTCGCCATTACTACTTTACTATAGGCTGGAATATTTTTGATTTTGTGGTTGTCATTCTCTCCATAGTAGGTAAGAGCACTTCATTTTCACGAAAGAGCTAATTCAGTGGAAACTGAACTTTATTTTTGAAATTTAAAGTCTATTTGCATTTGGGTTCAACGTTGTCACTAGAATGTCTGACTTCAGGTTTTTTTTGTCTTCTGATTTCATATTATCTATAAAATAACTGAACAGCATGGAGAATTTTTACGAATAGGTTTCTTATCCTCTCACTTTTCCATTAGTTGAAATCAGACCTTTGTTCTGAGTTCAGTAGAAATTCCATAGCACCTTAGCAGAGGTACAAATCAATAAATGAAGGGCAGTTTTGACACTTGCCTAAATCCAAGATCAAAATCTGAGTGGGACTGTTCTTAGGCTAACACGCTAGGTAGCATGTTAGGATGCCAGACAGCAGTGTAAAACCTCTGGCTTACTTCGAAGCTGTATTTGCCAAGGACAGGTCTTACAGCTGAGCTAAGGTGAGCAAATGGAGAAGCAGAGCTGAAGCACACGTAGTAATGAATATATGGCTCCACTAATCCTTCCTTTATCTAGAACAGGAAATTGGAAAGAAGTTTCCAAGTAGTATCAGTTTATTTACATTTGAAATTGCTGTGGCATTATTACTAAATTTGTGGTCATGTTATTTCATATGTGATTAACAAGTTACAGTTCTCTTCAAATCTGTGTATTTTTTTTGAATACTGTACCATGATGGTTACATGGTAATTTAATGCTGTAATATCTTTCTTCAGATTGAGATTATTATTAAATAGAAAGATATTCTTCTGATCTCAGCATTTGCTAATCTACACTACAGTAATTACCAGTTTGTCTTAAAAAGCTTGCCTTGTATATGTGAGTGTGTCTGTATAGATAGTCATACAATTAATACATAGAAACATCTTTGGTGCACTTTTTCATTACTCTGCAAACTGCTTCAGAAATTCTGTTGGGATTTATGGATTTCCATAGCATACCAAAGTTTAAAATTTTTTTTAAAAACAACTTAAAGGCTGGAAGTCAAATTTCTAAAGTCTGTTCAAATTCTTCTAAAAGATCTGCAGTGTTTGTAGAATAAATCTTTAGCAGTGGCTTCGAAAAGTAATAATATTCTTTACTAATTTAACTTGTTTTTCAACAGGCATGTTCTTAGCTGAGATGATTGAGAAATATTTTGTATCCCCCACACTATTCAGAGTCATTCGACTTGCCAGAATAGGTCGAATCCTGCGTCTCATTAAGGGCGCTAAGGGCATCCGCACTCTGCTTTTTGCTTTGATGATGTCTCTTCCCGCTTTGTTCAACATCGGTCTGCTGCTGTTCCTGGTCATGTTTATCTATGCCATATTTGGAATGTCCAACTTTGCTTATGTCAAGAGAGAGGTTGGGATTGATGACATGTTCAATTTTGAAACGTTCGGCAACAGCATGATCTGTCTCTTCCAAATTACCACATCTGCTGGCTGGGATGGTTTGCTAGCCCCAATTCTCAACAGCGGGGAACCAGACTGTGACCCTCATAAGGATCATCCAGGCAGCTCCGTTAAAGGAGACTGCGGCAACCCTTCTGTTGGGATTTTCTTCTTTGTCAGCTACATTATCATATCGTTCCTGGTAGTGGTGAACATGTACATTGCTGTGATTTTGGAGAACTTCAGTGTTGCTACTGAAGAAAGCGCTGAGCCCTTAAGCGAGGATGACTTTGAGATGTTCTACGAAGTCTGGGAGAAGTTTGACCCTGATGCAACACAGTTCATAGAGTTCAGCAAACTATCAGATTTTGCAGCTTCACTAGATCCTCCTCTTCTTATAGCAAAGCCAAACAAAGTCCAGCTTATTGCAATGGATCTGCCCATGGTAAGTGGTGACAGAATTCACTGCCTTGACATCTTGTTTGCTTTCACGAAGCGTGTTTTGGGGGAAAGTGGGGAGATGGATGCCCTCAGAATACAGATGGAAGATCGGTTTATGGCAGCCAATCCTTCTAAAGTCTCCTATGAACCAATTACAACTACATTAAAACGAAAACAGGAGGAGGTGTCTGCTGTCATCATTCAGCGTGCTTTCAGACGTCATCTTTTAAGGCAAAAAGTCAAGAAAGTTTCATGTATATTTAATCAGGATAAAGATAAAGATGAGGATGATCTGCCCATGAAAGAAGATATGATTATGGATAAACTAAATGAGAACTCTACTCCAGAAAAAACAGATATGACCCCATCCACCACATCCCCCCCGTCCTATGATAGTGTAACAAAGCCAGACAAAGATAAATATGAAAAAGACAAATCAGAGAAAGAAGATAAAGGTAAAGACAGCAGGGAAACTAAAAAGTAACAGAGAATTCTGTTTGTGATAAACTGTTTACAGCATGAGAAAGTCATGTATTTGTGTCACCAGGACTCCTGTAGGAGGTACATGCCAAACTGACAGTTTTTACATATATAAATATATATATAAATAATTATATATATATATATAAAAGGTCAGTGCCTATACAAGACAGTGACCCCTCCTCATCAAACTGCAACTCTGTAAAACAGGGTAACATCTTGAAAGGAGGTTGTTGTTTTTATTACCAGCTGACACTGCTGAAGGGAAGATAAAATGGCCAATCAGACTGTAGGGACCAGTTAAAAAAAGGTGCGAACCTATGAATATCTGTGTTTAACATTAAACACTCGGTAAAATAATTGTATCCACTGTTTGCATTTCAACAGCCACATTTGCCATATTTTTACAAAAATCAGTGTTGGTGAATTTATCATTTTTTAATTCACAGGTTGTTTACTATTATATGTGACTATTTTTGTAAATGGGTTTTATGTTGGGGAAGGGGGTATGAGAACCAGGTATTCTACTCTCTATAATGTACAGACAGAAGTGATTTGCATGAAGGCATGCTGCACTTGTAGTTCATGCATGGAAAAACATGACGTCGCACAAAGCAACAGAGTCTAACTACTTCCACGTTCAGGGTGGCTCTATATTTTGAGGTGCTTAATAACAGTATGAATTTAGTGTCTCATCCAGAGAAATCTTAATGTGCCTGTAAAGTCCCATAGAATCTACAGTAATAGAACAGATATTTTATTTTTTCATAAGTCATTAAACTGTAGTTGATTAAATTCTGCATAAAAAAATTACTGGGGGATGTAAAGTCCAATTTAAAGTATTCTGTAGAAACCAGCTTATCTGAACTTGGGAAACTGAATTTACCAAAACCCCACAAAACTAAATGATTATGAAGTTGTTCTGCTTCACCCTGCAGTATCGTTTAGCCATCTTCTGCTCTCAGCAAGGTTGACATTGTATGTGTTGATAAAATAATACTGTCTATGTAAATAGTTATTTTCTCCTGTGGTGCATGTTTGAGCAAACAAATAATGACCTGTGCACAGTATTTATTGCATCAAATATGTACCACAATAAGTGTAGTTTGCAAGCTTTTAACAGCTAATATGAAGTATTCTGTACCATTATAGATAGTTTGGAAGCTATCACTGATGCATGTTTATCTTGCCTTTGCTGCTGTAATTTTTCTCCTTCCACTGTTAAAAGTCTAATATGGGAAGCCATATCTCAGTGGTAAGTGAAACAAATTGTTCAATCAGTCATCATTCTTTCATGATGTCAAGCAATAGTTTGCAGCTATTTAAGAGCTTGCTTTGCATTCTAAAATTTTAAGTGACTACTGTACGGTGTATAGTCAGACTGTACAGTATACGTTGCAAACTGCTTAATCTGTTGAAAATACATGGATAGAATTTTCTAAGAAAGTATAAATATTGTAAAAATATCATTTTATTTTATTTTTCAGCATTTTGTACATAAAATAAGAAATGAGAATTATCTTCAGGTTGATGTCACTGTCACTTTTGTTACTTTCTATCCATAGCACTTTTTAATTCAAGAACTTCACAAAATAAGAAACAAAGGAGAGAATGGAGTAGCTTTAGGTTTCTGCTTTTTTATTAGTACTGTATTTTTGCACACATTTTAATGTGAAATAAGTTTCAAACTGAGTCCAAAATGCACTTGCTTCCAAATAGATATAACTTGTAATTGAAATGTGGTTGGGAAGATTTGTTTAAAATTCTAGAACTGCCTGCATCAGAAGTTTCAAGATAGTCTTTTTATTCATGAAATCTTTACCACTGTTTGTTTACATAGACTATTCTTATTCTTGTTGATTCATGCTGCACTAGAACTGTTCTAAATATAATATGGGATCCACAATGGTTTTTTTTTTTTTTTTTTTTTTTTTTCCACAGGAATTAAATAGCAAACTTGTATAATTGAGCATATCAGGACATTTTGTGTTTCTAACACAAGCAAAAATTCGATGTTTATTCCTCCTTTTACAAAAGTAATGACTTGTGTGTCAGTGAACTGCATGCAGGAAAATGCTATTACCATAAAGAACAGTAAACCACATTACAGTTGAGCCAAAAGAATAAAGACTTCATTTTTTATTGTATTTAATTGTTCTGTCTTTGTTTTCATTACTAAAAGCTATTGGCTATCAAAAGGTGCTATGAAAAAATCAATATATAAGATATTAGAAATGAAGAGTAGTGATTAAAAGTCATTATAATAGAATTGTAAAAAGTAAAATATTAAAGCTGTATAATTTCAAAAATATCTGTATTTAATTTGATTTGCACTTATTTTCTTCAGGTGATTAATCCTATTTGAAATTATTGTGCAGAAGGATAATGTTCATATACATGATGCTTAAAATCCTTTTTGATGTCAGGTATTCTGAGACAACTAGAAAAGCAGATGTTACAAAAACTAACTAGCTACAAAGCCTGCAAACCAGTATTTATATTCTCAATGATATTTTACATTTGAAGTCAAGAGTCATTTTTAGATTATAAGGAAATCTTTGTATGCTACAGAGTGTAAAATATTTATAATTGATTATTTTAAGGCATGAGGAGGTGACTGAAGTCTTTTTGATAAAGCATCAAATCCATAAGATTTTTATTTATCTTGGGGTACTGAGTGCAATTCACCATTAAAGTTTAATATTATTTTTCATACTATGAAAAATATGAAAAATAATATTAAACTTTTAGACTGCATTTACACACTGCACTTTTCACTGTAAATGAGCTGGCATATGCACTAAATGATGCACACATGCCTATGGAAGTGCTCATATCAGAATAGAGAAGATAGGCGTAGAACAAAGTACACAACACAGTAGCACAGTGGAATTGAGAAAAAAATTTGAATGAGAACAGAGATGAGATATACATTTACTGAAGTGCTATGAGATTTCAATGAGATTTCTAATATAAAACAACAGAAAGGTCATTGAGAAAGTTAGGTAAATTATCCTGTATTTTCTTTTTCTGTCCTCTGGTTGATGACCTTCAATGCTTAAAAATTCAGTACCCCCATCAACAAATTTTGTGGGGGGAGGGACGTATATAAATCAATATTGCATGTGTCAGTCTTGTTATGCAAATTACCTACCCCCTTTACAGAATCTATTATGAGGTGCTTGAAATTATGTTGGAAAAATGCATTATATTGAAGTATTTCTTACTTCTTCCCTATCTGGGCTTTCTGAACTCCAAGATGCAAAGCATCTTCTGTAAATTTGAGGAACAAGGAATTGTCATAAGGCTATCTTATGACTATGATGTGATTATCTTCTCAAAGCATTAAAGAGACTGTTCACTTACACCATTGCAAAGTGGTCTGTGATCCTGTAAAAATGCTAAAAGTGATTTTAAAAAAATAGCATTTGAGATACTAGAAGAAGAAGAACCAAATTTTTAGGTGGCAATCAGATTTGAGTGCTATCTCTAAAGAGAAATTTTGTCTGTTGTAAATTTCCAATAATGCCTTTAGGGTGGGATACAGTAAACAAAAGCCAGGAAAAATGGGCACAATCCCAAATTTCAAATACCTTATACTGTATCTCATTTATATGCAGAACAGTACCACACAAATTGCAATCCTACCCTGAATTTGTGCAGACACGTGTCTCCACCAAGTATCAGGCAGGATAACCAGACATACCTAATTGTGTATTTGATGTATAAATCCAGCTTTGGATGTGGACCCTAGACTGGGGCAAAATCTCCCAAATAGCCTTGCGCAAAATGGAGCAGTAGGACTGTTTCCTTCATCTTCTCAGAATATTCAGCCACGAGTGGTCTGTTGAGACTGTTTAATCCAGATTTGGGAAATCAGTATTATTATACTAATGCAGCACGCTCTTGGGTCACACGGTTGCAATCAGAATTTTTATCTCTGCCTACAAAAAACCCCACTTATCTAAGAAAGGGAGAGACTGGAGAAGCTGAAATTCCGTAACTTAGGTACTGAATTTACGGCTGTTTGGTTGATTTTGTGAAGAGCGAGTGCTATTAAATGCAGGTATCTACAATAGGTTTATATGAATTAGAACATTCAAAAAAAAAAATCAGTATGCTTCTTGAGATGATTTATACTTAAAATAGTATAAAAAATAAAAATACTTCAAACCTGACAAGCAATTTTTTTGCTTTTTACTCCCCCCCCCTTTTTTTTCTGTATCTGTAGATTTAGTAAAAACACATACTACCGCATTGCAAAGCGGTCATTCACAGCTTTATCCATCACCAGAAACTCACGCATTTTGCCCAGCCGATTAAGGCGGGACGGTGCTACCCGCGGCCGGACGCGATCTCCGGGCCGGGCCGGGCCCGGCCTCGGCCTCGGGGCGGGGAGAGCCCCGCTCCGCGCCGGCGGCGCTGAGGGACGTCAGCAATGAGCGCGTGAACGGCTGCATCGCGCCTCCCTCGCCGCCGCTCGTTACGCCGCCGCGCGACCAGCGCTTCGTGAGGCGCCGGGCCGCATCTCCCGCGGCGGCGGGCTGCGCCGGAGCCGGGCGGACGAGCAGCGCAGCCCAGCATGGGGCGGCCGCAGGAGGCCGTGTCCCGGGCGGGCGGCTAGCGGGAGCGCGCTGCCAGGCGGCGGTGCCCCGTGGCCCTTAGGGTCCTCCGGCGTCTCATGCTCCCGGACCAGGTAAGGGGAGCAAGGGCGGGGCGGTGAGAGCTCCCCGCGCTAGGCGGGCCGAGCGGGGGCCGAGGGCCGCCGCTTTCCCGAGGGGAGGCGGGCTGCGAGCGGGGCCCGGCGGAGCACGGGAGCATCGGGCTCGCGGGGGGCTGCACCGCTCCCCTGCACGCGGCCTTGGAGGCGCGTCAGCGGGAGCCCAGCGGCCCGCGGGGGGCGGCGGCGGCGCGAGCCCAACGGCAGGCGCGGCAGGCAGGCGCGAGCCCAACGGCAGGTGCGGCAGGGGCTAACGGCAGGCGCGGCAGGCAGGCGCGAGCCCAGCGGCAGGCGCGGCAGGCAGGCGCGAGCCCAGCGGCAGGCGCGGCAGGCAGGCGCGAGCCCAGCGGCAGGCGCGGCAGGGGCTAACGGCAGGTGCGGCAGGCAGGCGCGAGCCCAGCGGCAGGGGCTAACGGCAGGTGCGGCAGGCAGGCGCGAGCCCAGCGGCAGGCAGGCAGGGGCTAACGGCAGGTGCAGGCGGCGGCGCGAGCCCAACGGCAGGCAGGCAGGGGCTAACGGCAGGTGCAGGCGGCGGCGCGAGCCCAACGGCAGGCAGGCAGGGGCTAACGGCAGGTGCAGGCGGCGGCGCGAGCCCAACGGCAGGCAGGCAGGGGCTAACGGCAGGTGCGGCAGGCAGGCGCGAGCCGGGTGGTGTCGAGAGGCTGGCAGGCCGGAGAAGGCGGCGGCCTTCGTAGGCTGCGGAGCGGTTCGGTGTTACCCGGCCTGATGGCACGGGAAGCGCCGCCTACCGGGCTTTCTGCTAGCAGTGAAGGGATAGGTGGACGAAAGGGGGACAGGCGTTCTGTTATTTGTGTTATTTATAACTGGCACCGCAGGACTGATTAATCTAGGCGGTGTGAGTAGGCACAATGTTACTGCCTCAGTGCGGGACCTGCGAGCGCCTTGTTGCGGCTCGTTCAAGACTTGTCGTGTCACGGTCCGTGAAGCCGGCGGGCGAGGCCCTGCCTCGGGGCTCCGCGGCCACAGCTCCCGGCTGCGGGGCCTCGAAGGCCCCCGGACGCGGCTCTGCCTGTCGCGCCCGCCCATGAGGTGGCAGGTGTGTGCCACGCCACCCTCTTCGCCGCGCCGGTGGTGGCGATGCGAGGGGAGGTTGGTAGTATCTTGCATAACTATAGCTGTTTCCTGAGACAGCAGAATGAATGAGAAACATGTCGTGGGCTTTCTGTATGTTCTTACGATGTTTCTGGAGAAACTGTGTGCTGCTGCAAGATTGTACTAGTTCTGGCTTAGTTAAAGTTAACTCGAATAGCTGTACTGCTACATTCTTTTTTTTTTTTTTTTTTTTTTTTTTTTTTTTTCCCTTATGGAGGCTTCTATGTGAGAAACTCTTCAGAATCTGTTTAGCACAGCAAACTTCGGAGCAACAAAAGTTGTATGCTTTTTCTTTGCTTGAAACACCTTCTGGTCTAGGTGGACAAGAAAGGCAAACTGTTTTGGAGGAGAGTAGTTGGAGCAGACTAGTAGTGTTAAAAATGCACAAGCTGGTTCAGGATGAAGAAAGTGCTCAGTTTTCTGTATTCTTTCACTCATACAGTGAATTGGTCCACCTGATTTTGAAGTGTGAGATCATTACATTTGGGGATATGCTGAATGATTTTTTTTAATTAACTTTTTCATTTTTTTGCTGGGTTATTCTTTTATGTTTGTTTCCTGAAATCCTTAGTAATATTTAGGGATTGGAAGGGAATAACTGTGGTATATTGTAATTCTGTTACATCAGTTGTTTAATATGGATCAGCTATTATGAATTGTAATTTCAAAATAAAAACCTCCATAAAGAAGATGTAGGACAAGGTACTGGCTAGTTTGGTACTTGTAACACTGATAGCACGGTAGTAGGAGTAGCAGCTCACTCTTAACTGCAGACAGATGTTACTCTATAATCACAGAACTGATGTCATCCAATGATCTGTTTGTTCAAAATGGAGAGTGGAGTGAATGAGGCTGAACTGTGGTTTGTTTTCTTTTTTTAAATAGCTAAATTAGGTTGGAGAATTTTCTACAGATGATGGGTAGTGACTGATTTTAGAGAAACAATGGGCCAGAGAAAAGGAGAGTTGCATGTGCCTGGCAGTGGCAAAGACATCTGCCGAATGTTTATAGGAATCTGAGAAATGCAGAGCATCCTTATTCCTAAAGTAAGGACTTATCAAATATCTGTAACTTCAAGTGAAAGATCATCTGGAAAAATAAATATTTTTGTATGTCTTAATATTTCTAATACATTTAGGTGTTGTTTTGTATTAGTTACTTTCTTACTCCATAGCTGCTCTTCCTCACCAGTCATCTCTGAGGGAAAGAAATTAAAATGTTGGTATTTTTGCTGATTCCAAAAACTTCTCAAATGAGTAATGCCTCATGATTGTAAATAGAACATTTTACTTTGAAAAATACTGCATGCTGAATGGTTTCACTGTGTTGTAAGTTACTTGACTTCCCGAATCCAATTAAAAAATGTTGACAATTTTTGCAAAGTATTAATAAAGATGCAGGTATCCTCCCCCCTTGGCCACTATCCTCCTGTTTATTTTACAGCTTTTACAGATGAAAAAGTCCTGTTGCAGTTCCCTGATGAAAACAGTCTCCTTTGGAAATGACTTCCACTACTCTGAATATCCTCCATTCTGATTATCTGTCCAAGCATTTCATGAGACCTGTACAATTTGTGCTAGGGTATGCAGACTAGGTCAAAATGCAGGTGCAGTTAGGTTTTAGGTAGTAGCTGTAAATTCTTCTCCCAATAATCTGCCCAGGGAATGAAGTGAAAAGCTAATCAACACTAATTATTTTCAGTAGTAGTACGTTCTGTATAATGTGCTCTCTGATGAACAGGTATTGTTAGCTTAAAAAAAAAAAAAGCAGAATGTGTTTCCTAATTAAGTTTTGCTGAGCCATCTTAACTGACAAAGCGGTCTGCAGATCCAATTTCCACTTAGTTTCCAAGATATCTTTTCAAAGTAGTTTCTCCTGGCACAACATTTAAATAGTTATGATATTAAAATACAAATGTATTTATAATATATTGAAACACATACAAAAGCAATTTTTGCGGATATTGTTCTGTGGCATTTAAAAGCTGCTTGTGCCAGGGATCTTCTCAGTATCATTACTGTATTATAAATTAGTTCATGGCTTAGAACTCCAATAATTTTAACAGTGTTTGTGTAGTATTTGCAGTGTTATCACGACGTTTTACATCTATAAGATGATGGGTACTAAAAAGGGTACGTCTGATAATATCATGAATTCTATGTTATTACGTGGATTTTTTTTTTATCCCCTCTGTCATCCACACTTCTGGGAATTGTGTATATTCAAGTGGGAATTGCATGACTCTAGGTTAGATACTGATTTTCACTTTGGTTTGAAGTGACAACAGCCTTCTCAAAAGATTTGTCTTTCTATTTTAGTAATCAATTTTTATTTTTTACTACCTAGTGAGAACACAGATACAGAGGCCAAATGGCATTTATAACTAACCTTGAAATATTGGTTTAAACAAATGCATTATAAATACTGATTTTTATGTAGTATGTCCCATGTGCTCTTCTTCTTTGCATGTGCATGTATTTTTTGTCAAGTGCCTTACTTCCTTTTTTTTTTTTTTTTTTTTTGAAAGATTTGTTTAATGTTCTACGTATAGATGGACTGAGCAATACAAATGGTTAACTAGTGCACATATTGTACCAAGTAGGTCTGGAAAAGACATATATTCAAGTTGATGCTACATGGTATTTAATGCATTCTTAATGCAAATTTTCTTGCCCTATTCTGTAGAAATAATATATGTATGAGCACTTCTTAATGAAAATTTGCTAATATGTGTGGAAGGAAGATTTGGAAGTAAGATTTGAGGAACTGTTTTTGAAAACACTCGAGTATTTCTGATGTGAAAAGCTGGAGTACTGGTAATTTCCCAGCAGACATGTTTCTATTATAGCCTTGCTATGTCATGACTGACTTCTTTTGTAGTTCCCATGGCAACAAGGACTTTAGATCTGCAAAACAGAATGTTGTGTGTGGTTGGGGGAGGTATAAATTTTCTTTGTAACAGAAGAAGTGTTGATCCATGGAAGGAGCTGATCAGGCACCCTGGTTTGTTTTTTCATTAATAATCTGTGTTCTGCCTATAAGCTTACATGTAAATATGAATTTCTGTTTGACAGAAATAAGATTGCCAGTTCTAACTCTTGTCACAGTGTGAGAGGTGTTGGAAAATGTGAAGGTTTATTGTAGTTTTAGCATGGAAAATATGTTGTCTTCCAGATGGAATCTTGATGAACAGGAGGCCACGTGTGTAAACACTGTATGCATACAGCGAAGTAATGAGAGTTAAATTCACTTAGGATTTATATTGTCTTCTACTAATGTTTACTTTGGCTTAATGGACCTGTTTCCAAGATGCATTAATAAAATATTTACTTTTCAAATGGGCTTACACCCTTTAACACAAGAATCTCAAATGTTGTATGCAATTCACATGCCAAGATTTGTAATAAGGACAATCTTGTAAGTGTGTTTGCATGCATCTCTTACCTTCCGAGATGAATACTTTGATTGTTTTGTTCAAGATAGTTTACAAAGACAGAGGGTGAAGCCCAGTGTCATTTTACACTTTCTGAATTTGAGCTACATGGTCTGAAGTCACTGTATCTGCAGTAGGATATTGGTAATGTAGGCAGTGGGACACCACTGCTTCCTGTCATGTTCTTTCTCTGAGCCAAATTGTGGATGCATTGCCAAAACTTGCTTCTGAAAGCTATGAGTGGTAAAACCTATTACTACTTTCTTTGTATAATTCCTTTTTGAAAGGAAGGCTTTTGATAACAGCTTTACATGTCCATTTCTACTGACTTCTTAAAGTGTTTATTACTCTAAGAATAATGATTTTGATAGGGCTGAGTGCCTAAATAGAACTTTCATAATCAGATTTAATAAGTCACCCCTCGTTAAATCATTTTTAACTGAAGTAAGGGCATGAATTCAATATGTAGTTTAGAATTGGAAATGAAACATACGGGATCTGTCCTGAATACAGTGTAGATGTTTTGAACTAAGGACTTATAGGAAACTTGATAGAGGAAGTACCTTTAGTGCATAGGCCACTTTTTTTTTTTTTTTTTTTTTTTTTTCCCCTCCCCAGGAAGGAAAGCAAAATATTGCTGGAGCACTTTTTTTTTCTGAAAAAAAAAAGTTAGTTTCAACTTGTCCTTTTTTTCTTTTTTATTCTATTCTTGTTGTTTCTATTTTTCACTCCTCTGATAACTGGCAACAAAGAAAATGGGAATTTTGCACTGTTACTGAAACAAGTGGCACACAAACACGCTTACTGTATGTTTTGTGACAGCCTCTACAATGAAGAAAAACATCTGTTTGTCATCTGAAAGGTAATATTGAAGTGCATTGAAAACAAATTTGGGAAATAAAGTCTACTCGCAAATCTCTGCAGAGATCAAATACATACAGTTCTGCTAGCGAAGTAGTGTATGGGATGGGAGTATGGCAGCCTACTACTTAAGTGATAGCTTCATCCAAACACCCATATGTGAAAGATTTTTCACTAGCATGGCCATCTTTACATGTAATAGCTTGAGTGAAAGCAGCAGTTATATACGCATAAGGGAGAGACCAAGCTTCACCCTTGCACCCATGCATGCATTCACTGAGTGTATTAAATTATGAGTATGTTGAATAATAGCTTATAACCAGCAGTAATGTGTCATTCAGAATGCTTTACATGATTTTTGTGCATCCTCATTTTTGGAAATTCAAGAAAATCAGAGTGGGAAGATAAGAATTTTGAAAGTGAGTCTGCAAAGCCTGATAGCATCTGGTAATTTATTGTGTACCCCTCCTCCCTCTGCTACACCAAGAAAACTGATTTCTAGTTTTGCTTGTAGTAATAGGCAATGCATTTGTCCATCTCTTTTGGTGAGAGTTTGAGGGGCGGTTGCTGTCTCAGACTTTGTGCTTGAGAAATGCCGCAGGATCAGGAGAAGGGACTCTGTAACTGTACTTCTTTATTCTGTAAAGAATAAAAAGAAGAGTTGTGGGTTGCAGTCTCAGATCTCTTCCATTGCATACACAGAGGATGAGGGGCTGGTGAGTCCATGAAAAATTTGATGAATCGGTCAAACAACTAGTTTCTGTAGCTCTGTAGGGACACATTAGAAGAAGAAACAATGTACAGACATAATCACTGACCCCAGATTGTTCTCAGCTGTAAATCCTTCAATTGCAGTCTCCAGTCTTCCTTCAGCATATGTTGTTCACATTTAAGGGCTTTTCAGATCATCTTCATCACCATCTGCTACATAATGGAAACAAAGCAATTTCAGTGTGTGGGGAGCCAAAAGACCTCCTGCGCAGAGAGATGAGGATGTGCAAAAATAAATCTGGTCTCTAAGAACTCTTTTATTGGGTTGATTTCAATGACGTACTCTGCACTAGTTACTATACTGTCATTATGGATGAAAAACAAAAAGAGGTAATAACTTATTTGTAGGGACATGCCTGGCTTTCAAACAGTTTAGATGCTGTGTACTGTATGTATGCATAAACAGTGTTGCATACAGAGTTCTTTCATGCTTGCGTATAAAAAATATTACACATCCTAATGTCTCTTCAGTTAGAATGAGAGAAACATAGTCCATATGTGAAGCATCTTGTCAGTATGAATATAATATTATTTGATAACGTTTGTTCTGCATAGGCAGTTAGAAGATAAGCAACAGTATTTCTTAACTGAAAGTAATCACTAGGTGTCAGTGCATGATCACACCAAGCTGATGTTGTTGCTGAGAAGTTGTGTGAAAACTTTGGTGTCTCCCTTGTAAATAGATGTTTTAAAGGAAATTGCTACTTTTGCCTTCAGAATATAAGATGGCTTAAATTTAAGAATAAAAGCAATCAGTTCAATATATTTTATTTAGAAGTGGTTCTGATAGAAAGGTTGATTTTAAAAAATATCATGCTTTATGCTAAGTGAAGGTATTTTACAGACTTAAAATACTCTGTGTGTTGATCATCATCTAGCATTTTTTATAAGATCTGATGATGGTAAAATGTTGATGTATCTGATGGTTTGATATACTGATCAAACACCTTACATGATGATAGTTCTCATCCTTGGTATGACTAAAATTTCCATTAAGATGAGGAGAAAAAAATCATAGATTTTGTAATGATACATTATCTGTAGCACAAACACATTCACTTGTTCTCAAAACTGTTGTTTCCTGTAATGACTGTAAAAATCAAGTCCGTAGTTGTCAATCAAAGTGGAGGACAAACACTGTGAATACAGCTAAAATTGACTAGTTTTATTTAAGCAAACGATTTTGCTCTCTTGCCATATCTTGTCACTGGAATTACTAGAATGAAATGTGATGTTGTTTATTAGTGTATCTTTTTATGCATGAATTATGTGCATCTCAGCATTAGGCTATCTTTTTTTCAGCAGATTTAAATTCAGAGTATTTAAAACTAGATTTAAACTAATTTTAGTGGAAGATGATTAGAAGAAGTATCTCTTCAATTCTGCAAAGGGTAGTAAGCATACGTTTAGCATTTTAACTTGCTGCAAAACTATTCTCTTTTGTATATTGAGTTATTCTGTGAGAAATACACAGTAATAGGTTAAAATATAATCTGTCATTCACTTGATTAATATGAATATTTTAAATGCAGATCACTGGCTTTCTTAGATCTTCCATGTCGTACAGAACTCTTCCTATTAGGTTTCAGTCCATGCCATTTAGTGAGCAATAAACACACGTTTACACATAACTCTTTACACCTGATCTATTCATAAGTGAGGCCTTAGTTCTACTGTCTTGTATGGTAAGAAAGTTGTTAATACTTGTGCCAATAGATGAAAGACAACATTTTTAACTCTGGCTTAACAGTATATTACTGCATATTCAATATGTAGTAGAAATAATGATGTGATCACTTGTATATGACTTTTTTTGAATTTGTCTCTCTGAATGATAGACGAAAACCCGTTCCCGAGCTTCAGTTGCTCATCAGTGTCATCGGAATTACTATTGATTCATAACGATGAAAAATAGAGCAGCTTCTGTCACTGTCTTAATTGCTCCTATCTAAGGTTTAACAATCTATGTATAAAAGTATTGATTTTGTTTTTAGTGACAATTTTGAGATTCTTTCAAGACCTCTCTTCAGAAATTGATGCGTCTGAAGAGAGATCTTTGTTCAGTGGCAAATAACATATTTTTCCCCATTTGACATGTCTTACAAAATTTTATTAAAATCAGTGCCAATGCTTTCTGCTGTGCTACTTTTCATTGTCAGCTGTGATGCTCTTTTTGTATGATTCCTGTGAAGTTCATGATTCTGTGATGCATTTTTTTGCAGCCCTAATTATATGTTGGAGGTGATTTAAAAAAGCATTTGCAACTTGGGAAATCAATTTGATGGGTCTCTTAAGCTGCAGTTTATAAAGTAAATACACTGCTGTGTTTTTAGTGTAGCATCCTACTCTTCCATGTGGGTTCTTCATGATGACCTCTAAGGATCAGAATGCTTATTTTAGTCATGTACCTTTGGTGTGTTAGAATGTAGGTGCCTGTTCCTGGCAGGATAATCATAATGCCTAACTTAACCTTGTTTTTTCCTACCCAGTTAATGAAGAAGCATTTACATTTTCAAATCTGTGGCTGGTCACGAGTTTTCTGTTCCACGTTGACAGACTGATCCAGCTCCAGTCCAGAGATTATGTAGTCGGATTAGCATAGAAAAATAATTCTTGTCTAAGACGATTTGGGGTGTTTTGACTGGGGATACTTTTCACTCACTAGAATAGACAGGTTAGCACAATAGTGTGTCTGAATTTCTGACTTTCTTTGGAGTATGGGCAGTTGTGTATACTGGGAAGCCAAAGCACTGATCTCTCTGCTATGGGTAGACTCTTAATGTAATAGAATTTTCTCCTTCACAAATGTTAGAATTTTTTTTCTTTTACTGTAGTTGAGAGCAGTTGTAAAGAAAGTGAGACTTGATTTACAATTCTTTCCTGAGTCTGCAAGTGTTCAAATCTACGCCTGTGTCTTCCAGAAAAGTGCCACAATTGAGAAGCTGTAGAGTAATGCATGAAGCTGGGCTGTATGGGGAAGGCAGAACTTGTGGGGAAGAACTGGATTAGGAGAGCAAGGAGACTCAACCTGTAGCTGAAATCAGTTGAAATCACCTTTTTAAAAACTTTCTTTGTAAAATAAGAGACATGCGCAAAGCTTGCATAGGGTCAGTGTCAAATGTCTGGAGCAAATGAAACTTGGTATTATTTCTGTTCCGTCTGGTTTTCCACCTTTCTTTTCTGAATTAGACATTTGTATCTTAAGTCCAGTCTGACTAGTTAAACCCATGAATCTGAATATTCCATGCTTACATTTTGGGGATTTTTTATTATCTTGTAGTGCTACATCTGCGGTGAATTCTAAAAGAACCACTGAAGACTACCAGAAAAAGGAAGAATACTTGCATGTTAAATATTTAATAAGCTTCCAAGAACAGAGATACTATGTGCATGCGCACACACATACATGCATATATGTTATCTAAAATCAAATTTCAAGTGTTTTCTCTAAATGCAGGTTCAGTAGTAATGTCTGTCGGAATTACTTACCATGAGCATTCCATGTAAAACATCTGGTTTTGAAATTTGATCTGATGACAGAAATGTAGGTATTTAAGACTGATTTTGTAGGTCTTTTTGGTATAACAGATACACCTATGGTAACAGAGGTGCTGTGGTACTCTCTCTTAAAACTGGGAAAGAAAATAGTTTTCTGCTTTTTGGCATCCTTTCAGCTGCACAGTGAGCACTGTATTTCTTTTCTTTTTCACCATCTTAGAATAGTTTTCTTTTTCTTCCCCCTAAAATAATGTGCTGCCTTTTTTTTTTTTTTTTTTTTTCCTGAAGTGTCAGATCCACTGACCAATATGGTCACATGTTAGCATCTTCATATGCTGTTTAAAGAGGGGTTGATTTCAAAAGGGGTAAACCAGAACACATTCTGTTAGGCAAAGTCCTCTAGGTTCTGTTAAGCAGTAAATATGGATGAATCCTATTGGAAAGTAATCTGATTCTGCTCTTATGACGCAGTTTAGAATCTCAAACTATATATGTTTTCACTGTGCATGCATTGTCCATAATTACCAATTTCTCCAACCCCAACAGCCATCCCTTCAGACTTCATTAAATGTAGTCAGTGAAGCCGATTTAAGTTTATGAAGCCAAAATAAGTGTATGACTTCTGCATTTTAATATATTGATACTTCACAGTTCTGGTTTGTTCAGAAACATGGGGAGACTCTGTCATACCCGTCCTATTTGATAGCTTCACTATTTAAATTTTGAGATATTGTAATCCTATGCATGTCAAGAGATTTTTTGGGGGGGCTGAAATATGATGGCATCTCTCCACTATTTGTGAGGAATAAACCTCAGTTTTCTATTTGCTTTGCCGTAAATTGTTAGTTTTCTGTGATGGCAACAGCATTCAAATTAAAGGAATGCGAGCAAGCTTGGCGTGGATTTCATAACAAAACATTAGTGGATCAGTTCTTCAGACCAAGGGAGATTTTCAGGCAGCAGCCCTGAGTGTATACCAAAAAGTCATAAATAGTTCATTCCTCACTTTCTGCTTCTTCTTTTATCAGTGTTCTTTCCACCTGGGAGCATACTGGCACATTTCTTAATACCACTGGATTCTGAGTTGCTGCATGGAATTGGCAGTGGCTGTGAAATTTGTATAATCTTGTTGCTGCTTCACAATACTTGGTACCTGGTTTCCCTTTGGGGAACTTCTTGCAAGTGTCTACTTGGATCCAGAAGTTCTTCCTACTCATCACAATAGCTGCTTTTTAAAATTTTATTTTAATTATTTTTTAAAAAACAATGGTTACTATATTTTGCAGAGAGGAAGGGATGTAACCCATTCTGAATTTAAGGCAGTTAAACCTCGGAATTCAAAAGTTCAAATTCGGAGTTGTCAGTAGCCAATATTATTCCTGGTATAAAGAAAAGAGGTTTGGATTTAATGCATTCAGGACATTGAACATGGTTTCATATAGCAGTAATACCAGTTCAACGATGAATAATCCCAGTCCATAAGTAAGAGGAAATATCACTTCAAATTCCTTCCGTCTTGTACCTCCACAGCTTCTTAGATCTTTACAATATTTCTCAGATGTATAGTGGTATCTTTCCCCCTCAGTCCCACCATTTGGATAGTTGGTGGTCTAAGAGAGCAGATCTCTATGTAGCTCATTTTTCATCTTAACAACAAAGACCCTTAAGAAGCTGAACTTTTTACCTTCACAAACTGTCCTAGTCATTGGTGTAACTCTTAACTCAAAGCAGTGAGAGCCTTTCTTCCTCTAGACAGGTTCCTGGCCACTTTAAATTCTACAATTGATCTTCCGACTGAGCACTGACAGTGGTTGTCTTTCCTAGGCCACGTGGCCTCTGACACCTAAATAATACTCTATGCCAGACTTCCTCAGCTGCTTCTGGATGTGTTGCACTACTATTTTACTGATAGATCTTTCAGCAGGCAAGTTGCTTCCTCAAGTTGTATAAAAGCATCTCCCAATGTGGCAAGATCCATGCAGTGTTTTCAGGAACCTCTCTCTCAACCCTGGACATAAATACATGCGTTTATCCTGGAGATTTTTTTTTTTTTTTTGAATGATCAGCTTGCAAGAAGCCAGTTGCCTCAAGAAGAACAGAACCTGCACATCAGTGTATTAGAACCCGAGTATATTTAGAATGCATACAAAGGACTTATCTCTTATTTCAAATTGTTCCAGTCACGAGACATGTAGAACACTGAGAAACAAAATGTAAAAGTCTGTCTACTTTCAGGAGATTTAAGAGATCTAGTGTGTAGAATGACATATCTTCTTAGGATCCTGCTACCAGAAGGATAAAATTCTTATTTCTAGACTATGTGTAAGAGGTTTGTTCTGATGCCCTACTAACAGGGAGAGCCATTATGCCATTATGCTGCTGGAGTTCTTTTTGCTTCCCATATTAATAGAGGAGATGATAGCTCTTTTGTTCCTGAGGTAGACAGTAGCTAGTGTTTTGCTTATAGATTATCAAGTGAAGATAAAACATATTACTAGTAACTGGAGTTCTTTGCATAAATCTACAAGTACCTTTTGCCTCCTGGCCATCTATTCTCTTTCCTTTTTTCCTACATGTAAAGATTCGCATTTCAGAAGAAACTAAAATGGTACAGGGTATTCTGCACAGCATCCTAAACATGAGGGCAGATGGGACATGAGCACATCCTATACTGTACTATAGGAGGAACAAAGTTGTCTAGTCTTGATGTGAAGAATAAGGAAATATAGCTACAAGTAAGCAAGCTATCACCCCCTAACACCCCACCCCCAAATCTCACTATGTACTACTTCTTCAAACTATACAGTAAAGGCCATCAACAGAAAACTGGATGCAGAACTTAAGCAGGGATCCTCTTTGATGTCAAACTCTACTGTAAATAGTTTTCTGTGCTGATTTAGCTTTAAAGAATTTAAACTCCTCTGTCTCTCTAGATAAATAAATTCTTCTTGGTATGACGAAGGAGACTGATGTGTGCACTAAAGCATTATGGACTAGATATGGGATGGAATAAAGGAAGGAGAAAAAAGAGAGTTATCAAGTAAAATAGAACTGCAGTTTTGAAGGGATTTTGTTTGTTTTTAATAAATAAGTATAAAACCTAAAGGGAAAGAAAAAGAGACTACTGTTAGAACCTAGTGAGTGAGGGGAGTAAAAGAATGAGCTCTATTAAAGGAAAAGGCTAAAAGAAGGTATTGTGGGAAGGGTCATGGTTATGTTACAAAATACATGAGATTATTTGAGATTCCACTTTCCTATTAAACTGTGTCAGTTCAACTTCACAAATGAGGATCATGTGAGGCATTAAGATAAACATGAGCTTTGTTTGTTTGTTTTTCAGGATTTGTTTTCCTGAGTGTGGAAGTGTGTATGGTTTAAGCATTGTTGTAAATAACTTGTACTATGCGAGTGTCATTTTGCTCATCTCCAGTGAGTCTGTGCAGCACTTGTCGAGTTTGTGTCCACCATACCTTATCATTAGCTTACAGTAAGAAATAAACATCTTGAGTGATAAGCCTCAACACAAAAAACTAAGCTGTGAATGAAACCTGAAAGAGGATTCAAGAATATTGTGTAATGAACAAAGCCAAGTAGGGAACTGCCTTCAGCCCTGACAGGACAGCTATGTAGCTTCAGCCTAAGGACGCTGGCAGCCTGGCAGGTTCTGAGTTCTCACATTCTTTCAATTTACTGAGTCAGTACCATTGCATGGTAAAGCAGAGGGGATTACTGAGGTATAATTTATATAGACTTTTTGTGCTTTTTTTTTTCTTTGAAGCTTTTTTTTTTCAGGAAGGAGCTGATACTGCAATGTAGTGCAGTTCTATAAAAGGATTGTAAAAAAGAGCCTCATTCTTTATAGATTCAGAGAAAATGCAAGCAAATATTTCAGTAGCACAGACGTAATCAGGGAAAGGAGAAGTGAAAAAATATCTCAGGAATTTGCTTTCTGCTGAAGCCTTCCTTTTGTCTAGCATAATTTTTTTAGAGGAAAAATTTTAAAATATATATTGCAAGGAGTAGAAGTAAAGAAGGGAAAACAGAGCACTAGAAGTTCAGAGAAAGTGAAACAGTCAAATGATTATAAGCACATCTACTAATCACTTGAGTCACAGCAGGAAGTAGGTGCAAACTTGGATTCAAAAAGGATACAATTTTACATTCCCCATCTCTGTGTATATGTGATTAATTAGTCCAATAATAGCACTTCAGAGCTGGAAAGAATTGTTAAGACTTTGCAGGTGTTAACTATAGAAATTGATAGTCTGATTCATATGCAGTGCCAGGGAGTTGCAAGGACAACAGGCTGCTTTGAGAGTAGGCAAGTTGAGAGCCGCGGGTGCCAGCAGGGCAGGCAGAAACTGACCCCCAGCCAGGATTCAGTGCTGCATTAGCCAAGAAAGTTAGGCCCAAGGATGGTAGCCAGGTAGGCAGAGAGTCCCATGGCTCCCTTGCAGGTCAGGGCCAGAGCGGTGAAGCAGGTCTGGGGTCTAACCTGTGGGTCTGGATCAGGATCTGGAGCGAGGGGTTTTGTGCCAAGTATGGGCATGGCTGCAGCCTTGCAGTATAGCTCAGGCAGGAGCCAAGGGCAAAAGGCTTCATTTAAAAGCAGATTCCTGGCAAAGGAGGGACAGGCCCTTGCTGGGGTTTCATCTAGCTCTTTCTTTCAAGGCCAGCAGTTGTACTGTCTCTAAGTTGACCTTAAGCCCAGGCAGCCAAATCCCCAGGACAGAGGAGATGCACTCAGGGTCCTCACATAGTAGCAGAGTGACATTTTGTATATTAAAATGACATTTATCAAGTCAGATGAGTGAATTTTTGATGTACATAACTGCAAATTCCACATGGACTGGCTGAACAGTATTCCAAACTTAAAACCTCCACTTGGTAGTTTCTTTAAAAGATCACACAAACATGTTGGTTAGCAGGGTTTGTGCATGCAGTTTTTATGAAGTGTGGAGAAAACATCAGCCTACTTAATAGATAATGTTTCTAAAATAATAATTGTTCTTGAAGCAGGACTACTTATCTGTAATACAGAATTTTTCAATCTGAGACTAATGTAGAGGATTATTTTTTTTTTAAATAAATACCTTTTTGCACAGTACGTTTTTGCAAGACGTTCTGGCTTGTATGTGTGTACTGCCCACTGCTCTGTGATTGATTATTTTAATAATGCTTCAAGACTGGAACACCCTTGCACTTTGCATCTGTACTGAAAAGATTATTAAATTCAGGTTTGAGACTACTGTTCTCTACTTCCTTCTGTCTCCCTCAGCAGTCAGGCTGGGTTGAGAGGTGAAGCCTTGATGCTCCGCTTCTAAAAGTGTACATAGATAACTAATTAATTTAAACTTTTTCCTACAGATTAAAAAAAAAGGGGGGGGGGTCTGACAAGTGTCTTGGGGCAAAATTTGTGTTTACACTTTTCTCAGTATTCCTGAAATTCCTTCTTCATGAAAAGATTTTTCTAGATTTGAAGCTTAATATTTATTTTAGTGTTTTAACACTTTTGCAGAAATGGATTTCCATTTTCTAGACATCTAGGGAGAGGTTTTAAGTTAAACTGAGGTAGTTTGATTGAAAAGACATCATCTTTGCTTGTCCAGACAGAATCTGGATGTTGTGCGCATGATCCACTAACAGTTCATTATAAGTCTGACAGGTCATTTTTTCAGAGGCTAAAACAGTTATTGCTTTACAGTGGAAGTATGCTAATTCATATGGTCTCACTGTGCTTAAAGATCAATAATTCAGAGAAGAGGATAGATGCTGTTATTTAAAGGAATTAATAGTTAATTTTATTAAAGAGTCCTAGCTGAAGATTGAAATTTGTGAACAGAAATGTATTTGTCGGCTTCTGCTGCTTAATGTTTTTCCCTTTTAGATGGAAATCCTGGAGTACAAATGCTTTGAAGTGATGTTAAACTTTGTCTTTGCTAAGGCTGAAGACTCATTCTTGATTTTAGTTTAAGTTAAACTGTCATAAAATCAGTGTAATGCTGTTGTCTTCAGCTGGGTTGGTACCTGATTGGTATGGACATATGGAAAAATCAGGCTTCTCTGGGCTTGAAAAGACATTTTTCATGAAGATTTAATCGGTTACAAATAGACTTAGTTTAACTGAGGTGCACAAACTGATTTTTTTTTCCCTGTCATTCTTTGCATTTGATTAATTCTCATTTAGGTTGAAAGTTTTGTGAGGGCAAGGTTCACATTGGATTTTGGAACAGGATTTTGGCTAGTGTATTATAAATAAATAGTAAAGATACACAAGCACAGGTTATATAGATAGAACTTAAAAGGTAAATGTCTAGTACTTACTCTCAGGTATCCCCTAACTGTTTCAAGCAGAAGCATTAGTATGCTTTATAAAAGAAAATGTGTTTACTTGATCTTAGGGATTGTATACACTAAAGTGAATGAAGTATAGTTACAATTTGATAGAAACTGAAACCACAGAAAATTTGACTTCCCTCCTTCCTTTTTATTTTGGCCTTAGAGCTTGTGATGCTACAAATCTCAGTACCTGACTTTTTTTTTTTTAATTTTTTTTTAAAAAAAGCCCTTACAGTTGGTATTCATTTGCAGTTGAATGGTAGTAGGAAATCACTGTCATTAATCTCTGAATTATTCTAATTTGCACTGAGATTTCAGATCCTTGTTTTGTATAAAAGCTCCATTGTTATTTTGATAATCATAAAATATCTTAAATACACTGCAGCTCTCTTCACTGAATCTGGATAGCTGAGTCAGCTTCAAAGAATGTGTATAAGCAATAAATGTGCAGCTGCTTTCTTATTTTTTCTTGGAAAAAGGCACTAAAGGGGGGAATTGCTATTCACTAGTGAAGCTGCAGGTTATTAATAGAAAGACCTTTTTTTTCCTGTCTCTAAATTTTGTCATTGCCTTCTAGTGCAGAGTATCCTCACTGATTACAGAGTAGCTCATCAAATCTGTTTTTTTTTTCCAGATATGCTTTTTTTTTGGTTTGTTTTCTTCTCCTTGCTGTTTTGTCTTCTTGCTAGCATGTAGATGGGGGTGGGGAGCGGGAAATAAGAGAGAGCATGTTCCAGAGGATGCCAGGATGACTTCAGTTATTGGATGACTGCTGTCTGATGGATGGAGAAAGGAGGAGTAAACCTTTCAGTCTGCACTGACAGAGCTGAAACACAGAAAGCCAGTTTACAGGTAAGGGATAAAATAATTCCTTTTCTGAATAGCTGTTTTGCATCCTTGCCACAATGTTTTGTGGCTATAAAAGTGCATGTGCAAGCATCTTGCAGTTTGTGCCTCATTCATGACTTTGAAGTAGCTTCTTAGTTTATTATTTCACCGTTCTAGGAGATTTCAACTAGTATGAGATCCACAGACAGTGAAATCATAGGTGTGCCTGATGCTATCTGATAACTTTCTCCTGTGATAGTATAAGCATTCCATTTCATTGATGCTGAAATTGCTTGGTAAGCCATAGGAAAACAGGTCTTTTGTATGATGGAAAAACTCTGTTGAACAATACAGTTGTATCAGCTGTAAAACAGTGCAGGAAAATCTTAAAATTGTTTTCCTTGAGTCTGGATGCTGAAAGGACTTGCAAATGGACTGTTTCTAAAATTGTATATATTCAGAATGTTGAATATATACTGAAAATAAATCCTGTAAACAACTTTCAGGTTTAAGGGTTTTTAAATTGGATTTTTACATTACTTTTTGTTTTGGAATGAATGTCATTTATAATTCAATCATAAAATTGTCATTAAAAATGTTTCATATAATTATGTATATAAAAATAGAAAAATCTTATAGTACCTACAACAGTTACATACCAGATGTAATAAACTGTTGAACTAGCTTGTATGAAACCTATGCTACCAAGTCTGCATGTTATCAGCAGATTTTAATTCATAGACATTGGGATGGCAAGTATCAAATAACTTACTTGGTACAGGAAAGAGGATTATTTATCTAGCCACGTCATTTGGGGATATAGAACTGGAGAATTAAGTCCTAGCCTCAGTGAAGGAATCAAAGTTTTTGATACTGGCCTCACTGGGGCCAAGATTTCAATGCGTGAACTCTCTATTGACATATTTCAGTGTTATTTATGTAGTGAATAATTGTTATAACACAGGACCCTATTATACTGGTTTGAAACAGAAGTTTCATTGAAATAAAATGACTTGCAATTAAAAATTGTTGCCTGTTTATAGCTTTTTAAAACCCTTTTTTATTAGTCATTTATATGGCTTCACATTACTGATGGTTTAGATCACTATTTTTTGGTGTATTTCATCTCATAATTATTCTAAAGGAGCTGCTACAGATGTTAAAGCTACTACTGTATGCTATGTTCTGACTGTTCATTTTTATACTACACTGAAAATGCAATGATGAGTTTATTTGTCACAGTCCATTTATACAACACTGAAATATAGGAAAGGAGTAGAAGCCTTCTGCCTGGTTAGAGATTATATAGTCATGTTTATAAAGCTAGATTCTAATAAACAATTGGAATTTAATTTTAATAGATTTCAGAGATTAAAAACAATAAATGAATGTATCTGTTTTTGTTATATTCACTGAACGTGAATTCACTTAAAGCAGACTCAAAATTCTTAGCTTTGTTGTTTAAAACAACAGAAAAGGTCAATAAAACTCCTAGTGACTGCTAGAGTGGTTTGGAAAAAGCTCTATCCTCTGTCTAATTATTACCTTACCAGTTGCAAACATGGAGTAGTGTCCTTTTTCCCCCAGTTGTTCCTTCAGAGAATAGAGCCTAATGCAAATTTGCTGAACAAGCAATCAAGAAAACCTTAAGACTTACAGCAAATATCAATGATTTACAAAATTTTTCTAAAAGACTGACAAACTATTTCCATATCAGTGTTTTATACTGAAAGGTAAACATTGGTAAATAATGCTGACTGAAAAACACATGAATTGCATCCTAATATTTTTGTTATTTGTAGGGAATGGCTATTTATCTGAAAGCGTAATCAAAAATGTTAGAATACAGTCTGAAACTTAAGTATTTCAATCATTCTTCAATCTTTTTTTTTCTTTATTTTCCTATCAAGTAAGAAATTTGAGTCAAGGCAGCTCCAGTAACAGAGAGGAATTGATGAAAAAAGAAATTTTGGTTCCACATATATTTAAATTATTCCGTCTCCCTGGAAACACTGCTGCTGCAGATGGATTTGGCTTTTAGTGGCTAAAAATATCTACTCTTTAATAATGATAGTATGAAAGATGCTGAATAAAACTACTGTGTGTTGTCAATAGTTTTATAGTTCTCTAATGATTCAGGTATACTACCTGAACTACAGATTTGTGTTTTCTGTCCAAGGTTCCCTTGCAGCTGCTGGCAACACTTGCTGGCTTTTTGGAGATAAGATAAGCTCATTAGCTGTGGTTGCAGACCCTACTGAGAAGGAAGCATGTGTGAGAGTAGGATAGCCAAAAGGTTTGAAAGCAGGTAGGAAGTTGGAATTAAAAGAAGTTCATGAGAGTTTGTGTATATACAATGTAATATTTGGAGTTCCAGGTTTACTCCTGGTGAAGTCAATTGTAGGAACCCCAGTTAAATAAGAGAATGTTTAAACCTGCCTTTTGTATCTAGTCCCTCAGTGCAAGTTAACTGTTTATCAATAAAATAAAATGTTTTAATTATGACATCCCCATCAGTTGTATGTGTAGATGGCTAAAATATCATACACAGGTCATCAGTTGCTTTTTAAGTCAAATACTAAATTACCTGAAGCAAAAGCTGAAACCTAAATTACTAAAACCTTGTCTTAAACGAGAAATACCTGTTACCATTGCTAGGAAGCTTCATCCTCGAAAGAACTGAAGAAATGATTCTTTCCTGTTAAGAAAGTACAGTCACTTTTTTTTTTTTAACATCCAATTCTTCATTATTCATTCTTCTAAGAAGTACATGTTTAATGGATTTATAGCCTCCACATACTACAACTTGTTTTGTTGTTAGCTGGTATTCAGTATATACAAAAACACCGCTAGTGTTCAAACACTGCTATTCTACTTTTCTTTGACCTCTCCTTTGTTTCCATTGAATGACTTCCTGACTGTGCCAAGAAAATGGAACTGATGATAGATATTTCCTGAATGCTGCATGGTGGACTGAGTACATGAAGGTTTTTTTTATTACATGTGTGTTTTGTTTTAGCATAAATCACAGTTGATGATTAATTTTCCAGCATTGAATGAGGCATTTTCCCCATTCTGCAGTGGCTCAAAGGCAACATGAAAATATTACATGTTATACACAAATAATTAATCCTCTGCAAATTAATGCTAAAATCCATTTTTATCTGACAATAGACGTACCAAAGGTGATTTAAAGTAGAAGCTGAATACTTGGTTTTCATTTGTTGAAATGAGTAAGAGGAATTGATATGGTAACTTTCATTCTATGGGAGTATTAATGTATTAATAAAGCAGATTATTGAATGGTTTATAAAACCATAAAAAAAAATCTTTAACTAGTTGGTTATAGGCAGATGAGCTACATTTTTCTGCCAGGCTAAGCTTTTCCAGCAATTTTCTGCATTACTTCTTCATGCCTGCAGAAAAGGGGATTTAATTGTTTTATGCTAAACAGCTGATATTAGACCACATGTGTGAAGATAGTCTAATCTTGCCACATTTGTCACTCTCCAAAAGAAATCCATTCATCTTGTTGCTCATGTGCTGAAATTAGCCACTTTCTATCATGTTACCTATAGGTAGGACTGTTATTGATAAGAGCAAGGTAAGAAGGATTTAATTTTTTGAAACTACAAATTTCAGAGGAGAGTAGCTAACCCTGAACCAAAATTCAAGAAACTGAGTCAAAAGAAAGCTGTTGGATTCGTGCTGTCTCGCCTGGCTTTGGTGACAATGCTGAATGAGTGCCCAGGCTATATGTTAAATAGCATGCAGCAGGAAACTAAATAGCATCCATCTGTGCTGTAGAGGTCTGAGGGCCCCTTTGGTATATACCAGTTATGTCTGTACCATACTTCAGTGGAAGCATACTGAGATGCACAAGATATCCTACCACCTTGTGCGTTTTGTAAGCAGTACACAAGATTGATGCTCGCAAAAGAGCAACATAAAAGATCAGTACTGAAATATTATGAAGACCTGTTGCAGTATGCCTGTATGCCTGTTAGTGTTACTACCTGGGCTAACCCTGGCAAAATTTGTATGAAGAACCACTCATTTCCAGCGCTCTAAGTTAATGGTATTGGCAGTCTCCATTACAAAGCTGGACTCTGCTATTATTCCTGCTTCGGGAGCTGGGAGCAGCATAATGCAAAGCAGCTGTGCTGAAAATATGCAGAAAATCCTACTACTGGTCTCAGAGTCTCTTTCTAGTTGCAAGGGGGTGCTGAGCCATTCCTTTTGCAAAGAGGTGTCTTATGCTCTGGTGTCTGCTGCTTGCAGCAGACAAATCAGTTCTTCCCTCATCTATGTCCTAGCTTTCCCTTTTTTCAATGGCTGTTTCCACAGAAATAAGTAGGACTGTTGGCAGTATCTTGCTCTCCCTCCCACACTTTGATCTTATGAGCAGCTGTGATGACTGCTGGCCAGAGCTTTGCAATAAGCAGCCTCCTGGAACACAGTCTAAAGAATAAAAATGTTTTCTGAGAATCCACTAATAAACTTTAGAAATTTCTTTTAAGATACAGATGCTTCTGTGGTGGAGATAAAATACAGTGCACTGTATCTTTCTTCATACAAAAGCAAAAAATAACCTGGTTACTTCCACAAAGATTTCTGCTAGAAAGATTTTCATTGATGAAAGCTTAAAGCCTTACATAAGTGAACTAGCCAGTACCAAGTCTTTGATGATGTCACCTGAAAACTTTGGAGGGGGCTTCGTGATGAGCCCGGAAGAAGTGTCCTGGGTGACTTAGATGGAGGTTAGGCATCATGCATCTGAGTCTGTAATCCGGTTTCAGCATGGCTTTCTCCTTGAGCTTGTTTGTCTCTAGGACTTGGTGTCTTCTATTCATCTTGGACTCCTGTGGAAGCAGCTCTTGCTTCTAATGCGACAGTGAGCTTAGAAAAGTGTTCTAAACGAAACACAATTGCAAACTAAAATTTGTGTATGGACAAGTTTTCTCGTACTGAAGAACGGACAAATCTCTTGTTGATTACCTCTGAGCCTTCCTTCTCTGTTGCTGAGTTGTGCCCTTATCACTGGAGGCCTGGATGCTAAGCTCCTGGATTCCTGGTTGAATACCTTTTACTCGTCTCCCTTTGCACTTCAGGAGGTCATCCTGAGAGAAGACTTAGAAAAGCTAGCCTAGAATTTTTTGCTGTTTGGAGGATTATGTGAGTGAGTGTATTTCCTGTAGATATTGACCAATGTTTCTCCTGTGCTCTTTGTTGCTCTGCTTGAATCTCAGCTCTGTAGCAAAGAAGTGACTGAGACATCAGAAGGTTGTTTCACTACCGGTGTGAGTGGGGGGAGAGTTATATTTATATGATGGGGATGAGGATGTTTGAACCATTGGTAGTGTTGTGTGATGGCTGAGACAAATGTGTAGATGGACAGGGCCTTATGAGATATTCCTGAAGAACTGAAGGAACTAGATCTACCATGGCTGTATCCATGTTGTATATAGGAGCTGAGCATATGCCAGCATCCCTTCTGCTTTCCAAATTCATTGCCAGTGGAGCCAGTTGACATGTTGGAGGATACAGCACTATGCAGGCAGTACAGAAGATTAGTGGATTAGTACTGTGGAATCAGGAGTGCTCAGAAGTTATGGTACAGAAACCCTATAAAGAGCAGACTTGGCAGGATTTGGGTTGTCAGAACAAATTCCCAGGTTGAATTACACAGCCTTATTCTGCAGGATTTACTTAGTGCTATAGGTTTAGCTAGACTGACACAAACAAACAGGGACAGACTTTTCCTAGTCTGTATAATTTGACCACTGTGATAAGCACAAATTTAGGTACATAGTAACCAGGGATTTTTTTTCATGTATTTATTTCCATCAGTCAAAAAATTGAAGCAGTACAACTTGTTGTATTCTGCATATCTTGTATAGAATTTTTAAAAATAATTTTATATAAAGAGAACTTAAAACATTTTCAGGTTGGAAACAATTGTGGTTTCAGAGAGAATATGCATAATCCTTAAGAGTCAGTAAGAACTATGGAGATAAGGATTCTCCTCAGGTTTGCAAAGGACCACAAACTGGGGGGAGTAGTTACTGGCTTCAGGGCTTCCATTCAGAGGGACATAGACAGGCTGGAGGAACGGGCCAGTATGAGCCTTGTAAAATTCAGCAGGGACAAACGCAAAGACATGAACCTGTGAAGGCAGAGCCCCTTGCAAGAATATATATAGGCTGGTGGCTGAGTGACTGAGGAACAGCTCTGCAGAAGAGGCACTTGGGGGGTCTTGGGTAGCAGACAGATAGTGAGCTGAAGGTGAGTGAGTACCTACGAGGAGGTTATGAAGGACAGAGTCAGGCTTTAGACAGTAGTATGTGGCAGGAGGGCAAGAGACAATAGACATAAATCGAGCTTGGATATATACATCATACTTGGATGTAAGGTGAAGCTTTTTCCCCATGAAGAGATCTAGGCTCTGAAACAGGTTGCCCAGAGAGCTTGTGTGGTCATTGTCTATGGAGGTTTTCAAGACCAGGCTGGTTAAAGCCGTGAGCAGCCTTGTCTGATCTCCTAGTTGACTTTGCTTTGATCAGGAGTTTAGACAAGAAACCTGCTGAGGACCCTCCCACACTAATTATCCTTTGACTTTAAGCAGATTTTGTTTTTTCCATCCTACAAATGAAAGGGACAGCTTACAGATAAGTGGTCAAGTCGTTTTAAATTTGTTTTTGAAGCAGTTCCTCGTAGTTGCATATTTTACTGTTATTGTGTAGAACTCCCATCTTATGAATCAGTTTCACTCTTACCTCCCATTAAAATTTAGTTTTCTTAGCTTATGTGGTTATTTTTCTATCTCTGGTTTTGTGCTGTTAAGTAAAGTAGCAGTTCCTGTGGAAACTAATTCAAACGAGCATTTTTATTTGTCCCTCTCCTCTCCTCCAAAGGAAGAGGCATGAAAAGTGTAAAAGAAAAGGAATAGCTGAAGGGAGAAGCTAAAAAAAAAAAGCACATAGATTTCTCGGTGTAATCTAACTCTTTGGAAATCATAAAAGAAGATCTGAAAGACTTTATCTGAAGTTGTACAGAAACCAACAGTGAGAATCACTGTTATCTGTCTTTCCCCAGACTTCTGTTTGTAGGATTTTACTGCAGTGTAAAGGTGGCACCTGACTTTGCAGGGATTAACTAGCAGTATTCCTTGGACCTACAGAGAACAGTTTCTGTGTGGAATTAGCTTGCTATGTATTGCTAGTTTTTACAGATTGTACTAGTGAAGCTGTCAGAGCTTACCTCTGGCAACTACTGCTTGTAATTAGAGCTGCCAACTACAGCAAAACATGTATTGCAAACATTAATTTGAATTCTGAACAGCTGTTTGATTCATGTTCTTGTACCTCTGTTGTTCACTGTTTGCAAGCATTCATGCAAATGGATTTTTGTCTGCATTAATGCAGTGCTTTACATGAATAGTCATTTTCACAAGCAAATGGTATTCTTTGTGAGTGAAGTTGTCACTTTTGGTTTTGACCTTGTTTTCTCCCTTTTTGTAACTGTCAGTCGCACAAAGAGCGAAATAATTAAGTGTGATATGTGTGACCAAGCAAACACCTTGATTAGTGAACAGTTTCATGACCATCTCTGTTACTGGCATTCATCAGCAGGTGATTAGATAGGGAAAATTTGATTTCCTAAATGAATCAAGTTCAGTTTCCAAGCTAAAAAAAAAAACCCTCAAAACATAAATTCAAAAGAAATATTAATCACAACAGATAATCTGAACATCTCTGCATCTGTGAGCATCAATATTCATGATATAACTGAAATTATTTGCGAAGTCTCCCCAGCAAGTTATAGTACATGCTGACTGGGCAGTAGGTGGGAATTGTTTGTAATGAGTACTTTACAGTAATATTTTATGTCTTAACATCTGCTTTCTGTATCCTCCTGTTCAGTTTGCAATCATTTGCATAGAAGTGTTTTTGTTTTGAAGCAAATCTGTATTGCTGCTGTGGGCTTAGTCTAAATTTTTCCGTGCTTTCCAGCTGATATATTTGAGACACGGCAGAATGCTATGCAAGTGATTCATAGGTCAATCTTTAATGCCTTTATGTGAATTTTTATACAGGTAGACTTTATTGTATGTGATCTGCTTTCAAGAAGGAATTGATACAAAATAAGATTTTTGTTAGTGAATCAAAGAGGCCATTTATTGATTTTTTTTTTTCCCTAAATGTTTTTTTCTAAATGTTCTTGGACATTTTCCTGCCTTCCCTGAGCTTTTAGTCAATAAATGGTTCCTACAGTGAGGCTTTTCTGTAAAGCATGAGGATATGCTATCTGAGGTAGGGACCTATTTTATTATTTCATAGAAGTTGTTCTATTTTATGTTATGATTATTGCATATGGGACATACTTGATGTTTATGTTTTCATGTATGTTCTGTATTTGTTCATTTTCCCATATGAGGCTGTTTGAGTTGTGTATGGTAGCACTGGATTTTGCAAAACAATATGTTATTTGTAGATTAAGACTGTGATTCAAATGTCATTTGACCATGTCTTTGTCACTGCACAAAGATTTTTTCAGCTCCCTATTTCCACATTGCGGCTTGTTCTCTGTTTTCTTCGTGTCTGTAATCACCTTTTTATCACTTTTTAAAGCAATATCTGAAGTGCAAGATGGGCTAAATCCTTTTTCCTCTCCCTGTGCTGCCTCTCTGATGTGGTTTGGTTGTTTTGTGTGTGTGGTCGGTCTCTCTTCCCCCAAATTTCTGTTCTCACCTGTTGGTGAAACACTGAGGGTGACAGTTTGACATTAGCTTTTGTAAGGTTAATTTGGCATTGAATCTTGCAGAGGTCACATCATAATGAATAAGAAGCTTCTTTTAGGATCACAAGTAAGGCACTCTCACCCCTCTCCTCCACTCACTCAGTAATTCTAACACAGCCTTTTTGGGGCCTTTCACTGATATTTGGAGACATCTGCTTTCTAAAGCACTGCTGCAATGAGATTGTTACCATGGTGTTCTAAAATTTCCAGCCTTTTCAAGCCCAGAGAAAAATCAGTCTAGTGAGGCTTTTGCATCGATTTACTCTTTGTACTTCAGGTAATGTGACTATTTTAAATACCCACTCCCCCTCTCCCCCATTTGCAGGGTATTTTTTTTTTCCTTCTAGTAATAACATTTTGCCTCTGAACTTTTCAAATGTATGATATCTGCCAATTATATGGCACTGTAGCAAGGTGAAGCCTGTTGCCATGGAGCTTTGTAGTCTTGCTTTGCCAGTCAGTGTACCTGTAACTAGAGAACTTGTTAAATGATCACTTTGTAGGAGTAGTTTCTTCAGGGTGGAGGAAGATTAAGGGAAAAAGGAAGAAAAATGGGCAGGGGGCTTACGAACAACACATTCTTCTCCCAGCAGGCTTCCATCACATGCTTTTGCTGTAGCAAATTGCCATTTCCTTTAGGAATCCCTATCTGTGTCAGGCAAGTGGTGTTTGATCTATCGTTCATGCAATGCATGTTTGCTTGCCTTAATGTTCTTCCCTCTGTTTTCAGCTTTGTTTTGCTTTTCTGTGGATTAGTGCCATGTTAGCATGGTGAGAAGCATGGCAGAGGATGATACATCACGTCTGTGTGAGTGCTTTGCTAAAGGATACATCAACAAACAGGAATGCTTCCAGTGCCAACTCATTACTCAGTTGTGTGAGTCAGCAGGATGCTGGTCCAAATCAAGAAGCAGCTTAGCTGTTAGATACCTATTTAATAATTATGCAGAATATCTGTTTTAATTGAACTCTTCCACCCAACTTTCTCCCTTTTTCACCTAAAAGTTTAGTGTAGCAGATCAGTAGCTGTTTGTTGTCTCAGTGTTTGCCTCTGGATGCTGGAACTGACTGGTGTCTTACTGGGAGTCTAAGCATATTGAATTACCACTTCTTTTAATTTCAAGTTTTGATCTGTTCTATGCATATGTTTTTCTTAGTCATGTGATACTGTTTGGTTCCTATATACAGGCATTTACTTTTGGGTATTGTATTCTATGCAGAAATGCAGAAATTTTGTTATTTTTCTTCAGAATATATATGTTGCTATGGTATGTCTGTGTCTGGGAGGTTATTCCTGTTCCATGTGACCTGTTCTGCTTACCATAAGCGACTTCTTTTCAGTGAAAGTTGTATCATTGTGTAGTTATGCTATCCTTAGGGTTCTGTTATCAGATAAGTAGTTTGTTTGCATATAGATTTATTTTCTGTCCATACATATAGAAGTATAACTTTCATAACTCCTTTGTGTCCTGCCCCTGAAACCTGTAGAATTTTCAGTTAAGATCAGATAGGATCCAGGGGTTTTTGTGACTGTAGTTGTTTTAGTTTGGTTCCCCACAACCTGAAAATACTGATTCACATGTAGTTGCAGTACAGGAAAAAGGGTGGCCATTCAATTAGAATCGCCTGGCTTGGTTTCCTGGAAGGTATGGTCGTTGGCTTAGGGAACCCTTATATCACTGGCTTTGGGGCTTCATTGCTGTTAGAAGTTTGACTGCTGCTTTTTCCTGTTGATTACTATCATCTGGTGGGATATAGCACATCATCAACAGAGGGTGCAAAATAATGCCTGATAAACAGTATCAGGTTGTATGTTGTCATGCTTGTCTCCTAGTTCCTGGAGATGTAGATCTCACTGAGGTACTGCATGATGTCTGTGTGTGGGTTAAATCTATCAGATAAAACATTCCTCATTTACTTCTGTGCAGATGTGCCTCTTTCCAAAGAATATCAGCTTATGGAGTGGCAGCTGTTAATGCAGATGTTATTCTAAAGGAATCTGCTGCTGATATGTAATGTGTACAAACAGTTTTGGATACTTCTTAGTCTATTGGTATAATATCTGAGCTTCTGAGTAATGAAGGTACTTTTCCTTTCCCCTGTCTCCTGAGATCTGATACCAGAGAGACTAGGATCAACAGATCCCAGACGAGAGTCAATACTTAAATATTAGTGTGAATGCTTGGTCAAACAACCTTCATACCTGAAAGAGAGATTCAAGACAAAAAAATGGGCAACAGTGACTCAAAAAATACACACTTTCAAATGAATAGTTATGCCTTCTTTATGAGTCGTGGTGATGCTTAACTTCTGCGGTACTCCTATATCTCCTGACTTTTCTTCATCAGGTAGCTGGATATGGAACTAACCTGTATGTTGTTCCTAAGGATTCTAGGAATCACTTGCTATTGTTCATACGGAAATTCTCATCTTAAAATGGCCCTGCTGCTGGCGGGTCATGACACTTGATACAGATGTAGGCTATGCTATATGCAAGGAAATGTAAAATCCTTTGGTGTGAAAAATACTGTTTTGCTGCTAGCTGTAACAGCCTTACTGATGTGCGACTTTGTGGCATACTTGCAGAAGAGAATGTCTGACAAAAGGGGTTTTTTTGGGGGGGTGGGAATTGTTTCGGGCTATGAAATTAGTTCTTGCCTCCTGACAGTTTGTGCACTAGTGATGATTACAACTGTTTGTCTTAGAATTCAGTTTTGAGAGAGGTTACTTGGACTTGGAACTTTAAGATTCCTGTACCCACAATTTGCTTGGGCATGGATTAGACCTAGGTTGCACCTGTGCAATAAACCCTTTGTCAGCCCTTTTCTCACTTTCCTATCTCTTCATTGAGATGTTGGAATGTAAGCATTTTCTTTCTCACACTCCAGCTGCTTCTTTACCCTGTTCTACAGTCAAGCTGTAATGCTTTGGTTTTGATATTGCAGGCTGTTGCCATGGAAATAATTGTGATTTCACAAATGCCATGCTATAAGCACTGCAGGAGGCACTGGAAGAGGTGGTTGGCAAGAGGTTTAGCGAGGACGTGGGGGCAGTTCAGAGCAGTTGTTTCTGAACCTGTCTTTTGAGATTTTCTGCCCCCTCTCCGTTTTTTCTGGATATTCCCTTTTCCTCCACATTTTTTTTCCTTTTGTGTGTGTAATTTTTTTTCCTCTTTTTTGTAAATGTGATTTTATTAATGGTTGAAGCTTAACAATTTGGTATATTCTTAAGTTGCTTGCAGAGGTTGCATTACAAAATGATGCTAAATATTCCTTTTCTTGTCCTCTGGATAAGAATATAATGATTTCTTTGCTGTTTATGATAACTCACTTTTGGACAAAAGGGCAAGGGCTTAATGCTAAGCATGTTCGGTGTAAATTATGTCTTTAGCCTGAAGAAACCCCTCTCAGGAAAACATATTTTTTATAAATAGTGAAATAGGCTGAGGTGATCATGACAGGCAGATGCACTTACAGCTCTCTGTGATTGACAGTATTAAAACCTAATATATTCATTATTTAATTTTTAGTGTACTCTGCATTCAAACAAGTGCAATCCTGAAGATCATTTTAAGCAGGATCTGTTTTTAGATCACATTATATTGTGATTCCATATCTATACTGAAATCTTTTCTCTGAATTGACACATCCAGAAAGGCATAATGAAACTTACTGGAGGAAATCAATTTTGTTCTAAAATAGATTGAATTGGCAGTTTCCACAAGCTGAAAGCAACTAACACTCAAAAGAAAGAGAAATTCTGCTACTATACATTTGAGAGCATCAAACAGCATTTTTCCCCAGCTATTTACAGCAACTTTCAACTGATTAGTGTAGCTAGAGAATAAATATATTTGTGACTTTTAAATTAAGATCTTAGTATTACTTTCTGGTTGTTAGTAGGATGTAATCGGTAATGATGGTAACAGTAAAACTTAAAGGTCTTTTTAAGCTAAAAATACAGAAAAAATGTTTTAGCCCAACAGATGCATTAAAAGGATCTAAGAATTGCTCTAATATTATTTTGATCTTTTATGCTTTGTTATTCTGGAAATTTAGATAATAAGATCAGCTGTTATAAATGAAAGGGAAACAATAAGGAATGTTGAACATGACTGGCTTTACTGGACATATCTGAAATACTAGATACTTGTTTTTTATGCATGAAGTTAGTTATAGAACTTTGTGCTGGTAGAATAGAGGTAGCTTTTACTTAAAGATTGCTTGTAACAAAAGTCAGGGAGATGATGAACATACCGATTATATGTATTTTTGATTTCTTCCTGGTAAAGTTTAAAACTCTTGGTAAGGAGCGATTTAGCTAAAGGTAGTAGGATCTGGCTGATATAAAAACTCCTCCATGAAAAATGAATTTGAAGATCTTTGTTGCATGGATAGGCAGCAGATGTTTCAGTGCTTCATTGCCTGTTTCTGGTACAGGTACATATGACAGCATTGCAGCCATGAGTGGAATTCTAAAGCGGAAGTTTGAAGAAGCTGATGGCTCCTCACCTTGTTCCTGTGTATGGGAATCGGATGATGACGTTTCTAGCAGTGAAAGTGCTGACAGTGGAAATAATGTTCATCCATCAGGCTCTAATCATTTTATCCGTAAGTACTAAAATGGTATGTAAGCATGATCCTCCATTTTACACAACCTAAGAAGGATTCACTTACTTGAAAGAAAGGCATTTTAGGCTATCTGCATTTATTTTGAAGGGTTTTTTTTCTGTTTTTATTACATTTCAACATTGAGATTGTTAGAAATATTTCTTGTTTAAAAAACAGCTATTTCACCAGTAGTTGTTAATGTAAAAACTAGTAGCTGTCAGAGACATTCAAAAGTAATTTTGCTTTTTTACTAATTCATTCACATCTAGAGAGATTGAAATGTTTCAGGTATATGGAAGAGCACTTTGTTTTGGGTGGTGATTTGGGTGATGAGGGAGGAGGGATTATTAGCAGTAATTTGACCTGAAGTCCAGTGCTTTTGCTTGACCCTGGTAGTTCAGAGTTGTGAGTAGCCTGTACTATCCGCTCTTTCAGAATAGCTTATCCCTATCGTTATCCACTATACTGCCTGAGCCAATGCAACCACATAGCCCTCTGTCCTTTTCTTTCACTTGTTACAGGATTAAACTCAGTGTGTAGTTCTCCCTGAGTGGAATATTGGGTCTGTGTTTGATGTTTGTATGAGATGCTTGAAGAAAGCAGAAATTCTTCCCTTGTTCCCACTCAAGACCCAGCTGAACATGACTCGTTAATTTACAGCATATTTTGTTTTGACTTCACAGATTGAGTTTGCCAGTTATGAAACTTGTGTAATTTATCAAATCTACATAGAGCCTCATATCTGCAGAAAATCATACATGTAAATGATTAACAATAGGTGACATTAACTTTTTCTGAGAATTCGTATGTACATGCTAAGAAGATATCACTTTTTCTTTCCTTTTTTTTTTCTTTTGGTCTATCTTACAAAGCTAGGCTAGTGCTATTTGTAAATCACAACTGGAAGTGAGGTTAGTGTGGTTCCTTACCTGAAAATGAAACTATTCTGGATACGGAACCCCTGTGCTGCCTTCTCTCTGAGTAAACGTTTCAGAAGCACATTGATAGCTTGGATAATTGGGCTCAGAGGGTCGGGTAAATGGATTGTTCTCTGCCTGGAGGCAGGTAACAAGTGGAGTAGCGTAGGGGTCTGTCATGTTAAACATCTTCATCAGTGATCTGGAGGAGGTGATAGAGTGCGCTTATATCAGGTTTGCAAAGGACCACAAACTGGGGGGAGTAGTTACTGGCTTCAGGGCTTCCATTCAGAGGGACATAGACAGGCTGGAGGAACGGGCCAGTATGAGCCTTGTAAAATTCAGCAGGGACAAACGCAAAGACATGAACCTGTGAAGGCAGAGCCCCTTGCAAGAATATATATAGGCTGGTGGCTGAGTGACTGAGGAACAGCTCTGCAGAAGAGGCACTTGGGGGGTCTTGGGTAGCAGACAGATAGTGAGCTGAAGGTGAGCCATCAGTGTGTCCTGGCAGCCAAGAAGGGCAAGAGACTCCCATGCTGCATTATCAGGAACACAGCCAGCAGAGTGAAGGAAGTGATTTTGCCTCTCTACACAGTACTCATTAGACTATCTGGAGTATGGTGCCTAGGTTTGCCCCTCAACCTCCCCCCACCTCCCTGCCACAAGAGAGGCATTGATAAGCTGGAGCAAGTTCAGCAGAGGGTCACCAAGATGAAGAGGGGCCTGGAGCACTCATGGAGCACTCTCCCTGAGAGGAGAGGCTGAGGGACCTGGGCTTGTTCAGGCTGGGGAAGGCTTTGAGGGGGACTTGATGGAAACTGTTCAGAACCTATGATGAGGTTATGAAGGACAGAGTCAGGCTTTAGACAGTGATATGTGGTGGGAGGGCAAAAGACAATGGACATAAATTGAGGCAAGAGGTTCATGCTTGGATGTAAGGAGAAACCTTTTCCCCATGAAGACATCTAGGCCTTGAAACAGGTTGCCCAGAGAGCTTGTGTGGTCATTGTCTATGGAGGTTTTCAAGACCAGGCTGGTTAAAGCCGTGAGCAGCCTTGTCTGATCTCCTAGTTGACTTTGCTTTGATCAGGAGTTTAGAAAAGAAACCTGCTGTCGTTCTTTCTAACCTGAACTATTTTCTGGTTTTATACATTACATACATGAGAGATTCAGAGAGAACTGAACTAGCTCTGCTTGTGCTAATTCTGTAACTGAGTTCTCTGGGAAACACGGTGTGGCACTCGCAAGCATGTATCTACATTTTCAGGCTTTTGGGTCTTTTTCTGGTCAGTCTGTAGGGAGCCTTGTTTTACTTCATCAACTTACTAGCTCAAGTTTCTGCCAGCTCTGGTAGCTATCTGACATCTTTCGTTGCCAAATGTGTATATCCTGTGTTCTGATTTGACACTTTCAGGAGTCTTGATGCTTTACCTCTTTTGGTGCAGAGAGGAGCTTATACTGAGTGGTTTTGAAAAGCCAGTAGGTTTCTCCTAGAACTTAAAGTGCTGGTGAGAAGAACAGAGATTGGGAATGGTTTGAGATACAGGTAGATGTTGTTCCTAAGGATTCTAGGAATCACTTGCTATTGTTCATACGGAAATTCTCATCTTAAAATGGCCCTGCTGCTGGCGGGTCATGACACTTGATACAGATGTAGGCTATGCTATATGCAAGGAAATGTAAAATCCTTTGGTGTGAAAAATACTGTTTTGCTGCTAGCTGTAACAGCCTTACTGATGTGCGACTTTGTGGCATACTTGCAGAAGAGAATGTCTGACAAAAGGGTTTTTTTGGGGGGGGGTGGGAATTGTTTCGGGCTATGAAATTAGTTCTTGCCTCCTGACAGTTTGTGCACTAGTGATGATTACAACTGTTTGTCTTAGAATTCAGTTTTGAGAGAGGTTACTTGGACTTGGAACTTTAAGATTCCTGTACCCACAATTTGCTTGGGCATGGATTAGACCTAGGTTGCACCTGTGCAATAAACCCTTTGTCAGCCCTTTTCTCACTTTCCTATCTCTTCATTGAGATGTTGGAATGTAAGCATTTTCTTTCTCACACTCCAGCTGCTTCTTTACCCTGTTCTACAGTCAAGCTGTAATGCTTTGGTTTTGATATTGCAGGCTGTTGCCATGGAAATAATTGTGATTTCACAAATGCCATGCTATAAGCACTGCAGGAGGCACTGGAAGAGGTGGTTGGCAAGAGGTTTAGCGAGGACGTGGGGGCAGTTCAGAGCAGTTGTTTCTGAACCTGTCTTTTGAGATTTTCTGCCCCCTCTCCGTTTTTTCTGGATATTCCCTTTTCCTCCACACTTTTTTTCCTTTTGTGTGTGTAACAGAGATTGGGAATGGTTTGAGATACAGGTAGATGTGAGGACTTCTTCCATCCCTCCTGGCTTGTCCCCCAACTCGTTACCCTGTTCTGATTGCATTTAAGGCTTTTGTTGTTGACTCTTGAACTTGAACTCTGTGCCTTAGTGATGGGGTTTTCAGAATCTGGAATTTGTTCCGTTTGGCAGTCTGACAGTGCTTCAGCCTAGTGAGCAGGCTTCAGGACATGATGCAGATACATTTATTTTGCTTAGCTTTCATTTATTTTCCATTTTTACATGTGTGGTTTTTTTTTTCATTTTCATTGTTTCATTCCTGACAAAGCTGCAACTTACTTGCTCTTGTTTCTGTAGGCAATGGCAATAGTTCTTTAATGCAGTTCATTTTGGGTATCTATGTTGTAATGTTTTTGTGGGGGAGAAACAAAAAACCCTGGCTGCTGCAACCATAGACTTTATAAATCACAAAGTAAATAAATCAGTTTCTGTTTTTGTGAAGCAGAAGAGATAACAAAGATTGAATCTAAGGAGCATGGTTCTCCATAGTTGTATAATTTAGCACACAATCAGAATAGACGCCAGAGCCACTTCTTCTTACAATTTTGTTTATATAAGGTGATGGAGAATCAGATCTACAGTCCAAGAAAATGCATTATTTCATGTAAATTATCAGAAACTTCTGACTATTCTTCTCTTTGTGACCTCAAAGAAAATTCTGTGATTCCGTTATGAAGATATGATACTAAAACAATTTTATTTCCCTAATTTTGCTAACATGCCTTGTTTTTGGAAATCCACTATTTTCTGGGGAGAATGGGTTAATTTGAGCAATTACTGCAACAAATTTTTACTTAGAACAAGTTGTTTTGTTTTGTTTTTCCTTCTTACAGGTTCTGGAATATGACTATGTATCTTGTACCAGAACCTATTTCTTCTCAGCCACATCATGGCAGTAGTTGTTTTCAGATTCCTAATTTAAGAACCCAGTTTTCTATCACTGTTGTTTTCGGTTAGTCATCAGCTACTACAAAATCCAGATAACCCAGATAAAAACCAAGGCTATGATCTCTAGATACACAAATAGAAAGTCAGTAAGAATATTCAGAAATAAAGACTATCTGTGGGAGAAAGCTTCAGGATTAGATCATACAGTGTTTGAATACAGGGCAAAACACACCTCACTATTGCAGACAAGTATATCTTCACTAGCATATGTTATACGCTTAACAGCAGGCTTTTAGAATATGTAAGACATGTTTACTATAACCTCATCTGAGATCACTGTCAAATTCTTTCCTCCTCAGCCCACTTTATGCAATAGCGCAGTTATTCTGTATACATGTTCCTTGAACTCTAGGGTCCTGTTGTGTATGCAAGGCCACTGTGCTCTTCAGAAAAAATCTAAAACAATTAGTATGAATTCCTCTCACTCTTCTTATTGATATATGTGCCAATTCATTGTTTCTCCAAGGGATTGCTGAAACACATAACAGCAACCTAAAAAGCACTCTGTTATGCCATGAGCTCCAGTAATTCTTGTCAGGACATAGTAATTTTCTGTGATAGTGGAATGTAATATTATAACAGTATATCATATGTTGCACCCAGATTAAGACTGCTATTAATTATTAATGCTCAAGATTTTACATTAATGTGTATATTTCTTCTTCTGTGGTAGCATATTTTTTTCAAAATTAAATTTTGGCCATTTTCAAATCAATTAATGATTATGGTAGCATTATATATTATATTAGATTTCCTCGGTAATGTGCACTGGATATGAATATCCTTTTAAAAAAAATTATATGTGTATTTGTGTATATATGAAAAAGTATATTAAATGCAATAACTGTATATAGAAATATTCACTGATGTTTCAAATATCAAATTTGTGACAGAATATCACAGAACTGAAGAGGAGAGTGAGAGGTTGCAGTATTTTTTGTGTATCACGATTATTTCCTTTTCAGCAGAACGGTCTCAGCTTAAGGCCAAATGGCTGCAATAACTCTGTTGGTTAGTTATTACTAGTGCCAGATGGTTTCAGTAGAACCATTTGGAAGACCTCTCATATGGAGTTTGGTCTGTGATTTGGCCCTAGGCAATGGAGAGTGAAAGATTTTACTTGGCAGAATTTTGTGTGGCACAGAAAGAGCCTGAATACTGTTTGGCATGAAGCTGAACTTCCTTGGTTGGAGAGGAGGCCTGCAGCTTATAATTCCTTTTTTTTTTTTTTTTTTTTTTTTTTTTTTTTTTTTGCTTTCTTTCTTTTTTTCCCTTTTTTTTCTTTTTTTTTTTTTTTGAATAGACTATGTAGGAGTTAAGGAAGCTAATGGCAGTATATATTTTTAAAGTGACATTTGATTTGCCTTAGTTTAAAAGGCCAAAAATGAATGTTGAGGCCACTGTCCAAAAGGCCCTCTATGGTATCTCAACCTTGCAATCAAGGCCTGTACTGAATGTTTTGGAAATAGTTGTTCAGTAGTTCATATAGTCCATGAGTAGAGCAGGTATATTACTACTTTACAGACTATGAGCAGATTGTTGAACCCAGGTATATAACCATACCTGTTTTTAGGAGATGCTGTGTTAGATTTGAGGAACTACTTAACTCTGTAGTTAAATTCACTGATGCATTTCCCGCACGAAAACCTACGCCAGAAGACATTTTCCTTTATCACATTTTTATGTCATGACTGACTTCTCAGTTTTTGCAGTTTCTATGGCAACAGTGATTTTTGATTGATAAAGAATAATAATAGTGCTAAAAGATTTTTTTTTAAAAGAAAAAAAAAGACTATATAGTGTTTTTCCATCAAAGGAGTAGAGTGAGCACACACCCAAGATGCTTTTCAGTAATCAATATTGTAGTTAAATTGCTGTTTAAATATGGATTTCTGTTTGTGGCAGACTCTACATATATTAATTTTTCAGATAGTATACATGAGAAAATAGCCTTTTTAAAGTTACTGAATAACTTTCTGGAAAACTCCTGATCATTTATACTTAGAATTTAAGACACTTCTACTTTTCAAATCATGTAGATATTTACATTGCCATATTAATAGCTTGATAGACTTAATAGTAAATGGACCAAGACATGGATGGCCCTAAGCAATGCAGCAGGCTATTTTCTGAGGTTCTCTGGCAATTTTGCAATTCACCAGCAAAATTGGGAACGAAGTTGGTAATGAAGGATGGAGTTTCATCAGGTGAGACTCTAAAGAAAGAAGAGAAGGGTAAGGAAATAAATTGCTTGGTTATAAGAGAAAATAAGAGAAAAGAGAGAGTGGTAAGACTGCGGTAACAGAGAGGAGCAAATAGAGAGCTGATCAGTATGAGAAGACAGATTGTTAACAGTGTCATATATGAAAGAAAGGAGAGAAGGAGGTTCTGTGAAACAGGAGGAGCTTGACAAGCAACAGTTCTCTTCCCCTCCCCTTCTTTTTCCCCCTTCCGCCTTTTTCCCCCTTCTCCCTTTCCTTCTTCCCCACCCCTTCCTTCTTCCCCCCCCCCCCCCCTTTTCCTTTTCTTAGTATGAGCAAGAAAGTGGTGATAACAGATTTCACTTGGTAAATATGTCAACTTGCAGAAAGGGCTATAGATTGGCTGACTCATAACTGGGAAAAGAGGGAGGGCTAATGAGCAAAATGAGAATGAACCAGCTTATCAAGATCAAAAGAATTTAATGCTCCTGCAGTTTACAAATTCTGCGTCAGTGAAAGTGACTCATTCTCTTTTACTACATTGATGTGTATGTAACATATTTCAAACTATCTGGTAACACATTAGAAAATTGCTGGAGAAAGTTGATTGGGATTCTGTAGTAGTTCTGGTTTTGGTCTCTATTTATTAGCTAGAGAAAAGCCCCTTGTGTTAAGAACATACTTATAAATCATGGTCCGTATTCAGTAGTATGTACTGACTGCAGATCTGGAACCATCTTTTGCAGGCAGATCTGAAATCCCTAGGTCAGAATGAGGGCAGCATCTCAAAAAATGAGATTTTCTGAACAGTTCTTATCTGAAAATTTTGTTAAAAATTAAATATAATGGTTGCATTTTGTCCTTGATTTGTGGTGCAAATAAGAAATAGTTTAGCAATTGAAGAAGTATACTTGATCAAATGTAAGCTATTGCTTTTGGATTTTTCATAGCAGATGACGTCTTAGTGTGCAATTATAATATGCAAAACAATTTGAATAATTCTATGAATTTTATGAGCACATGAAAAAAATTTACAGAAATAGCATGTGTAGCTTCTTTTCTTCTGTGGACAGGTATGTACAATTTAAACAGCATAAAATCATAGTGACTGATTTTATTCATAAAGAGAAATGTAACTAAATCCAGTCTTCAAAATCCTTTAATAAATTCTTATTTTCAACTAACTTTAAGCTAATTGAGCTAACTTTGAGCTAATCTTACGCAATAGCCTTTTCTGGAGAAACCACAAGGTTAGAAGGTAGATGGGTTTTCTTTTAGTGAAGACTTCCTCCGTGGTCTTGGAAAAATAAGATCAAAATATTAAGTTCTTCCTAAAAGTAAGCGCTTAAATATCTTTATATGCTACTAAAAGTAGCTGTCCTGCTTTTCAGACATGAAGAAACATTGTGACAATATTTGGATAACATTTTGGACAGTATATGAGTACCTGGGCAGATAGTGGAAGCTGTGGGTGGTGTGATACCATCACATTTGCTTCTGTGAGAAAATCATAGGTTCTTAAAAAGAAGAAAATGGATTTTTTTGTATCATTTTATAACTGCTAATATCTTCATTTTTTTGTCTGAAAATTTTTATTTGTACTTTCTTTCTCGAGGTTGCTCTATGCTAACACTAGCTTTCGTTCCTCCTGAGAGTCTCAGTGGCCTTTCAGCAGCTTCATTTGGATTATGCTGTTACAAAGCAAATGAAGCTACAGAAAAATGCTTATAATACCTCTTTTCATATCTACTGCTCTTTCTTGTTTCATGTTTAGTACATACTCTGTATTTTATGCTGGTTTACAGCTTTTTAATACCGGTCTTTAAAGGTGACTAGTAAGCTAAGCCTGTTCTGCTGTTGTGAAAACTTAAAGCCAACTTAGAATTAGTGCTTTTAATCAACAGTTAAGTAATCTAAGCTTCATAATTATTTTTATTGAGCATGACGTTCAATATATGAACCACTGTAGTGTTTTCTCCTTCCTGAACCCTGCCCTCTTTTTCTTTGCTCACACAAACAATTGAGTTAGCACTAGGGGAGAAAAACAGCAAAGAGACAGTGACATACTCTAACTTAGAGGTTGGAAAAACAGTGTATGAATGGACTATGTGCCAATATTTTTTCCATTTTTGAATTAAATGTCTCCAATTTCTTAGTAAACTGATCTGCATTAGTAGTAAGGTTTCTTGTAGGCATTTTGATAGAAGTAAGACTTTGAGAAAAGCTAAGTAGAAGAAGATTGTGTTCTTCACATTTAGCAGCCTTGGTTCAAGGAGAGCTAGTAAGCATCTACACGCTCTGCTAGTAAGCATCACTACCTTGTTTTTCTATCTGTCATTGCCTTGATTTATGTTAATAAGCAGTGGGCATCTGAGAACTAGGTAAAAACAGGTAGCAAGAATGCTCATGTTGAAGGGTTTATGTTGATATTTGAAGGGTTTATGTTGATATTTGAAGGGTTTATGTTGATATTTGCTCTCATAGATGAAGCACTGAAATCTCTTGGAATCGATTCAGTTTAAATGGTGAGTGGAGGCTGAGTTGGCAGCTGACAGTCCTCGTAAACCTATTTCTCTGTTCTCCATTCTAGGCATACTGTCCCCGTGTATTTAAGCTGTGTGTATTTTTTAAGACCCTGCATGCATCACCACACTGTTACATTAATTCTTCAAGGGAAAAATTACTGTGCTATCCATTGAGTTGATAACCATTGTACTCCTCAGGAATAAATCCTTGGCAAAAAGCAGAGTATGGTTATACCGCCATGGTATAATGTAAAAAGAAGAAATTAGACAACGGAGGGGAAAATTACTGCTACTTTAAACATATTTTCTGAGAGCTTTTACTATATCACATTCATACGGCTTAAATTAAATACGTGAGAAACTAAGTTCTAAACAATGTATAGCTTTGATAATTGTTTTCCATACGTCAGAAGCGAGATTTGTTCAGCAAATTTTTTAGGAGCTTTACACAATCAGTCTCATAAGTTGTGGATTTTGCTCACTTCATAAGAAGTCACATGCAATCTATGTGATGGACTATATTCCCTTTCTTGGTTCTGCTCTTTGAAGCTTTTTTCTTTTTTGTGTTCAGTCTTCATTGAAATAAGTGGAGCTTTAAGTAGGAATAGGCATTTTATTTGTGTAGAATTATACAGTGCTGCAATTACAACATGTCACTGCCGGGGAGTGGGTTACCTTCTTATTATTGATTATCTGCTTATTTTAGTGTTACCAACTGAATACAAGAGGATACAGTAAAGTTGTGTTGTGCAAATGTTAGCCATTAGTGGCTTCTTTTGTCTAGCATTCTAAACAACGAAGAGGATCACATCTGTGTCCTTGAGAACCTTACCATCTAAAGTACCAGTACTGTGGTAATTTAAGGATGTGCATTCTTCTGCCTGTGTTGCACAAGTGTGATGACAGAGGCAGGGTTACTGATACCAAAATAGAGATGAATGAAAGCAATAGGAAATTAAATTTAAAAATATATATGTTTGGGATGTACTATATCTGAGATATATAACAATGCAATTTTGCAGTTGTCTCCTTGCAATGTACAAACATAGGAGACTGAAGGTCCGCAGTTGAGACCTTTATCCTCAGTTCTGGCAGAGACTGACTATATAAATTTAAGGAATACATTCCTTAAGCTATGGAAATAGGGACATAGCTTGACCTTCCTGAGACATGGGAGTTAATTCCTTATTTTTAGTTGTTGTTTTGGAATGTTTTCCTAGGGAGAGCTTTATGAGTCATTAGAAGTAGGTACAGTAAAGTCCTACATTAAGATCCAAAGTATGCAAGTTATACGATAAGAGGAACAAACTGCAAGGTAGAGCTCTAAGAGCTGTACTTACCTTGTAGTAACTTAGAAAACATTTCTGCTCTTCTCACAAATATATTTGCTTTTGAATAAAGGTATTAAAAATGCAAAATATGACTATAACTCTCAATTGGAACATCAGAAAACAGTTTATCCAGTTCGTCGAGTACTGTCTTTCAAGGCCATGTTCTGTGAGTCACTGATTGGCACTTCTGGCAGTGGCAGCTGAAGTGTCTTATCTTTTTGTCAGCTAAACTGCTGAAGTTTGCAGGTGCCAAGATGTTACTGAATTAATCTTAGAAAAACATATGCTAGTAATTGTAGCATTTAAGTATTTAAGATTCAGAGCCTGGTTTAAAAAAATAAATAATCAGAAATATCTCCTCAATGCTAATCAACACTTTCAATTGTCATTCTTCTGTTCACTGAACTTAGAACATCTTTGGTGTTTTGATTGTGTATATGAATGCTGATACTGTCATACCACAATGTATTTGTAGCACTAACCGCGTTGAGGCATGTGGATAGAGTCCAGACCTCAAAGCCTTTAATTCAGAGTTTTTACAATACCTGTTAAAAAATAGTTGGATAGTTGATAAGTAGCTGGTTCAGTCTGAATTCACATAATAAAATGACTGTTTTAAAACAGGAAAATGAGTTAGAAGTCCTCAAGGACACTGACCTGTCCTGCTCTTTTCTAGTTCACTGTCAGAGCTGTTAGTGTATTTTTGTAATGTGAAATCTTTGTATTTTAATTAAATCATCATCAACTCTATATGCCCCAGAATAATCATGGTGAAAAGAGGGTTTTCATCATCAGATTGACTGAAGACTCAGCAGCTAAAGCCTCATTTGGGGGTAGTAGTAGTTACCCATGATTCCAGCCTTCTTATATTACTGGGTTTCACTATGTGTTTGTGTGCAAGATATACTGCACTTGCAGTGTATGTACTGAATATGCCGTCACGGAACTGACTGTGTGCTCATCAAAGATGGGTTAAACTAGTGTGAATGCTTTTTGAGCTTTCTGTCTTACTGATGTTTAGTGGGTTGCTGTGTATAAATACTTGCTTGTTCATAATTTTTCTTAAAGTTGATTGTCTCTATTTTTGAGGCTCCAGACTTGGGATGCAGGCAAATGGTAGATTTTTAGTACTGAAAAGCATTTTTTTTGTTGTTGTTGTTTTTCCAACTGAATAGCTAGTTTATCTATTCAAGGATGTTAGGGGATACTTTTGAAGATACTGAAGCAGGAACTATATTTGAAGGTAAGCCTCTTTTGTATTTTAACTGAGGCACAGCTGTACTTGTAGGCCATCAATTATCAAAGAAGGCAGCTATAGGCAATGGTCATCCACAGAGCCATAGTTCAGCAGTGGTTACTATGGAAACAGTAGGTGACCTACATTTTGCGAAAAAGTGGTAAAGTTTTTTTTTAAATGAGACATATCTATTTTAATTTATTTTCACTACTGTTTTTATCTTTTGCTTACTGTTTTACTCAAACAATTTTTAATTTCGAGTGATTAGTGTGGAATTGACACAAATCTTGGAGTGCAAATGTCATTTTCATGTTACACTGCTATCTAAAGTTAATAGAAATTGTAACCTTTCTGTCATATCTAATCATATGTTCTTAGGAAGAAGATAACACAATTAATTACAGAGTGTATTACTATAATAATGTATTTTTAATATAGCTTTTAGTGTATAGTCTATATTGGCCTTTAGTGGAAGGCCAATTCATCCAAGTTTATCTGTTTGACTAACATTTCAAGTCACTAGGCTACTGTATGAATGAAGTTACTCAAACTATTAGGCCTTGAGTAAACATTAAAGATGCTTCTGGCTTTCGTAACTTCAGCTTGTCATTGCCTTTAAGGAAGTGAAAATTTTATTATAAAACAGGAGAATATACTGCAGAGATTGTTGAAGAAATGAACAGACAGAAGAGAGGATGATGTATGACACTTTAAATAAAGCTTAATTTGGCATTTTAGATACACATTTCACACAACAAGATCAACAATGAAGATAAATGTTGGGCTAGAGCATGTGTCTAGTGAAGTTGTTAACTTCTGTTTTGTCTAAAGCTATAGCTTACTGATGAGCCAGGCGTGGATTTTTCAGAAGGTTTTATTATAACAGTTTCTCAAAAAAGAATATAAATTTAATGATTTTCATGTGGATGGTTTTGTTGGTGGGTAGATAAACTTTGTTCTACTTAGAATTGTTTAATGTAGGAATGTACTGTACTTTGTAGTGTTAAGGAATCTTAAGCTCCATAGAATTTAAAGACAGAGAAAAGCTGGAATACAGATTTGTTTGAGGCCAAATTTGTATTCCCTGATTACTTTGTGAGCCATCTGCTAATCACTGAAAGTCTACTATAGCTGTTAGAGCCTAATATGGCATTTATTTGGACTAGCTGAGGCTATGGTGGGAATACACAGATTTATAACTATCAGTATCTGCAGTCCTTGCTCTCTGTCCTGCTGGCAACACACAGTAGTAAATTGTTCACATGTGCATTATAATACACATTTGGCCGGTAATACTGAAATCACCTCCTGATTATTCCCCTGTTCCCCGTTTCTGCTCAATGCTTAAGCATATTTTGCAGCCCTGTTCATACAAGCTATTCTGTGTGGTCCGTGCTGCCTGGCATACTACTTTCCATCACTTCAGCCATGTGTTACTAGATCAGCTACTACTATTTTTGGACTACTGACCCATTTTTGTTTGCATACCTCAAAAATTACAACGTTTTTTGTTACCCTGTTTTTTGCCCTGGAATGTTTGAGTTACATGCATGTCTGCCTACACTGTGATACATGAAAACAGTAGTAGCAGTATCAGCAACAAATATTAATTACTTTGTGTAAAATGGCCAGTTCTAAACACTTTGGGAGTTAGTCTAGTCTGCCTTTATGTTACAGGCTTTAATTATCACCTGAACTTCCTGTTACATCATTTTCTCAAATTATTTTGATCCTGAAAAATCTTAAGTGTACTCTAAATAGAGAGCAGTGTTTATCAGTCATCACATCACTAACCCTTGAGATCATAGTAAAGACAGAGAAATTACAAGACAAGATGTGTTATATGCCCAGAGAATCACAGCTAACAGAATATGCCCTGTGCTGAGGGAAGACATTAAAATTACCAGATGTCTATCTGGACTCTGGACCTAATCTCTTAACAACTATATCATTATAAACTAGCTATGGGCATGAAATACCTTTCAGGCATCTTTGAAGTGTCTCTGTATTACTTCTGGGCATGAACCAGTTTCCAGCTGTGATCAATTTTCAGTGCCAAGAAGAAGGTGAAAAATGGTCAGTCAATCCATAGAAACCAGATTCTATGTTCAGAAGTATTGAAATGGATATTCCTTTCATGAATAGGTCCTCCACAAGTTGAGCTGAAATACAGAACCAAGATATTATTATGAAGTTATTTTAATGCAGGACCACACATGTTATGGGCCATAATGGAAAGTGATGCCTACTGGTATGTGTAATTCTGAAGGCAAAACTGTCACTGGCTTGTGCCATTGTTTCCTTCTCCCTTTACTGTAGATATATGCACAAGTATGCAGTATGGGTCAAATGTCTTTTCCAAAACCTAAATCCAAGAATGTCTCTTAGAAAAAGTACCAAACCTTGCTTTAAGGAATTCAACAGATGGCAAGTCTGCCACCTGCCTTGGTAAACAAGATTAATGTTTAATTGTCCTTGCTGTTACAAAATTGTCATATTCTGAAAAATATGCCTTTTAGGTTTTCAGACTTCCTGTGTGTCAGAACAAAAGTAGCTGCAGCACATTGGAAACCAAATCTGTGTACCAGTTATGTGCTCAAATATTACATTTTTATTTAAACTAAGAAGTCAGATGTGCTCCTTATGAAATGTTTCATCTTACAGAAGTAGTAATTGTAACTGTTTTTATATTAAATATTTGAATGAAATAACCTCTATGGCTAGCTTACATACAACTCACATTTTGTCTTCTGACGTATTTTGCTAATATGTTAATTGATTTCATTGCAAGCAAACTGTTTGTCCTGTAAGTATGCATAAGGCATCACTAATACTTTGACAGAAATTCTGAATGTTTGTTGGTACCATTTTAACAGTAATGAGATGTGAATTTCATTTTTTTAAGGACAGATTAAGGAAATGTCTACAGACTGAAAACATGGTTTCAGAGGTCTAAAAATCTCCTGAGAAACTGGCGTTCTTTGAGATCACAAGGTCAGTAGTATGGTAGCAGTTATTCATGTGCATATATCCATACAATTATGTAGACCCAATTTCAATTTTGTACTGTTTGATGGTGCAAGACATGATGTTATATTTTAAGATGCAGGATTTTTATTAGCAGTTTTAGAACCATATTAGTGAAAACATTCCAATTTCCAGGTACAACTTTTAAGTTTAAAATGTTTACAGTTCACACTAAAAACTATTGGAAGACCAATGTACATCAGCAGCTTGCAATGTGATTGGATTTGTACAGGAAAAATGTTCCTAAATTGTTGTCTATGTTTGCAAATTAATTAACTGTTGTATATTTACATTTTTCTTCACTTGCTTGCAAGGGTACAAACTGTTTAATATTTTGGAAAAGGAAACAAAGTTGTCTGAAGAGGTGTTTTTTAAATCTTGAATTTTAGTTTTTATGATGTGATGGGTTGTTCATGTGTTTGTTTGGAAAGTTCACCTAATCAAAGACTGGAAGTAATCTATATGATGTATTCAACCTCTAAGACCTGGCTGATATGTTTCAAGTAGTAAATGTGTGCAGAGAACTCTGTGTAAATCAGCATAGTGTTTTAATAACTTCATAAAATAATGTAAAATGTTTGATACATAGCAAAAATGATGATTGTATCTTCTCTTACATACCGTGTCCGTAATTGTAAGCTTTGCTCAGATACAGGAAAACAAAAGTAAAATTTTCCAGTATAACAGCTTTGAACATATTTAATTTTTTAATCTTTTTCCCCTGAATGACAGCATATATCTTTGAGCATTTGATAACTGTTGTTACCTCTTTTAAAAATAACATTCTAACAAAAACACTTAAATTTGCATGTATTGCTGAAATTGGAAAGTGTGAATGTGGATAACTCTTATTTTGAAAGTGCTATATGGATTGTGGGTTAACAAGTCTGTGAGTGCAGACATTCGACATTGCTTTTATGAATGAGTGGGTCGAAACATAGTGATGTTCTGCTTATATATGGGACTGTATCACGTGGACATGCTTAGGGCAGTATTTCAAAACCACAGATTCACTGATCGTCATCAGTTACTCCTTCACTGAATATTTTAATGGTTTGACTCAAATGGATCTTTTCTGTGATCTCTTTTTACTTTATCGAGATTATCCTAATAACATTATTGAAGGTGATTGAGAATTGATTGTTTCCATAACTTGAGCTTTAAATAATGTTGTCAGATTTCAGATTTCTTACCTGAAATGCTTGAGGAAGGAAACTTACCAGATTTCTTATCTGATGAGTTTCTACAATGAAGGGGAGGACTCAACTGCTTAATAAAGGCTTATCTGGAATAGAAATGATCTCAACTTTTCTTATCTGTAGTGTACAAGTGAAGACCAATTCATTAGAATTTTCTCCTAATACTCATTTAAGAAGGAGTAACACTCTTGATACTTCAGTATTTTCCTTTTGGCATGCTCAGATGATGTGATGAAGAGCACTCCTCCTGTGTGCTTAGCATGCAATATGCTGGAGCTATAATGAAATAAAAAACAGTCTTGCTGGCCTAAAAACCTTCCATTAAGTTGGAGTGACAAATGCTGCAGAAAAAATTTATGAATGAAATAATCCTTGGTGTCTCCATTGTTCCATGGCTGGGTACAATTAAAAATGTGATTTAGAAATATAATAGGTTAATATTCCTGTAGTGACTGTGTTAGAGGATATGTGGGGGATTTTCAGTGCTGAACAGTTTACATGAAGATGTGCTGAATAGCTCACTCTTAATATGTTACCATCTCTAGACAGGTGGATACATATGTAGAATGATGGGAAAATCTTCGGTAGAAGAGTGGTATGTTTGTGTTGCAGTATATTAATAACTTAAACTTTGAATTATGGTGCATATAAAAAAATCTTATAAGACCCAATCATATAGTCCTTACTGAAGGAGAAAGTTTTGAGCGTGAGACTTACAGATAAAGCATTATCATGTGGCTGGTAACTTTCTTCTTCAGTTTCTGGTGAATTTTTGGCTTGATATTGTTGACTCCTAATGGATTTTAGATATCAGAGAAAGCTTAACTAGTGTTCACTAGTAATAAATCTGTAAAGAGGTTGGACAATTAATAGATGTACAAACATGTAGAATCCTTTGAATCCTTCACAGCATGACATCAGTGATCATCAAAACCTATGCTCTAAGTGCTATGATGTTTATTCCTGTTTGATCATTTCATGCTGTATTACAGTGATTTAGGTGACCACATAACATTTCCTTGATTTTTATCTGTTATTTTACAGTTAAAAAAAAAAAAATCAAGGAGAGCCTTTCACTCGCTGTTGAATCTGTGCTTAAAGGAAAAGACCTCAAACACTCTGTGTAGAGGAGCACCCAATTCCTGCAGCCACTGGGTATAGGGTGTTTGTGTTCTCATTTGTTGTGATGAATAGGTGTTTGGTAACAAGATAGCTCTCTCCCTTTTGTTTCTATAATTTTCACAAAACTATGTATAATAGAGAAGCTTGAGATTCTTGACTTTGACCATGTGATTTGATAGGAATCTTAGATTTGTTAAAAATTAACTTTTAATATTAACTTGAACAAAATACTTCATTTATTTCAGAAAACATGGAAACATGAGTCAGATTTCTGGAATACATTTCTTAGATACCTAAATATTACCAAACTTCCAGAACATGTTGATGTAATTGTACCTAAAAATTCTGGGTCATCCTCAGGCTCTGGAAGATAGTTACTGCCTTTTACTAATTCCTTGCTACATCAGTTATCCTATAAACATCTAATAGTTCAGTATGGTGCAAAACTTTTTTCATGTTCTTCTGATCTGAGAAGTGAAGGAAGGATAAGATACAGATTTTGTTCATAATATGATGTAGTGGTTGAACTGAGACTTGGGAAACTTGTATTCAAGGCTATTGCTTTACCTTGCTTCGGGTATCTGAGGAATTCATTAAGTAAATCTGGCCAGGAGAGATTAGGGCCTTCTTTCAGGAAGGTGTTTTAGTTACTGTCATACTTAACAAAAATAACTGGGGGAACCATTGTTTTTTAGTATCTACACTCACTCAAATGAGGTCTTAAAAATCCAACAAATTTTGGCTGAGTACATGCTGAAAGATGTTGATGAGCAATTTCAAAAATGCACATTATTTGTGCTTAAATGTTTTAACAATCTGTTTCTCCCTGCCTCATTTTCTTTATCATCTCTCTTGTCATTTTGATTGTTTGAAAAGCATTATAATTCAGCGGTCCAGTTTAGTAAGCCCTAGACACATTCTTGCTATTTCTAATCCATCAAGAGTACCCAACAGCTCCTTTATTTCTTTACTTAGGCTTCCCTACCTAGCAGTCTAATGAGGTCAGGAAGGTCAGAAGAAAATAGCAAGAAAGGTCAGATCGGCTTATGCATTGGTCCTTTTCTGTAGGCTGATATTCAACGTGCTGGGAATAGGTCAGGTTATAGTGTTTGGATTTTGCAGTGAAAGAATGACATGACCAATTTGACAAGCAGCTCTCATTACCCTTTCCCACAGAATGTATTTCTGTGACTAGAGCAATTAGTAGAGATTATCTCTGAGAAGAAAAAGCAATGGCTTTTAGCAGTTTGTGTGTACTCAAATAATGCTAGATGTTCTAGATGTTTCTTATCTGAAGGATTTTTTATAACGTTAGTTGGCAGGATTTCACCCTTTATCAGAAGAAACAACACATTTCCATCCATTTATTCCTTAGATGTAAATAAAATTGTGAATTTCATAAAGCTTGAACTTTCACATTTGCCACTGTAGTTTGCTTTTTTTTTTCTTTGTAAATGACAGTAGCGCAAAGTAATTCCTGATCGATTTTCTTCCTATTGACTTGTTCAATATGACTGATTCTTTTTGGGGGTCTTTGAAGTACACCATATACTCTTAATTCACTAAAAGCAAAATTGTGAGATAAGTAACAATAAGATGTTGTTGACTTTACATATGGAGAAGCTGAGTTCAGAGTAGTTCAGCTGCGCAAGATCACACAGTCATCCATTTAAAATGGCTTTCAGGGCTTTAACTGTTTATTTGATTTCAGATCTTTGCTTCCAGGCCTGTGCTAGCAGTTAGGTTCTCCATTTTGTAATAAAAAGAAGAGTTTTGAAATACAACCATTAGCTGAAGTATTAGTACATTTGTATAATGAAAATAAATATGCTGCAATTATTAATAGTTGATTGGCTTATTCTTTGCAGTATTCTACCTATCAGGCTATGTTCCAAGGTTTTCATTGATTACCCACTGTCTAGTAAAAATTTCCCTATAATCTCTTTTATATTTAATGTACACATTGGCCTCTGAATTTTTGATTATGTCTTCTGAAGAAGATTTAGCTTTGGCAGAAGGCTGAGTGTTGGATGGAGTGTTTTAGTGCTCCTAACACCACTAAAGTTACCTGACACCTTTCAATGAATCTCTGGATTTGTGACAGGAGGAACTTTTTACTCCAGTTTTGGTTCGGGCTGGATTTGACTCAGGCTCTGGGACTATTTATTAGTTTGGGTTTTGGCTATTTTTATCCCTGTCTGCGATAGTTTGAGGTTATTTCTACACTTCAACCATTTTCTCTGTGAGCTGAAGAACAAAATTCTTATGAAGCTGTGTGATGCCTCTGCTGTTGCCTGCATTCTGCTCAGCGCATACTGCATTTTGTGAATTTTGCTTGTAACTTTGCTGGAGGATTTGGATGCAAGTGAGTTCTGGGAGGGGGAGCAGGTAGAAGTATATTCCTAGCACAGGTTGGCCATCAGTGTCATAGTACGGTATTTCTGTTTTTCTCACTCAGTTACTTTACTCTGTCATTCAGTTACTTATGACCGATGTGCCACGTTTTCTGTGTAGGGACATTAGATAAAAACTTCCTAGACCTGAAAGTAAATATTCCAGCCTCATCTTCAACAGTTTACCACAGTCCACCCTCTGAAATGTTGTCTTGCGTGTACTTTTTCCTGCTCTTGGTTCTTATGTTTCTCTAATTGCCACTCAGTTTATTTTTGAAAAGATACTTTGCTTCTCTCCCAGCCCTCCAGCTTTCTATATAGTTATGTCTTTAGTAGCTTTACATTTCCATCTGTACTGTATTTCTGGCTAATTTCACAAAAAAAAAAGTATAATTGTGATGTCTATGCTAACAAATCATAGGTGTATTCCTTTCAGATTTTTACGTTTTTCACTGAGTAGTTTGTCTTGTGCATCCCCTGCAACATAGTTAACTGAACATCTTTTTTATTTACCATGAACATGCCTAACTAATATTCAGCTGAAAGTCTCCAACTAAAATTGAGTTGGTAAGCCTTCTACCTTTGCACTTGATTTCTTGGCAATTGTAGACAATCTCTGATCCTGCCCACAACTTAACCGAGTCTTAATAAAAGCTAAGTCTATTCCTCACAGTCTTCATTACTTAGTCTTAAGGATTTCTTTTACATCTCATCTCTAGTTGGACTTTTCAACTTATCTGGGAGGCAAACTTTTTAGTATTTCTAATCTCAAGTATTACTGTGTTCTCATGTATATCTAATGCTGCTTCAAAGATGATGTTACTTTGACCAGCTCGTGCATCTCTTTGCATCCCCTTCAGCGGTACAATTCTTTACTGTTAAAAATGTGTGCTATTTGACTGCTTCTTGGTAGAGAAAAGTTCTTCCTGACCTTTCTATTCTCTGCTTACCTGTCAGCATTCATTAATATTGGTAATTTTTTAAATTTTCAACTCCCATTCTGTTTCTAATGTTTTGGAACAATTCTTGTAAGTCTGTAAATGTACTTCATTGGTTTTTTAGATCCTTTCATAAAACTCACTTTTGCTATTGTGCCTAAAATTTTTTCAGATGCCATGTAAAATTAACTGTTACAAGATGACAAGTGCTATCTCGTTGTTTTCTCTGTAATCCCTTCTCTTTGAATTGATTGTTGTCTTTTCCTTGACATTTAAGATATATTACTTATAAAACAGAGACCAACTTTCTTACTCTCTGTTAATGCTGTTATTATTGTGATATGATAATGTAAGGATATCTACCAAGCAAGGTTTGTGGGGAAAAAAGTAATATTTTTAAAATTAGATTAACTTACACAAGCAGGCTTTTGTGTATATGACCCCTTTGTCATGTCCTCAAAGTGTTCTATTTTCCTAGTCATTCTTAGTTGGTCTAATGAATTTTACTACTTTTCTCTGCAAACTGCCTATATCATTGCTTGACACCCTAAATGTCATGAAAGGACTATCAGTTATCGATTTGTGTCTGCTCATGATTACAAATGCAATTTTAAGAGTTTACAACTGCAACAAAAGAATAATAAGATCATCACCCAATAAATACCAATTTTCTATGGTAAACATGTTGAAAGCTAAATAAGACAACTTTTAAGGAGTTCTTTCAAGCGCTGTAGATAATAAGAAAGCTGCAGGATACACAGTGCATGGCTGTGAACTTATTGTCATTGTAAACGGCATGAAATATGTCTTCGCCATTTAAAAGGGGTCACTACTGTCTCTCGATCAAAGATATCCAGGGTAGTGAGAATGTCGTTACTCTGGAAGAGAAGAGCAGTTGGCCCTGGCAAACGTTTATAGTTCTTGAAATCTACATATACTATCCTTTGTCTTGGTGACTTGCATAGTCGTTACTGACAGTGGAGTTACTGCAGAATGAGAATAGTTGTGTGGATGTAGTTAAAGCAGTAGGATCGTTGAAATCTACCTGCCTGAAGAGATTAAATGAGATAGCAGAGAACCTTGACTTCATTCTTTTCAGTCACCAAACTCTTAGTTCCTCTGAGCTTGGAGCTGTTGACCTGGTAGAAGGCTGCTAACAGTAAATGACAGCTGATGCTGTCAGCCAACACCTTTTCTGTAACCTGGAAGGTCAAAATAGGCAAGTTGACTAGACTCTTTCTAAGTATTTGACAAGACTAGTATTATCTTCATCTATTTTAGCAGAAAGAACCAGAGTCTTCATTCTGCTAAAAGGGAAAATGTGACAGAGACAGGACTATGCGCAGTATTTCAAGATATCCTATTCACTGGTAATCCTATTCACTGATAAATTTATTGTGAGGATTTAAAAAAATCACACTGAATTAATAATCACATCTTTTTTGCAATATAGGAAACCACCAAGTGATGCAGCTTCCTACCAGGTGATATCAGTGGTTCCCACAGTCTGAGTTTTGTCTGTGTCATAAATTAGTGAGCCTTATTTAAAATATTTCCATATTATCCTGGACAGAAGTTTGATATTTTTCAACTATTCACTGGCAAAGATGTGGAATAATGATAAAATAGGGACTCATCTCCATTGAAAATGCACAAATACGGCATAAAATGCTGAAAACCCACCATCTTTGAAGACTAATCTGACATATTCAACCCTTGACATTGTACTTCAATCTGAGAGATCAGCATATCTAAATACTATGAGAAAAAGTCTAATTGGAACATTAAGGTCTGTAGCTGCTAGATGGCAAGCAGCTTAATTTTAAAAATTCATGAAGCTATCTGAAATGCTGAAAACTTGAAAGACATTCAGGCTTTAAAAATAGTCTCAAAATATCTTTATTCAGACTCGATGCATTTCAGGTGGAGTTCTGAGATAAAACAAGCACTTGATTACCGCTTCTGCAAAAGAACTTCCAGACTTCAGCATGTTTCAGAAGTGTTGATCCTTGTACTGTTTAGGGCATGTGACCGCTGCAGTTATCCTTTATACCTTTGGAAAGGTAGACCAACACAGTGTCCTTGAACACAAATTGAAAACTATGCAATCAAATTGTAAAGCAGTGGTCTGTTTTAGTTGTTCATTGAAGTCATAGGTTCATAACGAGATATCTTAAAACTATCCACTTATTTTCTAATCTGAATATGGTTATTTGAATATTTTTAATCAGTTTCCTTCCTATAGGAAAGAAATGGCAATCATTGTTCCTTAGAAAGCATATTTCTGAATTGGAGGCTGATACTCTCTGCCACCTTGCTCACTTTGCTCCCCCCCCCCGCCCCAAAGTTTCAGTGTCATCTACAAGTCATTAATGTTTGTAATGAAATAATCAAAGGATTGCTATAAGCATATTGTGGTTTAGTTTTTAACTTGATGGCAATCTGGCATACAGGCTATGAAACTTATTTTGGATTCTAAATATATGGTTGGAGTCTTCTCTATTGAATTTCTTAATTACTTTAACATTGATTTCAGAGGAAGCCACACCATCACCATATTTTTAGGGGACAAGGAGGAAAATCTGCAAAATACTTTTGCCTAATAACCTTCTTAATGTCGTCTTCTGTCATGGAACATATGGGGGAAAAGTGTATTGCGCTCTGCTGGTAGAGAAAATTCAACATAAGCAATAAACTTCCCAATGCTGTGCTGACGTTATCAATGATGTTAGTACACAAACAAGGAAGGAGAAAAAATTATTTTCAAGCTCTGCTGGATACATGTATAGGAAAGAAATCAATGCTGGCCAAAAAAGAGGAGAATCAGTTTCTAGGCTGTAAAGGTTTTTTTTAAGCAATGAAAAATTGAAGAAAAATAAAAAGGACCTGAAAATACAGTCTAGAATATAGTGTCCCTTTAAAATTTATGACAGAAACAAGGTGGTATTTGGGGTGTACAAAGGGGGGAGTGTTGCAGCCAACTCACTTCCTGTTGAATGAGATTTTTGATCGATGTTTAGTAGTTCAGTATAGACACCTTATTTTAGTATTTATATATCTTCTTGTTTATAAGAATAAAAGTCCATGCAATGTATACTTTATTCTAAGTAGTGCATCAGAAATGTTGTATGTTGTGCATTGGGCCTCTTTGCAAGTTACTGCCTAGCTGTTGTAAAATGCAAAAATACTTTATGTTGCTATTGAGGTCTGTCCGTGTTCCCATTATTTTATCTTAGTCTCTATTCAAGTTAATATACTTTTGCATGTATGGTAGGCAGGAACAGTTTCCAAAATTTTAATGAAAGGTTCATCTTCCAGTGGAAGGAATCTTCAGTAGCTGACAAAAAATAAAGAGCTTTTCTACTCCAGTATGAAAATCTTGAAAGTAAGGAAAGAGGTAATGATGCTGGTTACAGTGGTGAAGAAAAATTCAGAAAGTTCTATTAAAACTAAGTCTGGTAAGAAAAGATGGTGTGATTCCTCTTGACCAGATTTTATTCCTGTTTCAGGTTAATTAACTTCAGTAAATTTCTTTTTGATTTTCTGTTGTATAAGGGAGACTGGAACCAAATAGTTGAAGGGAAAGAGAAATGGAAAATAATAGTTATCATGATTACTTCAAGTATCTCTGTGCAATTTTATTTATTTTTAAGCTTTCTGCTGGTCAACAATCAAGTGAAATTTATAAGCTGGAAAATCATACTTGGAGAAGTAAGATGATGTCAATCTTTTTTTAAGAAGATAAGACATTTGCTCTTTAAAATAGAGCAACCCCATGAGAAACTTTGTGCTCTGCTGGTATTCTGGACCTTGATAAAGCCAACTGTGGCTGTATCAAGTATTACAGCAATAATTTCAAAGTTAATTACTTTGATTATTCACATCATCTAATACAACAGCAGCTAAGAGATTCTTTTGCCACTTTCTGTACATCTCTCAGTGCATTAATAACCTGCCACAGTGTTAATATGGTATTTGTTTTTGGTAGCTAACCAGCAGTTTAGAGGAAGGTTGTCAAAGGAGAAGGAAAGTGTACATGTTTATTACAGGGTATTTTTGTTTGAGTCTAATAGCTTTTTCTAATGCATAGTACTATTCAAGTACATCCAGTTATTTTCTGAAAGGAAATGCCCTTTTCTTTGAGATCTCACCCTGGTGAGAAAGTGTATTAAGATTTTGCTTTATCTTAGAAAAGTTAAAGTACTGTAAGATATAGCAAGGATATGTCATTGTAAGTGAGGTTGTTTTAAAGAGCTGATATGCTAAAAATCACTTGGGAAACAGTATAATGGGGTTATGCCTCTTAGGGTAGGGAAACAGAATTCACTCTTGCAGTGTGGCTGCTTTGCATCGGATCTTTTGGGAAATTGTTTTTGGTCAAAGCAACTTCTAATGAATCAGAAGGAAGGGCAACTCTACAGACTGTCCTCTAAGCTGATTCCTCATGGCAAATGTGCCAGAAGATTATCCACAGTAAGAGTGAAGGGCAGCCTAAGCAATCTGACATCAATTGACATGATAGGGGTCACTGCATGATGTCTTAAGATGAGATTGCTAATATGCCAGAAGTCAGAACAGGTTCTGACAAGCCTGTGATTCAGCTATAATCGCCTTTCTCTCTTCATCTATGGAGCTGAGGATATTTCTTACCTTTCAAATATATTTTGTCTGTTTTCCTGCCTTTCACTGAGCAGACTCTTAGTTAAAACTGTGATTGTACTTGTTTGTTGGAAATATGATTTGGGAACAAGTAAGTTTTTCATATTGTGTAATTTAAGAATCCAAAGTATGTTGTTATTCTTAGCAGGCTAGTAAAATCCATCAAGCCCCAGTATTTTGAAGTGAGCGGTTAACATGGTATTGCTTGAAGACAGTTTAGTTTTGGCTTCTCTGGTATGCAGAGAAAGCAAGATGTTTAGGGCAAGAGCAAGGGGACTAAATATATTCAATTAAATTATATTAAGTCTAGAGAGAAATATATGGAATTTATGCTTAAGATTATTCTTAGAGTTGTAGTGCAGAGCATGTGTGGCTCGCTGGACTCATTTCATAAATTCTAGGCTTCTGATCTTCTTAGACTGTAACAGTGAGTTTAAGCTAAATGGTCTCTTTTCAGGTGCTGTGGAAATTGTGCCATTTCTGGTGCACTTGGAGAAACTGGTACTCTTGCATTTTACTGGAGGGTACAGGATTTAGCCCTTTAGAATAACAAGGCATTGAATGTAAATTGCTTCCTTTTGCTTAATGGAATTAAACTGTGTTGTTCCAACAATTACTTTGATTCATATCTGAATCAGTCAACTTTGAGATAAGATACTGTATGACAGATCAGACTAAATATCTAACAAGAAGTTAGTGGTTATAAGATGGAAATGACCTGAAGTTTGAATCTCAGGCTCAGCCTATTCTGGTATGTAGCATATGGTTGTTTTCAGAATTCTTTGCAAGATCTGTATTTTGCATATAATCTGTGTAAAAATATGCAGATCTAAAGGCATATGGAGTAGAACAAAACAGACTTTACTCAACTATTCCTTTATAATGAAGGAGGTGATTCAGAGTCCAGACTTTCTTAGCAATCCTCTTTTTCTTTAGCTTCTGTGGAATGGAATGTAGGAATTTATAGGAATGTAAGAATGTTCCTATAAATTGCTTTTCCTACAAAGCAGACATGGGATCTGATAATTTGCCTTTCTTTACAATTTGCCAGTTCTGTTTACATTCAGATTCATGAAAAGCCTTATGTTAGAGAAAAGAAAGAGCCCTTGATTGGACTTGACTCCCATGGGGGACCTTCTGGGTGGAAAGGACTGCTAAGTAAGTACACATCATTCTCCCACCTGAGAGGTGATTTTGGACTCTCCTGAGAAAGCCTTCTCCATGACAGGGAAATTCCTGTATGAGGGATACTATATGCATCAATGTGAGAGAGGTATGAAAGTATTGGTTCATTTGCAGCTGCACCTACACTGGAGTGACAAGGGAGGTATAGATGTAATGTCAGCATAGGTTCTCGCCACTGTGAAACTCTTGGGTGATGTTTAACTCCTTTCATGATGGTAAAACAGACTTCTGATTGGGCAGAAATTACACAGATAGCTCTGATAAAGACTTCCTCCTATTCAGTAAACCTGTTTTTTTTTTTTTTTTTTTTTTTAAAAAAAAAAAGTCTATGGGATGGAATATACTTAGCTTCCTAAAAATGTCAAATTGCAGTTAGGAAACCTTAAATTCCACTGTGGAAGACTGCAGCATTTTTTTCCAATCTGATTGACTGAGCCTTTATCTTTTGTACAGCATTAAGCATTAAGACTGCTTGCTATATTGTCTCCCTGCAAAAAGAACACTTGCCTGCTAACTGGTTTAACTGTATCACGTTCCTGAATACTTTCTGCTCCAACATCCTTTTAAGATTTAAAAAAGGCTCCATAGTGTATATAATGACACCCAGGAAATGTGACAAGAATTCTCTCTTCCTTATCAATTTTTGTTCTTTCCATCTGTCAAACATTTGGTGTGTTGCTTCCCTCCCCCAACCCCCCCCCACTACTGCAGCAAAAATGCCTGCCTGCCTTTTGTTTATGTCTTTCTACACTAGCATCGTGACATCATCAGTGGTATTGCCAGGGGAAAAAATATGCATAGCTGTAGCTAAACCAGCTGTTCGTTAGCAACCCAGCTAGTCTGCTTTCGTTTCTTCTTAAGGTATATGTGATAGTGTTTCCTGCTTAAGAGATGTAGAATGTTCTCAGCCTCAAACCTTCTGCTCAGACTATGTCTTTGGGTAGATAAAAATGGTGGCACTCTAAAATAAATACATTATTGATAATGGATTTTTTTTTTTATTTTAAGAAAACAAATGTTAAATTCTACAGGAGATTCATCAGTGGATTTCATTGTGGGTTATTCAGAATCCTTTACAGTTCAGTTTAATCACAGAGGCTGCCTCTCAACTATTCTAATAAAACCTTAATACATGATGAGCAAGATGCTGGGAACAACAAAGAAACTGAAAGTTTTGTCATTGATTTGCATGATGATACAGTAAGGTACATGAACGTCAGTGTTCATCATGCTTGTTCCTTCTTCCATGCAAATCAGTGGCACAACTTGCACTGAATTCCATAGAACGAGAATAAAGCCAACAAAGAGCAACAAGCTGTCAGTAATTCTAATGAGTGGGATGTTAAAAAGAATGAGTAGTAGGTATTTCATTTGTGGAATTTTAATAAGCTACTTTTTACCAATTTATATTTTCAGAATGCTATGAATTATTCCAGAGATAATTCACTATTTCATAGTGCATCTTTGCAATGTTAATACAGTTAATTACTTGTGAGGCACCAGTTTTCAGGGAGTGAACAGACATTTGGTTATCATCTCTAGCTCTATATTAGAATTTTAAGCTAGGATATTTTGTGAATTATCTCTTAAGTAGGAGTTAGGCTAGCTCCAAATATTCTAAAATAAATCACTGATACTGATAATGTATCAGTGAACCAATCATTAAATATTTATCCTTCCATGTAAGTGCTTTCATAATTGTGAATGTAGTTTTTCATTTACTCTGATGTATGATATTATTTAAATATTAAGTTTTTAACCAATATAAATGTTGTTTGAATTTATAATTTTGTGCAAATAAGAAACCCATGAGCTATTATCAAAAGGAGATCAGACTTCACTGTACTCTATAATTTGTCATTTAGATTTTGGAATAATCCTTACTCAAATGGCCAATTCTAATTCACCTGAACAGTCTCACTGAAATCAGTAAGATTAATTTTATGACCAAAGATTATAGGATAATGCCCTTAACTGATAAGACAATTTTAAATCAAGGGACTGCTTTTTAGGAACATTTTTTCATTCAGAAACTCTACCTTCTACATAAAGGATAAATGCTGGCAGACTTAGCATGTTGGCAAAATATTACCTCTTTAGAATATTAATTTCAGTGTGTGCTATGTGTGGAGTAATGCAGGCAACATGAGATTTTTGCCACTCCCCTCATGGAAAAAAAAATACTTTTTAACTGCTTTGAATATCTACCTGAACCTTTGTTACAATGGGAGGGGGAAAAGAAAGTTGAGAGGAATTTCCATAATTTCTACCTTCCTAATGAGCTAAAGAAGCTTTAGAATTTGTTATTGCTTCCTCATAGTAGACCTCAGCTGATAAAAATATCCATAGACAGTGAAATCAGTGGCATGCCTGGCTTTCCCAGACAAAACTCCCATGTGATCACATAGGCAGCCTCAGTGAGACTGAAGCTGCTCAGCAAGCAGTAGGTAGTGAGTCTTTGTGCAGAGTGAAGCTCTTGTCGCTGAACAATAAAGCATATGGTACCAGCAATAAAACACAGTGCTGGGAAATTTAAGAAGATTCTGCTGGAACTAGGAAGACAGTGAATATGTCAAACGTTATAAAATGACGATCAATCTGTTTTGGTTCCTAATTAATAAAAACAGTGCATGGATTGGAAAAACAACAATTTGAACAGGTCAGTTGTTTTACAGATTTTTCACACACTTCAGTATTTTAAATATAAGCGTATTATTTCCTTATTTTTAATTATATCATTTTTTTTTTGCATTTGGTAAGGTGGGATTGGAAGGATGCACATCAATGTGTTACCAAGCTAAATAAATTGTGCAAGTTCTGTGGTCAGATTCATTGTACAAATGTTTTTACTATTATTCCTCTGCAATCCAAACTTCAATTATGCATGAAAAACTGGATAGCGAGTAAAATTAAATTTATGCTAGATGGATCATTTACCAATATCATAAAATATTTAGTAACAACAATCTATTTTTGTGCTATATATTCAAGACGAATTCTTTCTTGATAGCAAATGTGTAGTGTCTGTGGTCCTAAAAAATACAGCATTGGAACATACTAACAATGCACCTAGATTTTTTTTTTTTTACATTATTTTTCTTGGATATTGTTAGCAGTGGTGTGGGTTTTTTTATTTATTTTTAATACAACTGAATACACACAAGAATGATACATCATAATGCTCTACATTTACTTAACACTAATATTAATGCAAAATAATATATATTTTTATTTTTCAAGCAAGTATTTATTTCTGTTATTCTTACAGTTCACTATGCTTTTGTTTTTTTTTTTTTTTTTTTTGAGAACTGGTCCCAAAGATTTTAATGGCCTGCATTTTATACAGGATAGACATTTAATATCTCCATCATATTGCACCACATTGAAATTAACCTTTTTAAAACTTTTTACCCATAAATCTCCTATTAGTAGTGTTTTTTCTTATTTCTCCACCACTTCAAAAATCATAAGCTATACATACTGGCAATGCCTGAAAGAAATGAGAATTGCAGCAGTTTTTTTTTTTTTTTTTTTTTTTTTTAATAGAGAGTGTTTCAGCAATAGTGAGGTTGAGCCCTTGAATTGGGAGTGCAAAAAGGAAAAAAAATAACATAGAGAAAAAGAAAGAACAAGGAGGACAGGTTGTCATTTTCATATGAATTTCCTATGACTTCATGTGAGACATGAGACATATTTATAAATAACAGCTTGAATAGATTAAAAAAAAAAAAAAAAAAAAAAAAAAAAAGGTTTACTTTGTGTTGCTGTGCAGATATGTTCTCGGTCGTATCTGTAGAGCCAGAGGCTTTGCAGAAGCGGTTGGAGTGAGTTGGCCATCGTTCCTATGAATGCTAGTGCCCCGGCTGGAGATGCACTCTCTCCTGTTCGCCCCGTTTTACTATTGTGTCTGTGTGTGATGCTAATTCACATGGGCGATTTGAAACAAGCTGTGCATACGTTAAATCCATCGATTTCTAACCGGAAGTCGGTGCCCTCTTTAATAATAATAATAATAAAAACAAAAGCCGCCGGCGGCCTGGCTCCTAGCGGCGCGGCGAGGGCGGCACCCGCCGGCGCGGGACACGCGGGGCTGCTCCGCGGCGCGGCCGCCCTGCCCGCCGGCCCTTGGGCTGCGGCGGCGCCGCCGCGGGCCGGGTGTCCCGGCGGGCGGGCCCCGGCCGCAGGCGGCGCGGCCTGCAGGTGCGGCTGGCAGCCGGCGGGGGGCAGCGCGGCGGCCCGCGGCCCTGGCCCCGGGAGCGGGGCGCGCCTGCCGTCCGCCGCCGGCGGGGCCCGGGCTTTCGCTGATTTCTCAGCTGGAAAAGCTAACGCTGTCAGATGTTGCGATTAAAATATTATTTTATTGCAGCTAAAATACGATGCTTTCTTCCCAAGTTCTCTGACGGGAAGGATGAGGAACGGTTCTTTGTTGACTGCTGTTCAAAATAAAAATTCTGATTGCAGAGTATTTGCAGATAGTTGATCCATATGGCTCTTATTTAGCAGAGATCTGCTTAAACTATGCTGGTTTTAGAGTCAGAATTAGAGTGTTTTTGAATGCACAATTTTCCACTTCAAATTCCCCAGTGAAGATGCTCTGTAATCACCCTATTAAAACAGTTTTCCTGTAAAAAATCTATATAAAAAAGGTAGTTTGGCATCTCTTTGAAATTAGACTTAACGTTGTTTCTGAGAATAGACATACAGAAGAATACTGGTAAAAGCATAGATACGGTATCTGCAACGTTACCCATCAGACTGGTTCAGCTATACTGAATCTGTTCTATCTAAACTATTTTAAAACAGGAAAAAAAAGCAATATATAGTCAACAATTTCTGTATTCATGTAAAGTATGGTGTATTTTAAGATTAGATTTATGAGACTGTTAGGTACTTACATGACATAAATTAACAGCTTTCACTAAAATAACAATAGGAGTGTCACTATAGAACAGCATCCTAGCTGCTAAAATGCAAGCAGGAACAAAAAATTGTTTTCCTGTGGAACATATTTTCATAAATTTCAGGTACTTGGTGTTTTAAAGAGTTTTAAAGAAAAAAGGCCAAAGAACTTCTGAAGTAAACAGGTGTTAATGTTTTGCTGCCAAGTCCTGGTAATCCTGAAATATATTTTGTTCCTAGTCGAAACTCCATTAATACTTCAGTTAATTTATGGTCTATAAAAACATTTTGCTACCATTTGATTGCTGAATATTGAGCTCCTTTGAACATCATAAATAGAACCAAACATTTCTGCATAAATAAGAAATTGTGGAGACAGAGACTTGACAAGACCACCTGCATCAGTGAAATTTAGTGTTAATTGTATAATTCCTAATTTACTTCAAGATCAGAGTATAATCTACTATGTAACATCCTGCTTTGAGCCTGTGCAAACTTTATCATATTTGGTGCTTTCTGTCTTAGATATTTGGTCTAATTTGTTGATTGAAAAGAGGAATGTACTTTTGTTTAAAAATATATTGATTTGGGCAGATAGAATGGTTGAATAATAAGGTTTAAGTTTAATAGTAATTGAAGACATGTAAGCCTTCGTTTAGAGTATGTAAGGGAAAATGGTTGGAAATTCATTCTAAAATTTATATATTTTCCCTATTCTAGTGACAAAGGATTCTGCTGTGTCTGGAACTCTTTCTTGTCCTTAAAAGAGGTTTCTGGCAAGAGAACCCTGAATTTTAGGTGTTTTTTCCCTTGAAAAACAGATAGGAAGAACATGCTGAAGTGAGGCAGGTATAATCTATTGCAAGATTGGTAAAGCTTTTGGAAAGATAAATTGCCATGTTGTCTCTTGCTATCTATCTTTGTCCTTGCTCTAAACCAATTATGAAACCGAGATAAATTGGATTAGTAATGTGCCATTCTCTCACCAAAATATCAGCAAACACCATCAGATCTTTAAAATGTTTCTACTTGGAAGTTCTACTGGTAAGTTTTGATCGTTGTTGCTTCATTGGTCTTTTGTAGTTTTTTGACCCTGAAAAGGGGATTGAATATAGCTTAAAGACAGATATAACTTATCTGGAAACATACACAGAAGCCACAAAGATTTACTAGGTTAAAATAGATCTGTGGCTTTAATTTCCCCATCCCTTCACAAATAGGGATACAATGTTCTAGAGAAACTCGTGATAAACGGTATCACTTATACCTGTTTTTCACAAAAGAATAAGGAAAATGAGAAGAGGCAAAGAAATCTTTATCAACATAAAAATGTGATTAAAGTTCTACTCGGAATTTAAATTTTAGGTTGTCTGAAAGGAAAACTGGCAAAAAGGAAGAGAAGCTTCTTGAGTTTTGCAGGCTTTTGTTTATTTAAATGCTAGAATTAAAAGCAAGGATTGTTCTTAAAGCTAATATTTAAATGCATCAGATTGCTTATATTTAGGCTTTCTAATGAAGATAGATGGCTTTCAGTTAACACTTCATAAACGTTTTAAAGAAATATTTAGCTTGATTAACTGGCCTTATTTTGGGGCTAGATAGTATCCTTCTCTTTCACAAGCAGTGAGGATTTGCATATTTATCTTTATTGACTAGTATGAAATAGGAAATACAGAGTACATAGTATAGAGCCTGGCCCTCATTAGAGCCTTTCTGAAGGATCTGAACAGGAACATTTACCAGCTTTAGCTTCAGCATCCTGTGTATGTTCTTAGATTCTGAGGTAGAAATTCAATGAAGTACTACCATTACGTAGGGTAAGACTGCAGAGTAAATAAGCCTCTAGAGTAACTGCAGTTTTTGTTAGCATGCTGCCATTGTGAGGATAGCAGGAGGAATTTGAGGTTGTGTTATATACCCATTTTCAACTGGTAAATCATTTTTTTATATGCCTATAAATAAAACGTATTTGTGTTCTGTGCTGAGAATCAGGGTAGATTGGTCTGTGTTGAGCTCCAAGCTGCTGCAGCTACTGTACTGTGAGTATCTCAGCTAGCTGCTTAAAACTAGCTGGGGGATCTGTACACCACTGCAGTAAAAGTCCTGTCCACTTAAAGTAGCGGGAAGTGCTGCAGCCCCCAGAGCTGGGGAGGAAGGGATGGCAGCCTGGCACGTGGGTTTTGTCCCCATGTGAGGGGTCACAGCTGGAGAAGAAGGCTGCCTGTTCATACCCGTCTTCCTGGGTGCCTCGTGAGCCCCTTGTGGGCATCTCCCACCCGTGGGACCTCTGGCAGGTAGTGCTGCAAGGGTGAATGTGCTGATCTAGCAGTGACTTCGGGAACTGATTATTTCTTTTAATAGAAATCTGAGTTTGACAGCAGATTTCTCAAACATTCAAAATTCATTTTTTATTAGAAATGAATGAAGTCTTAAGATAGTAAAAATAAAAAATAAGATTGGTTACGGATGTTTTCAGTTGCACTTCCTGTGAAACAGCAGTCTCCATCAAATGCTGTTTGTGTGGGAGTGAAAAGATAAAGAAGAAAAAGTTGAAATCTACAAAATAATCATTGTTATTTTTAGCATGGGTAACAAACAGTAGCACTAATTATTTCCAACAGGAAATATGTCAGCTTAGCAGCCTTCTCTCAGACTAACACTCTATCTTAAAATATTTTATGATGATGGGGAGAGGGAAGCCCTATGACTCTTGCATGGATTGAAATACTGACAGAGTTTCCATTGTTTTGCTCTCAGGTGGTGCCTGAGTTTTTGTTGAACTCAGTGGCTGTTGATGTTTGTAGCTGTGAATTAAGTTCACTCAATTGTTTACCGTTACATCCTCCTACAAACCTATTCACATTTCTAAACAAACGTCTTTTCAAGATGACAATGAAAAAAATGGAAATCATAGAATATTAACTTTCCTGTATCAGCTGTTTTGGTAAAGGCAAAATAATCAGTGAATTTATAAAGGAAAATAAATTAAAAAAAAATAGGGTTAAAGGTGTGAGCAACACACCTTCACAGCAAGTTTTCAGGAGAGCATAGGGCGGATGATTGATTTTGTCCCAGCAGAGTTCTCTGGCTGAGATGTTGTTTGGTCGTAAGGTAGGTGCTTACAAGTCAAGCCATGCTATGAGAATGGGATAGCTGCTTAGTTTCTATTCATCACTGTCTTGCTGACAAGAGTGTCTTGGGAATTGAATGGGTACATACTTATTACTAGAACTGCAGCTCTTTTGTCGGCCTTATGGAAGGGTTTTCAGATGTGAATTATAAAGCGGACTGAAGGATTTTTAGACATGGTTATTATGTTGCCAAGTCACTGGATCCATAAAGTCCAGATTTTCTTTAATACTACAGAAAAGAGGAAAGAGTCAGCACTGAAGTTTAATACAATTATTTTGAGTCAATCTCATTGTGTTCTGTAGCCTTACACGTTCACATTATGATAACATCATTCCCCTTCCTGCATGTACTTTCAAGTCAAATGCAATGCTGCAGTTAATATATGCATAATTTTTACTTGCCAAAAATAAAAAGTCATATTGAGAAAGAATGACTGTAATTGAACATTTATTTTAAAAAAATACTACTTTTCTGAGGATATTAGTTTTATAGAAATTACCAAGAAGACCACAGTCTTACAGGAAATGTTTTATTTTATTGGTTATACAAGTTTTGTCTTCTCATAGAAATCAGTTGATTTAGCATGTGATATTGTGGTCACTAAGTTCAGGAGTTTGAAATCTTAGTGCAGCTGATCTTTCTTCCTGTTTTCTTGGGCTAATGCTGTTATACTTTCACTATACCTGTCATACTGTCATGTATGCCTGTCATATTGTCCTTATTAGCTTTTGAACTCATTACTTTATTTCAGCTGAATTTGAAAGAGGAATAGTAGATCTTGAACAAGTGTCATACAAGTACATAGTGAGATGAAGAACCAAGCCCTTACTTTGCGCCACAAAAAAAAGTTTACGGTGTGGGTAAATCCTTGCATGCCAAACTAACCACATAGAAGAATGCTTTAAGTGCCCTGACCTACAACAGGGAAAAGCATCAGTGAAGCAAACACCTTACTATGACTCAGGTGATCCATCCGCAAGAGGTGGATCCATAATAAATCGAGCTCTGTTTGTTTCACAGAATAGTATTTTGTAAACTTGAAATTAAAATCTCCTTCTAGTTTATAGTTGATAATTGAGTAACAGATTTTCACCTTGTGCTTTTCTTAGAAGAGAAGGTAGTTGTCAACGCTTTGCATTTGTGTCCATGGCAGATGCAACTTTACTAGTAGTTTTCCTAAAGTCAGTAATTTGTTGCAAGTCTTACGCTTTCTTGTTGATTCCCCTCCGTCCAGTGTTAACTGTTTAAATTACACAATTGCTAAAAAATCTCAACATAAAGGATGAAAAATCAAAAGGCAAATAATAGAAGTAAATATTCATTAATTTCATGTCTTTCATTTCTAACATAAGTGTGATTTTTGTGGACCTGAATGTCTATTTAAGACTGTCTTGGGTTTGCATTAAACTGCAAATCGTAATATTATATGTTGGTTGTACATCGCCCTTGATTTAGATATGAAAGCTTGAACTGTTATGGCCATGAAGCTATTTTTGAAGATAGTTTAAAAACATTGCAGCCTTCTAGTAGATATTAATAATTAATATTTTCCAGTATGAATATTTTTATTGAATCTGTTCTCTGGGGAGAAAAGGATGCACTTAAACATCTTTTTACTAATTTTTGCTTCATTTGAGACCAAGCCTAGAATGAAGTCATGGCTTTACTCTTAAACTATGGAGCTATATTCATTTCTTTGGTGGTAATTAAATGTTGAGCTCCTCCTGACTAAAATTATTTTTGTTTATAGGGACCTGTTTCATACACCATTTCTTAAATATTTCTACTAAAAAATAATAGATTTTTCTGATATTTTTGAGTCACGTCTTCAAGTAAGCTTTGAGCTACCAGAGACAATGATTTGTCACCAATTGCTACTAATAACTGCACCAAATATTTCTCTAGTGTCTTAGGTGCATAGTCTTGTGAGTGTGTTGTAGAATTGGGCTAATAATGCTTTTTTCTTTTTAATAATTTGTACAAAGATTAAAAAAAAGATATTAAGGAAGATTTTGGGGGGGGTTATTGGGAATAAAATATCTTCCCACATTGAAAATCATTTGGGGAAAAAAATCCCAACAGACTAAAAGCCGTTACTTAGATCCAATGAACCAAAGCTCACACTGTCAATTTTAAATGACTTGTTACTGAAGTTGGAAGAACATGATCCAACCGTTTGTAGCATCAGGGACTCTACACCAAATTAAAAATGTTCTCCCTCATTGGAAACCTGGGGGCTCCAGAAGCAGCCAAGTCTGTGTTAAGACTTGCATAGGCATTGTAGGTGGAATGCCTGCTGCTGTGCCTTCTCTTGGATGGTGGATGTGACATTGGCATTTTCAAGAAAAGGCATTGAGTTGGGCAGAATCATCTGCCAAGCTAGGATCTGAACACTGGATTAGGAGAGGAAAGTTAAAATAGTCTCCATCGCAGAACGTGCTGAGCATGCCTATTGTATAACAAACTGCAGCAATACTGAAAGGCAAATGGCTGCTGGCTCTGCAGAGGCAGTTCTTTAATATCTCAGAATTACGTGCACAATAAACTAAAAGTGTTTTTCATGCTACCTGTGCTATAAATTCTTTTTAACACTATCTCTTGAGGTATGTTAAAACTCTGTATTAAATGTATATAAAATTAAGTTTTACCAGTGTATATAAAAAGAAAAGCTGTGTTAGAAGAGTGATTAAATTTGCAGCGATAAGCTGCAATGAATAATGGGGAAAAAAACAGAATTTTTGCAATCATAGGACCCTCTACTGTGTGTTTGTTATGATATCCCCAAAAATGCATATCTAAATTTAGGAGATACCTGCTGAAAGTAAGAATAGATTTTAGAGGGGCACTGTAGTAGGGCAGCGTTGCCTTAACAAATTAATTCTGCTAATAAGCTGGGTATATTAATCCAGCTGATCTGCTTCTGCTGTTTGTGATAGCTTATTCAAAGCAAACTAAGCATATCCTTAGCTACATGATCAAATACAAAGAAGAGATGAATCGCTGCTGCAGGATAACACTCAACTTTGAGGATACCTGTATTTTAATACCTGCTTTATATACCTTGTCCCTTATAACTGGCCTCCAGTGATCACAACACCACATGGCTTTGATGGTTGATTTTATACTTTTCTTAAATGCAAAGAAAACTTTAAACTCAGCACTTTTGGGTGAAATTCTAAGTTCTGTAGGGAAGGATTTTTTTCTAAAGTTTGCTTAACACATCAGCCCCTTCTTCTTCTTCTCTCTCCTGTTATCTCTCTCCCATTGTGCTACTTTTAAGTCCTTATTGTCATTCTCCAAAACTCATTAATTTGAGCAATATTTTTGTGTGTTTGGTCACGTCTTCGGGCATTTGAAAGATCTCTTTGCTAAATTTGAAGTATTTTTCTTGAAGTTCTTGAGAGTGAGAGTGCTTTTCAACCAAGTTGCAAGATTTTTTTTTTTTTTTTTTTTTTTTTTTTTTTTTTTTTTTTTTTGTAATTTCTGCTTTTTAACACAGGTAAAACATTTTTCCTGGTGTTTGTTCTTGGAATTGGTCAGACTGAAAAGCAAATGAAAGTAAGTTTTACAGTGGAAGGCCATAAGCAAATCTAGCCATAGGCATCATGACACATTTGTGTGTTATATGTGTATCATTGCACAAATACTTTTGCTCTTTATCTCTTAATATTTTAAATGTTTTTTTCCAAGTTTAAATTTGTATGAAGGGATGTATAAAACATGAGAAGGAGATAGGAGAGCAAATAGATGAAAAGTGAAGAAATAGAAGAGCAAACTCTTTATGTTCTCCTTTCCTGAAGAACATGTTTAGAGGTCAGAATAATCCACATAATTGATTCCTGCCAGAGGCAGTAGTAATTTATATCTTTATCCTTGACCTGACTTTTAGCCTGTATGTATTTAGCCATTTAAGTTAGCCATTTCTTTTGACCATCTCCTTGGCAGTCTCTTTCATTGTTGCTACTTACACATCACTTCTTCCACATGGAAAGTCATAATGGCTGGAAATAAATTGAACGGAAGTATATAGGCTACAACTCCACAACTAATACTGTGTCACACACTAACTCCAGTTGTTAATGCTTTCTCAATTAAATCAAACATTGTTTAGATGTATATTTCCTCATGGGGAAGTTTCGACTAAATATTTAAATTGTAATCAGATTATATGTTAATTGTATATGACAGACAAATTTCACTTAATTAAGGATGTTAAGAGAGCTAAGTTGATTTCAAGGTGGCCAGTAGATAAATAAAAGGAATTCAGTTCCCTTTTATTGGAGGGGAGAGAGGTCAGTGTTCCAAAAAGGAGTTACAAAATGAGCAGGCCAGGGTATCATTTCCACAAAGATCCTATTACTTAATATGCCTCTTCTGTTTTTCCAGCGTTTCCTTTCAAACTGTTCTAGATCAGAATCTCACTGTGTGTGAAGATGGGGCAAAATTACAATGCCAGTAGTGCTGGTGTTCTCATGCAAAGGCCTAGTGACATAATGCATCGCTCTAGGAAGGCGCTTGTATTCCATAGCTATATCAAAATACCCTTTCCTTCAGTAGTTGCCTTGAAGTAGAAATGTATTTTGTTACAATAAGGTGAGCCTGTGTTCTTTGAGGACCACAGGTCTTTTGCTTCTGAATAACATTTTAGGATTAGTCCGAAGTAGCATCACATTAATAATAAGAAACAAGGCAATTTGAGGTTAGAGGCTTAAAAATTAAATATTTTAATAAATAAATTCTGGATGACTGGCCTTCAGCAAGGAACCAGAACCTAGTTGTCTGTTATCTAAGCTCCCTATACTCATCAGTCACAGACCAGAACCTTCTTCTGAAGGCAGGCCCATAAATCTTTGAAGAAGAAAGCACAGATCACTCTTTCTCTTAAAGCATCTTTTAAAAATCTGGTAGTGAATGGGTGTCCTGTCTTTCACGCTGCAGTTTAGTGGCTAAAGAACTCGCCAGGACACTGGATGGTCAAATCTGTTATCCAGTAATTGGTGCCTCTAAGCTGTAGCTTCCTGAGAGAGCACCTTAATGTTTTGGATAAGTAGAGACTGTTTCACTGTGCAGAAAATAATGCAAGATTCATAGGCCAGGGAGAGTGTGCACAAGGTATCACGCCAAGTATTGTATTGTATTTAACAACTTTCAGGTGCATAAACAGTCACTCTGGGAAAGGGGCTCAACTCTACCTTTCCTTCCCTTTTCCTTTTCAACATGGGCTACAATCATACCTCATTTTTCTTTCAGTTTTGGATACTTCCTTTCAAAGAACACAAAGTTTCAAGCTCCCAAGGAGACTTGGACATCAAGTCACTCAGACTTCTAAAATCTCAGTAACTTTTAGATATGTGCAAAAGCTGCCTGTAGGTGCCAGGTTAATTTTAAAGTCAAAAAGTGAGGCCTCAAAAAAGTGTAGATTTTGACAGAGGAGCAGAGTCTTTCAGGAAAGCAGTTTTGGTTTAAGGACCAGAGCGTCAAAGACAAGAGCATTGTAGTGGTTTAAAAGTTACTGTTTTTTTCAGGTGAAAGCTGATATTTGTCAACCAATAAACAACCATTTGTGTAATCAATCATTTGTGCCCCCGCCCCCCAGTTCCATTGCCTTTGATCTTATTTTTTGGCCATAAGAAATTTGGCACCAGTTCCAAGAGCAGAATCAAGAAACCTGTATAAACCTGTATAAAGGACCAGTGCTCTCTGTGTTGTGCTCAAGAAGCAAATACCTTTTAATGGGATTCCTTCTCTTGTTTTATGAATCTTTAACACAAGATTGTGAAGAATTCATTTGAATAATAACTGACTGGACAAGTGCTTTCAGATCTGTGCATTTTTTTTCCTCACTTTCTCTAACTTGCTGTGGGCAGTGAACACTTCAGTTACCATTCTAAAACTGGAATGGAACCTATGCGGTTTTATAGAATTTCCGCAAAACAGGGTGTTACAAATTACTAAGATAGGAGATTGAAAATACAGGCACCAACAGACTGAGTGCTCTTGAGAGACTAAAGCGGTATAGTAGACTCCTAGCTTTGGGCTTAGTGTGCCATACCTTTTCCCCTGAGTTTCAAAGACTTTCCAAGGTCCCTACGTGGTCAGTGGATATACTGCACCTCAATTGTAAATACAGTCGCTATTTAGTATTGAAATGGAAATACCGCTATGAAAGTATAAGAACAGCTCTTCAGCTATTTTCACTTTTGTACCTATAAGCTTAATGAGTACACTTTACGTAGTACAGCATACTGCTGTACACTGGCACACTTCTACTGTTTTCTACTGTGCAAAATATTATAAAGATTGAAATTGCTGTTGTTTTGAAGGGTCTGTGACTGTATTTTTGGAAGATTTTGTAGGTTTTTGTATACTCTAATATGGAACTTGTTGCCTCAGGAGAGCAAGACGAATTTATAAGAGTCTGTGCACTGTAATATAGCAACACTTCAGCCATATGCTTATCAGAAATTGACTACGAGGATCAGGGTGCAGAGCTACGTACCTGCAATGGGTTGTGGCTGGATTTCTCACTGCGGTGCTTTCCACCGAAGTATCTAATCATGACTACTACCTGAAACAGGGTATTTAAACTTGCTGCAATCATGTATGAGCTCCTCAAGAGTTTTTGCTTCTTGAGAGGTGAATGATCTCCCATATTATAAGACTGAAGACTCCTGTTCTCGTCTTTACAATTCAATAACATTAAAAAATGTATTAATTACCTGTAATTTCTAGTTTTGGCTTATAAAGCCAAATTTAAGACTGCCCATAATTGCCTTCTGCTGTGCATAGGTTTGTGGCAGACAATGTAAAATGCTTTGTCAGAAAAGCAGAGCAAATAACAGTAATGAACTTTGTGCTGCACTGGGGTGAAACCATAGTATTCTACAGACTTTTTCCTAGGATTTCTATCGACTGACCTCAGTATTTACTGAATTGCCATTTTAATTAGTCTTGTAGTCTGTCTGTAAGCTGGTAAGCCCTTCTTCTTCTTCTTTTTTTTTTTTTTTTTCCCTAGGTCAGGTTCATATGAACACCTTTTTCCTGTTCCAATTTCACATCAGGCTAAAAGTTGGTTGTGTGTCAGCCCTTTCACAGACTATCGCTTTTTTTTTTTTTTTTTTTTTTTTTTTTTTTTTTTTTTGAAAGGAGGAAACTGTGTGTTAGAGGTTGGAAGGAACTATGGCATGCATAGCAGTCATTGAAACTACTGAATACTAGACCAAGTCTGAAGTTTAGCACAGATCTATGACAATCTACTGAAATGCTTTGCTTATAGGAGCAGCTTCGTCCCTGAGACTACCCCTGTGTTGACTAAAAAGATGAAAAGGTGCAGGTCAGGGACAGCTCTGTGGCTTCTGAGGCCAAGTGATGGGGCTCAGTTCTTATCCACAAGGCTAAGCTGTCCTCCCTCTGCTGAGAACAGGGCATCCTCATTCAAATGGCCTTCTAGATTTGGCACCTGCTATGCCTTGAGGAGTAGCAACATTGAGGAAAGTTCTAGTTGGCCCAGGTCAAAACTGTAAAGAAACCTGCTACTTGTTAAACAGTATGGCCACTGCTTGAGTCTGTCTTAGCCTTGTCTCCCCTAGTAGTAGTCAGCCTGACATACGTTAATTTTTTGACAGATGTTTTCTTTTAACATACAATCATAGAGATGTTGGCTGGAAGGGCCCTCTAGAGGTCCTCTAATTCAGCCTCCTAGTTGAAGCAGAATGTGGCGTTGGCCTGGAATTGGTCAGTCCTTAAATCAGCAGCAGTCATTTAAAATGAGGAATTCCATTTCAATGAGGAATGCAGATTTCTTTTTTTCTGCTTTCAGTGAGATTTGGCAGTAGTCTTTGCTAAGTCTGTAGTGCTACGGTGTGTCCTACCTGGTAAATCTAGCATTTCATCAATCCTAGATAAACTTTTTGCCTGGATAAACATCTCCATTGCTTGCCTCTGCAGTACTGTGGAAAAAAGCTCGAGATTGTGACAGGTGAGTGTCTGCTGAGCGAGCTCTAAGCGTCCTTGATCTCTCAGTTAGTTAAGAGTACACTTTCTCCTAAATGATGCATAATTCAAGTTAAAGTTCTACCTCTGCTGCTAAATTTCTGCTTGAATACTTACCTTTCTAATCTTCTGCTCCAATTTAAGGCTTCTCCTTTAGCCATATTAGGCTTCTCATTTCTTAGTACGGGGAGGGGAGAGTTTGAGAGACAATTTCTCCAGTATTTAAAAAAATAAAAATAAAAGGTGCATTGCCTAGCAATTAGTGTCTCTGACTGGAATGGAGAATTTATGAATTTCAGGTATTTCCTGACCATAATACTTGTATATGGTCTTTGTGAATTCGTTGCATTATATCTGTATGTAATACAGGAATTATCAAATAATACTTTGCTATGATGTCTTATAGGGGTGACATGAACACTAATTAGAGCATGCATATTTGGCACTGAGAACTGGAGTGCTCAGTGTGATTTCTTGTCTTTTAAATCCATCTAATAGTGAACTTACCTTCCTTCACTGATGGCCTCAGATATTCACATCTATATGAGGGCCCAAGTAAGGGTCTCTGAAGAGAAACACCAATTTCTTTCCTTGTTTGCAATCTCAAAGTTTAGCACAGATAGCAGCAAATGTCAATGGAATCAGGGATTCCAAGCACCTTGAAAGATCAGACTGTTGCTGTTACAATTCTCTCTGGCCTGAAGGAGTCTTATTTCAAATAAAATTTTTGTATTTCCCATGAAAAGAGGTAACTTCAAAATGATAAAAACACCCCTCAGAAAGCAATCTGATACATGTTTTTCTAACAGAAGAACTGTCTTCATGGATAGCAAGTTAGAGTTTGGCCTATGAGGGCTTTTCTCTTTCCTCAGGTTTCACTGTCTCCCGATAAAATATATTTAATTTCATGCTGAATGGTTATTCAAGACTGTAAGTGGCAACTAAATAAAAATGATTTTGGAGACTACAACTTGCTACTCTGCCTTTGGGTGTTTCAGTGCTTCATTACTTCTGTTCCTGTTACAGATACATGTGACAGCATTGCAGCTATGAGTGGAATTCTAAAGAGGAAGTTTGAAGAAGTTGATGGCTCCTCACCTTGTTCCTCTGTGCGGGAATCAGATGATGACATATCAAGCAGTGAAAGTGCTGACAGTGGTGATAGTGTCAATCCATCCACTTCTAATCATTTTACCCGTAAGTATTAGACGTTATGTACCTAAATAGTTCTTCCTGTTTTTCAAAATAAATTACATTTTATAGTTAGATAAATGTGATGAAGTAAAAATGAACTCCTATACACTACTTCTCATCACTGATCACCAGGTACACCACACGTAGGTGAGTGTCATTATCCTTAACTTATGGATGATAAAAGTGACTTTCAGAGAGTTTGTGACTTGCTCAAAGTGACCTAGTAGACTTGTACCCTCTTGCCTTCATACTGTTGACAAAAAAATCTCTGTAAATCTAAAAATTAGAAGCTACTAACTATTTGCTATTTGAAATTCATGGCTATTTGTAGTTAACCTTCAGAGCTGTCATGCTAAAGATATTTCAAACAGGTACTGTAGCAAAGTGTTTTAGGTAAACTTATTTATTTTTCTTGGATAAGCATAGTGCAGCTGTCAGCTGCCTGCAGCACCATATTAGTGAAAGTTTTTCTCCAAAGCAAGTAATAAAATTTCTTTTAATTTAGGAACTGAAGAAACATTGTGTATTAGGCAAAGAGATACCGATCATTGCAGTAGTTTGTTCTTCACATTCATGTGGGTATTTCTGTATTCAGCAATTGTTTTGTGTAAGGATAAGTGTTTGCTTTTAAGTTAGCAAAGCTAGGTATGTTATATGGGCAGCTTATCTATCAAGAATGAATCTGGGTTTTATTATTGTTGTTTATGATATTTGTTGTAGGTGATTATGCTATTTTAATGGTGAACTGCCTGTTTTAAACAGCTGGGGTTTGAATCCTTCAGTTTTGCTCTATGTACCTCTCTCCACTAAAGTGACTGTATAGCTATTTCTTGAGACTGTGGGCCAAGCAGCAGGTGAGGACTTCTGGTCACCACCCATATATAAGGTGATCCTTGTAAGTATGTTTTAGGTTGTGCCTAGAAGTCATGCTTGTTGCATGTGGTATGAAGGATCTCATAACTGATTTGTCTACTAAATGCTGCTGTACAGTTTGAGTTTGATCTGGACATGAAGGTCCAAATTATCATTGATTTAGTGTGGAACACACCTGTGAAAAGGATTACACAGGCACAGCTTTTCAAATGTGTTTAGGTGTAGCAATCTTGATGTAATTGATATTACATTTAAGATACAGTATTGGTAGGGGACACAAAGGAATGAGTGACCCAGTAAATCTCATCAGTAGTATTAAGCAATAGCTTGGTGGCAGTATTATCTGAATGCTGATCTTTTAACTTTTGCATCTATTTAGGGTCTTACATGGTTATTCATTATAGATTGAAAGCAGTCCTTTTACACCAAGCAGTCATTGTCACCCACACAGAAGACAGCAATTTTATTGTGAATACACAGATAATACAAAGAAGGCTAATAATTCAGGGGCGAAACTTAGAATTTATAATACGTGCACGTAACAGTAAGCTTTGATTGTAGTTGACACAATAAATACTGTAGTTTAGGTTCTGAATAAAATCTTTAAGTACAAAGTGATACTGTAGCATTTCAGAGTGTTATGATCCATATAACAGGTAATTTTGACCAGAGTAATAAATCTGTCTATCTATCTATCTAACAATTTATTAAAAAAATTTATATATATATATATATATAAAGTAACATACATACATATATATCAGCTGCCAATATAGATATATGAAGAGTAAATTGTTTCTTTGTGATTCAGTACTACTTTTTACAAAGTACTATCTTTAATATAGATACAATGGCCTAAATTCCAAGAAATCAGTACAGAATATTCACAATTTTATATAAAAGTGATTTGGGAAGAAAGGAATTGAATGAGTGTCCTTGGTGTATATTTGAATATACAAGTTGCAGGGTCCCCAGCGAATGACTTTCGGGACTGGTATATGATTGAATGCGGCATCTTTCAGAGTCTGACTTTCTTCATTGCTATTACTGTATGCAGGGGAGTTGATAAAGGTAGTATTTTTTTTTTATTATTGGTAAGAAAATAAGGAATGTTGATGTTCAGGTGGAATACAAAACGGAAAGATAGTTTTTATCCCCACTTAGTTACTTGCATCTTGCATCCAGATTCTCTTCCATTCTGCATCATTATTTCCTAGCTTTACCAGACACACTAATTTTAAGCCATGTTACACCTGATGAAAAAGTTCGATTTTGTTAAGTAATGATTAAGGTAGTACAAATGAGCTTTTCTGAGACCTTTTCTTCCTTCTTAATATTAAAGCATATTAATTATTCACACATTTACAAAGTCAATATCTACTAATTGAGCAGTGTTAGAAAAAATGAGATAACTAGTTTCTAGCTAGCCTTATACAAATCTGCTAAGAGCAACTCTATACTAAAACGGTAAGTCTTGATAATGATGTATGCTAGCAAAACAGGTGAAATAAAAACAACTCGTGTTTTAGAAAAAATCCTAATTCCTTTCCCATTTAAAGTAAATGTGAAGAGTAATATAAACATTCTTCTTATTTTGCCAATTAAATACGATTTATTTTTAGATACTTGACAAATGCAGATAGGTTTTCAAATTGATAAATGCCTCCTCCTAGAAAAATATTTTTGTTCAGATGGGATTTATTTTTTATTCTGTTCTTTCTACATTTTCATGGAAGAGACCTCATGCCCTTAATCCTGGAAAGAATGCATTTTAAATGAAGAATTTGTGAAGTTTTTGTACACATGCAAGATTGGTTTTCATTTTGGTTTATGTCAATTGCTTGACATTAGTTATATGTGTTTTGTTGTATGCTTCTCAGGACAAGAACACTTATTTTTATGTTCTTAGATTTTTAATTTGTAAATCTTAAAAATAATATTAATTTGAAAAGCCTATTTGGAGTTCTTGGTAGTGATGAACAGTGAGCTGATCCTGCTGTGGTACTTGACCTCGTCTTATGGAAGCAATAAATACTTGGAAATAGTACTTCTTGTAATCTCATATGTATATCATGATGTGTTTTGTGTATGGAATTAGTTTCCTTTCACTCTTTAATAAAAAGTTACCTTTAATGCACATCATACAGTCTATATACTAAAAAACTAGCTTGATGAGGCAGGAGGGGTTTGTCTAGTGCCAGGAAGGGTGCCTGATGCGAAGATGCATCTCTATTTTTTGAAATAGCTTTGAATCATAGCACCGGCCTATTAACCAAAGCAGCAGAGAGAGATTTTCTCTCAGTGGAGAGAGCATTGCCAACTCCAGGCACTCAGAATGTACATTACTATTGTATTTCAAAAAAAAGTTTTTATGTTCAAGAGTATAGACCAGTGTTGTATAAATAAGGTTGTACTCCGTGTGTTGTTTCACTTACCGCATGAACGCACAGGTGTCTTACAGAGCTGCTGCATTAGAGCTCTCCTGTGAGTGATACTTACTTGAAAACTGCAAGCAGGCATTTTGTTATGCAATAAAAAGAACTGTTAGCAATGTACTTTAAAATATATTTTGTTCATTCTTTAGACACATTCAGCTACGGAAACAAGAGACAGAAACTTTCCTATCCAGAATATTCAAATGATTACTTTAAGGGCATATGGAAGAAGGAGTTCTGTGAAACTCCTTCAGGACAGAAAACAGACTGAAAATAGCCAGCACAGAAGAGCTGTAGCTGGCACTCTTTCAGTGCATCAGCAGGCATGCAGTATGTATAAACCTATTAGAATAGCTGATGCAACTTATGTTCAGGTAACCCTTAAAACTATGTGTTAGGTCAGAAAAACAAGAATGCTTCAGCTATCCTGCTCCATTAGCTTCTAAGTTGAGTTTAACCTGCCAGCTAAACCAGGTGTATGGCTGCTGTGGATCATGCAAGTGGGACAGAACCAGAAGGTGGTTTTAATCTGAACAATTATTCTTGTAGTGTGGTGGCAGAAAATACATGAATAATATGTCCCTAAGCGCTATCCGTTGTGGTTATTACACAGAGATAACTACCTAGTTTCTTTAACAGTATATCCATTTAAACAAATCAAGATAGCAATAAGAAAAATCTTTTAGCCCAAGTTACACATGAGTCATGAAATTAAATTACATTGTGTTTCAGGCAAAGTGTACTGCTGAATAAAGTGGTTGCTGATTTCTGCTTCGAAGCTTTCAGTTAGTTTAGGGTTACTCCAATATATATTTATATAAAATACAAGGAATTCCATATAGTGTAGATAACTGTTACAAGGTTCATAACCAAAAAAATAAAAAAATGTTGCTTTCTTGTAGTCAGGTAGGTGTGTACATCTGCAGATTTTTAATTCTCCTATCAAATGATGATCAAGCACCTTTATTATCGGACGTTATCATGAGAGATATAATCCTCACTCTCTCTTTTACTTACTTTCTTCAATCTGTTGATACCATTTCAGTTTCATTCAGCAGGCTACTATTCAGACCACAGATTTACCTTGATAAATTCCAAAGCATATTCAAAACGTTACTAACCAGTCTGCTTACCTGTCCCATTTCACAGCCTCATCCATTATCAGAAAGAGGGATGTTCATCTTCAAATAGCAGTCCAAATGTGCAGTCTATTATTAGTCAAGACTATTTGTTTAAACCTACATACACATTATTAGTCAGGCCTGAGAATATTTGTTCACTTTTTCTTGTGTGAAGGGGTATGTAGCGTGGGAATATATTCAATGTCATTTCAGCTCCTTTTAATTGCCCTGTTGAGATCGGGCACCCTATCAGCTGCCCAGCAGGTTTTCTTTGGCAGTTGCTATCTGGCATGTCTGTGCATGACGGTTTCTACAGTTGTGCACGCTGATGGACACTGGATTCCATGTTGGTGCCTTGTAGAGGTGCCTATTCCTAATAAACACTTGATTTATTTTTCTAGTAAAGAAAAATAACCAAACATAAGTTGCAGAATTACGTGCAATTGAAAGTGCTGTGAAGACCTCATCATGTCCAGCCTTTGGTTCTTTTGTTCTGTTGAAAACTCTCTATACCAGATTAATCACAAATGAGTCTCCTAAGGAATACAATTTGAGGAGCTGCCTTCTTCAGCTGTGTTTTGACTTCAGTGTAGTGAAACTGAAACTTTCAGGCTAATGGAGTTAATACAGAGGCTTTTCAGGCAGGTAAAATCTCCAACACTAGCTCATCTGAAAAGATAATCCTCATCATATAATCTTCATCAACAGGAGGCAGAACTGTCACATGGTCTAGTGGATATCCTTCATCAGTTATCCATATCTTGCATAACAGTGCCATTAACAAGGTTATCCTACAGCTCTGCAGCCTTCTCTTTGTATTATCATACATCCTGTTGTTCTGTTAGTATGGCTGTGGTAGTAATGACTTAGAGTAGTACTTAAACAATATTGGATGCCTGAAATTCATTATGAATATGACTGGTCAATAATGGGTTCTGAGAAAACCCTTCAGTGTCTATAAATACTCCCTCCAGCTTTTGCTTTTACCATGGAAAATACTAGAAGTGTTCAAAAATACAAATACAGCTCCATTGCATTTCTTTCTGTATGCCCTTAAAATTACTCATTCAGGTATTTTAGAGTTGCTAACAAATTGAGATTGTCTTGTCTGTGTCGTCACTTAGAATTCTAAAGAATTGTATCAAATCCTTTGAAATCATTAGGATAGTCTAGATTCTTCTAACATTATCTTTATGCAAAATATAAAGTTTTATTTGGTGTGATTAGCATAAGGCATTACCTGAGCCTTGAGCTTAAACTGTGTGTTTAATTACTGGCTAACGGTAGAAATCTGAACGAGTGAGACACAGTGATGCTGATTTATTATGGGGAAACACTTAAAGGGTGCATTCATTTTTCATGACAGCTTACAATTACTTATACTGCCTGCAACCAAGCTTGGAATTTCTTTGTTAATGAGGAGTACATTCTTACTGTTATTTGTTGACTCACCTTATGAAATGCAAACAGTTGAGGGTTTTTTTTTTTTTTTTTCATTTTTAAAATAGTGAGTTCATGTGGGCAGTAAAGAAGAAATATCAAGAAATTCAGTGAAATATGGTGCAATGTTTTAGCTTAAATATTCATACAAAATGATAGGGCAGGATATGGCACAAGAGAATTTTTCCTGCTATCTTTCATTGGGAGCAATGACTATTGTAGAGTGAGTTTTTTCCAAAAAGAGAAAGAAGGATTAGGAGGTAGGCTCACACTGATTTTTAGAAGGGCTTGTGTGACTAATTCTATTTCTCTGTTTTTGAGAATTTCTTTCCTATAAATTAGTGCACTTCATGCATTATAGAGAGACAGGTTTTGCCTTAAATGATGGTTTTTTGTTCTGAAATAAAGAAAAATTCTGCATTGAAAATGTTTCTAACAAATATGCAAAATATGTTTACAAATGTGAAGCCCAGATGGATAATTGCAGAAGTTACCCGTAAGATGGGAGAAGGGGGTAGACCATAGTGCCTTAGGAGTTCAGTGCCTACAATTGCTATGCATGGGTGTTTCTACAAAGGTACAGGGTGACAGCTTTCCTTCTCGCACTGTCAGAAACTAGGGCCAAGGTCAGAAATAATCATCCAAGGAACAGCAGCTGGTATTTAGAGTAAATGGTGAGGCAGAGAGCAGTTAACTGTCTCCACTTCTCCCTGCAGGCTGATTATATTTGCAGAACGGAGGACTGGACTATTATGATGCGGAATGTCACAGAAAAGTGTTCAGAGATAAAGGATGATGATGAAGAAAACTTAAAGCTTTCATTGAAATTTTAGCAGTAAATTTCCAGAGTTTGGCTTGCATTCAAAGAATTCGACATTTCTGTAAAATTTTAAACAGAACTCTCACAGAATGTTTAATTAGATGTTAAATGAAAAACCTTCTCTATTGATGTGAAACTCCTCTGAACTAGCACTTTTCAAAAACCTTTTCAAATATCGCATAAATAAATCTAGCATTAGGCAAGCATTCCCATTGAGCCACTCCTATGAGGTGAGTTTAGTTGTGATTTTACCTGAGAGGAAGGTACCAGAGAATGGAGCAGAGGGACACTATCATTCCACAACATTGCCTCTGTCCTGCCTGATTGTCATTCCTCAATTTACGTTTTTTCTGAGTGCACAGTTCCCTTAAAGATTTTCAGGTTCAAAGTTTTTTCAGAAAATACCTTCCTGCCCTCAAGTGCATGTGTAAATGCATGCTCTAGGTGACCCTGCTTGAGCAGGGAGGTTGGACTAGATGATCTCCAGAGGTCCCTTCCAACCTTACTGATTCTATGATTCTATGATTCTGTTTTGGGGAGGGGATATAGTATGTCATTGTATTGCCTCTTAATGTGGATTTCTAGGCATATAGGAGAAACATTTAATTTTTAAGGGGGTTAAATGTATAGATTTGGTGTATGGAGACTAGTAGAAATTTATCTTTTAGAAGGCACTGGGGGAAAGATGGAAGCAATTTCTGGAATATGCTCTCTTCCCCAGTTTTTGCTTTCTAGGAAGACTGCTAAACAAGCTGGCTTTTGTAAATGATGTTCTGACTTGGATTACCATGATGTTTTAGGTTTGACTGTTCTATATTGTTAGATTTGATTAAATACTATGTGGGAAAGTTATGAAGCAAGTGCAGAATGGTGTTAATCCTCCTTACCATTCTGGTTCATATGGTATATAAAAAGCAGACAAACAACAGGATAGTAGAATTTAAGAAAAGCAACACTTCCCTCCTGTTAGAGATGGAGTTTTAATCAAAAAGGCTGCTTCCTGCACTTTTTTCCAGCCGTTTGAAATTTTCATGTGACTAAGATATTTCTGCAATGGTGGCAATGAATTGCTTTGCCCTCATTGATGCAAGAGTGCTAGTAATTGCTGCATAACCATATGGTTCACATTTATTTTAATGTGTCTTTGACATCAGGAGAATAGCTGAGACAGCAGAAGAAAGTGCTTATGTTTTGGAGATTGGCCAGAACTTAGATTATTTATGTTTCATAATCAAAGAACTACCAGTTTTCTCAGTAGAAATGGTTTGAAAAACATTATGGGCTTAACATGTCATTGCTATCAGAATTTTATAAAATTAGGACGCATGCTTTGCATTTTGTAGACAGTTATACAGCTTTAGTGGGATCCATTCTCAGTGGCGGGGTTTTGGATACTCTTTTGGCAGCTCAGTGTACAGAAGTAAATGCTCTATCTTCCCAAGTTTTTCACTGTAGTTCCACTGATGTCTGTAAGGCACAGAGAACAAAATGAGACTGTTCAGAGGCTGATACAAGTGTGACTGCATAGTGCATTATATGTTAGTACTGAGAGTTATTGAGGAAGATTTAGTTTCAGTCTGTTGCTTACCTATTTCATCAGTTATAATTTATTCATATAGGAATGAGACTTGGATGCTTTTCAAAGATACACCAGGCTACTTGGCTAAACTCTGATATGTATATAATATTGATTTTCCTTTTACTCTTCTTGGGCCTGGGGAGTGGGCTCATGATTGAAGTCTTCTACCAAGATGTAAGAAATACATTAACATGAATTTTTCAAATGTGGAAAAGGTTGAATTTTTGTATTTGTTTTTTGTATTGCATCTTTCATTTTGCATCAAGTCTATGAAGAAACCAACCTTATTTATCTATTATTAATTATCTATTTATTATATTCAATGTTTATAAAAAGGTAGTCTCAGAAAATCACAAATACATTAAGAATAATTATTCTCAAGGAAGAAGGCACAAAATACAGCTTGAGATGGAGAAGGAAAGGGTCCTGGGACCAGCTGCAGAACTGTACCCCAGCTTTCGGAGCAGGCGGTGGCTGGGGCGGTTGGTGCGCAGGCAGCCCCTGCCACTGTCTCCCCCCACAGCTCTCAGGGATGTGCACTCCCAAATGTGCTGGGAGTGTGGTTCATTTGCCAGCAGGAGGGGCTAGCAGTAGCAGCCCACCCCAGTGTATAAAGGGCACAATTTCAGAAATTGGAGAGTTTGTGATAAAGCTCTAAGTAACCTATGGAAAATGAGTTAGTAAATAAATTTCATTTATAACCTGCAAGGTAAATACAAAAAAATCTTAAAATTACGAGCCTATCCGCATGAATATGGTGATGACAACCATTATTTGAAGGAAACTTAGCAGCAGGACTTGGTGTTTTATTCCATATAATTATGACACTAAGTAGGCTTCATCTTTGTTGATGAACAAAAACCTCTCTTATTTTCTGACTGCACATGACTTGAATGATTCTCATTTTTCTTGCCTTCCTCATTGATAACAGTGACTTTCCAAAGCCAGAAATTATTTCCTCACTGATTATGAATTCTAGCAAAGATAAATGCTTTGTGCAACAGTCATTAGCCAGAGTGAATTGCTAGGTTAAAACTGCTATTTGTAATATTTACACTTCTCCCATTAACTGTCCATATAGCAGTGAGCTATACAACATCAGCCCAGATAAAAGAAACAATAGCAGCTATGGAAGCTATTTTATATACTTTCATTTAAGGCTATTGTTGTATTTGTCATGATAGATGTATTTACTTATGTATTTATTTATGCTTACTTTAAATTTTTATTTTTAGAGTATCATTGAAAAATAAATTAATGTGGCCTCCTGTTTCATGCAGACGTACAAATCACATTGAGTCTAGATAAAAACAGTTTAAGGCATTCAAGTACCTATAAGCTTTAAAAAATCTAAGGAACTTACTTTTTCTGGAAAGGGATCCATAAACCATCTTGTATGCCATTGATGTTTGTCAGTGGATGATAAAAATTGTACTTTGCATTTAAACAGATAGATTTTTAAACAATAACAAGCATTTTAATATAAACAATGGTAATAAAAGATATGAACTAGTGGCCCAACTTAGGAGATGGTTCCCAACTGTATCTCCTCCTGAAACAACTATAGTAATGTTTGTGTGTTTATTTGTGATCATTTCACAGTTCCATCTTCCAATACCTGCTAGACCACAGGTTGTGCTTTACTGAGTCAAGCCTTCATCTGTGTAATTTGGAAGGGTAGCTCTGTGTGTGTGTGTGTTTGTATATATAAATACATACATGCATCTATATACATACATGTGTTTGTACAAGTGTGCATTCTTAGCATTGTATGTTGCTATGTCCTGCATGGTCTGCAATTGAGAAGCAGATTGTACTGCATTAGATGAAGCTTGTTGGTGTGTAGCCAGATGAACAAAGCACTGAAAGAAATCTCAACTTCTTGAATTACTGCTAAGCAATTTCCTGTATTCTGAACTACTACAGGTATACTGTGGATGACTGAAAAAAGGACCTTACTGAAACACTGCAAACTGAAGGGCTGTAACTAAAATATTTAGTATCTTGTATTTAGACATTGTAGATTTCTGTAGATCTCTGACTTGTCATACAGATGTTCTTAAATTTTGGAATTGCTGGAGAGTCTTTAATAGCCAGAGACGTGCATAAGCCAGGAATTGTGCATACCAAGAAATGGCAAAAATATCCTACTTAGTCACGAAATAATTATAATTGTTATGGATAAAGAGAGTTGTTATGAGAGAGAGACCAGTAGTTGAGAAAAAGATGGAAAAAAAAATGCATTCTGCTGTTTATGTGTGCATGCACGTCAAGAACAAGGGTAACAAAAGGACAAGAACAAAGGATAGGTTGTGTTTCTCTGCAGAGTTAACCTTAATAATACCAGATAATTTTTTTTTTCCCAAAATTACTTCGAAGTTTTTAGGCCTAATCTTTAGTTTGTTTACAGATGATTCTCAGTTTCCATAAACAGTGTATGTCGCAGATTACATATGCTGTGACTGTTAGCTCAGGATCAGTGTTGCATGAAAGTGGCTATGGTGTGTCTAGATACAGGCCTGGGTGCACAGCAGCTGCTTTTGCATGGCAAAGACATGGAGCTAATATGCCCAACTGGACCAGCCTTGCTTCCACGAGGAGCCAGGCCAGTTGCAAGCAGGTTATTAACTCGGGCTCATCTCTGCTCAATGCAGAAACTGAACCACTCAAATGTCAAGTGCCAAAACTCAAAATTAGAGCTGTTGGTATCCTCTCAGATGACAAATTCTAACAATGCTTTTTGAAGATATATATATCTGAAGATGTTCAGTTATAGTGGCAGTTTTGTACCAGTGATTATGTTCTTAAGAGTATTATCTTTCCCTCTGGTCTTCGATATATTGTATGCATTGCAGTACTTAAGTATCTATCAGAAATATTTAATTCCATGTATTCTTAAACCCTATACCTAAAAATTATATTCATCATTTAAATATATGAGAATGGAATATTTTTTCCCTTTGTGGAAGTTTAGCAGACTAGGTATCACACTTGTAATACAGGTACACATTAAACATCATGTGCAATCCGTAGGACAGTTTTTGATGATGATGAATATTTATATTCCCACTGACATACTCTCCAGCCTCAAAGTGGTAAATCCATGACAGTGGAGGTTCCTCTTCAAAAATCACTGTCCAGTTCCTATTGACAGTATGCATGCAGGGCATGCTGGAACGAGTCAGTATCACCCCTGATTATGACTGATTTGACCCTGCTATTTAAGGTGCTATGTATGGAAAATAACATATACCTCTGACTATTGATAAGATGATCTGAGAATTTGAATTTTGCTTAGCTTGAAGTAAAAAGGCTTAATGGGTTATAGAGGGCTTTGTCACTGATGTTGAAAAAAGTTAACATTTCCATTGAATATCTACTACTTTTTTTGAGAGAGAGACCACTGTAAAGCAGTCCTTTGCTCAGAGGTTTTTAGGAAGTGTAGTAGAACAAGAACAGAGTGCCTTTGCAGTGCTGACTCTTTGCAGTTGAATGTCTTATTACCTGCTTCCTCGTGTGCCCTTTGTTATCGAGGTGGTTGCAATTCTCCAGTCCCCCCACTGATGGCAAGTTGACTAGCTTCAAAAACAAGGCAGAGATGAACATCTCTAATTTATGTTTCTGGGTAACTGAATAAAATCTTATAATTTTCTGCAGCTCCTGCTTGCTCTGTTCTTGAAAATAACATTCTCATAAATATCAATGTATTCTGACTATTTCCTAGCAGTAACATAGAGGAAATGACTACAGAATTATTCATAGAACTTCAGCTCTTCCCTTTAATGAGCTCTTGGGTGACATGGAAGCAGAACCAAAAGATGCAATGTCTTTCAGAAAAAAATAATTGTACGTTCCTCTGAATGTTTACATGCTTGCTTACTTACACAGGTTAGCATATAATTTGCTTGACTAGGAACTACAGCTTTAATAAATAAAAGTATGAGCTTTAATGACATTTGCAACAAATGCATGTCAGCTCTTGCCCTGTCTTCGTTCTAACTAGGTCGATAGTGCTGATTGTTTTGCAATTAAAGTATCCCAGTATTATCTCGAAGTTCATCTTAATTGCATTCTAACACAGTTTTTGTCAGTAATATTTTTTTAAAAAAAACTTTAACTTTGTCATTGATACAGACTGCTGGAGAGAGATTGCTGACTTAACATTTTGGCATAAAGTTAGCATGTTGTGTGCAGTGATGTATTACAACTGCTGTTCTAAATTTTGACAAAACACATGCACACATGTGCACTCCCTTTCCTGAAATGTCCTACTGGAAAAGCTATTCATATGATCTAATTTTTACTATAAGATTACATTCTCTTTTTGGATTGGGAATAGTTATATCACACAGTCTTCTTATATGAAGTTCATTTAACTATTAAGATTAGTGTTTAGATTGTGAATAAAATTAAAGTTGATTTCTTTATATATAGAAGGAAAGTAGTTTAATGCAATTCTTACATGAAAAGGATGACAGATATAAAACAAAGAAGTTTTATTACAACTTTTGGTATTCCTGCCAGTAAGCAAAGATGTCAGGAAAATCAAATAGCTACTATCTAAAACAATTTTCTTTAACTTTAGACATTATGTAGTAGATAATGAAGTTCACAAATAGAGATTCAAAGGCATTAGTATGTGCAATTTATGGGCATATTTATCTTCTGTTTCATCCAGAAGCAGACTTCTTTTTTTTTTTAATCTAACCTTCTTTATTTTCTTTCCTTTACTACTTTTCCATAGTATTATCTCTCATCCCATTTATGGCTGGTTCTCTTAGTGATAAAAATGCTGCTTTTACCTTGGTAGCTATCGTATTGCCTCCTAAATACAGGAAAGATGCAACTGAGATTCAAGTAATAACAACACAATCACATCAGATATCGGATACATCCCAGATGGTTCAGATGCCTCCTTGGCTAGGAGCAGGATTTTTTTAATATGCACTTTCCTGTCTAAAAGAGCATATAGGCAAAGGAATTTCTGACTCAAAGAATATTTGTTTTCATTCCAAATTGAGAGAGAATGTCAATATCAAAATTACTCCATCTTTCAGATTTTATTAAAAACTTGGTTTTATTAAAAGTAACAATTTTGTTTTGAAAGTGTAGCATGTATGAAAAAAGAGTACATTAAATCAATATTTAGTATTATACAAAATTGACACATCGCTATTCTCTCCCCTTCAGTAAAACTTTCCTATAAATGTTTTTGACAGGCTCTGTTGATACGAGATTTGCTTGAACTTGGATGCAAGTTTAAATAGACCTAATAGAGTCTATCTTTTGATTCCTCCATGTACATCCTACATCCTTTTCGGAAAGCAATTGTATCACTGATGAATATAGGCTCTCTGTTTATTGATATGAAGTCTAACATACCTTCATCGTATCTGAAATAATAATTATAATAATTATTTCAGTGTTGCACTGAACCCAAAATATTTTTATGTTAGTGAGGCATGCCAACTGTAGTTTGGTTACAGGAATATATTTTCTAATACAATTTTTTCTCGTATAGTTAGGTAGATTGTATTGATTTTTTGACAGAATTGCTGTATGTACAAGGGTTTTTTTTCTACATTTCGGATCATTATCCTTTTGCTACATAATATTACTGAGAATGAACTATTTTTTAACTATGACAGTAAACCAAACCTGTTTCAAAATCAGGGCTGAAGGCCAAGTGCTTCCAGTCTCTAGAGACAGTGCAATTCTAGACCAGTGCTGTACACCGTTTTACCTTACTGCTTTTATAAAATGGTTCCAACTCTGTCAAAAGTAGTCAGGCATTTGTAAAATCATTTTACTGCCTGAATTCTGGCAATTAGGTCTCTCACACCCACTTAACTGTTGCATCTAAGCTGCAGAGCTGTAGCTTATTATCTACTTTCTCACCATCCTATTGTTATTTTGTAATAAATCAGATAGACCAGGCTGCTGGCACATCTTAAAAATCAAGGGGTGTCTCTTATTTTACTCTAAAGGCTCACTGCTGTTACCAGTGAGAAACAATATATCAGGATCACATGAAGGAGTTACTAAATATCTGTAGAAAAGAATAATATTTAAAAGTTAAAATACCATGTTTATTTTTAAATAAATCCAATTTTATATGAAACTATGTATGTGTGTAGGAAAAACTGAGCAAGAGAGATGAATATATGGGGAATGAGAAAAGAGAAAGGACTAGATTTTTTTAAATCAAAACTCTACACATTATAGTGGGTATACATACATATATGTGTGTATGTATGTATATGTGTGTATATATGTGTATATAAATATATATACACACCGAGACACACACATACATGTATTCAGTGGATGGCAACAGAAATAATGATGAAGGGAAAGAAGAAGGAAGTCGATCTGATTTTTAATCAGCATTATTCATATATTATCATTCCGTGATGATGATCCTATAAATTTTTGAGAAAATCTGAAACACTAAATGTATTGCCTTTATAGTTTTTCTAACACTAATTGCTCATATTTTAGAATATAAGATAGAATATTTTCCTCTAATGTGGTCCAACACTGCTAAGAGCTAGCCATAGAGCACTGCAGCTGTAATCTTACTGACAGAATAATAATGGAATGTATAGTTCTGTCGGAGACATTGGTCTGCTGTTCTCCTGACTTCTGTCCTAGGTAATGTTATTGCATTCACTGGGTTTAGAGAGATGCAATCATTATATTTGAAGTGAGACATTAAAAGAAGTTCCTTTTGCTAGGCTTTATTTGCTGCCTTGGTGAAATGATAACACGTTATTAAAGGGCTGTGGGAAAACCCAATTGTCCTGGCCAAGAATTTCTGTTCTAAAATAGACAATAATGTTCACAGTTGTATTAGTTTATAACAGCTTCTAGGTTTGCCTATACTGTAAATATTTCAGCTCGTATCATCTCCTTTGGAGCGCACTCCCTCAAACTTTAGCATAATCAGGTATTGTTAAGGCAAATGAAGCTGCTCAAGTGACAAAGTATTTGCTTTTATGACTTCAAGTTATCATAAATGTAATCTACTTCTGTTCTAGCATCTTCAATCCTGAAGAGAGAGAAGCGGAAGAGAACAAAAAATGTCCATTTTAACTGTGTTACTGTGTACTACTTCACAAGAAGGCAAGGCTTCACCAGTGTTCCCAGCCAAGGGGGAAGCACATTGGGAATGTCCACTCGCCACAACAGTGTGCGCCAATACACGCTTGGAGAGTTTGCAATGGAGCAGGAGAGGCTTCACCGAGAAATGTTAAGAGAGCATCTAAGGGAGGAAAAACTCAATTCTCTAAAATTAAAGGTAAAAATTCCTTTGAGACTTTGATCTCTACCTTATGCACTTACATAGGCACTTACATAGGCAGTGTTAGGGTCATATGGACCCAATTTGTACATTTTAAACAAAAATCCTTCCTTGCAATCAACTCTAATTTCAGTGGAAATACTGTACTTTTTTTTTTTTTTTTTTTTTTTTAACTGAAGATACATTTTTGTTTGATAATACCTAATGCTGGTGTAGCTACCTCAAAGAGCTTTTCAGGGAGGTGGTTGTTTATTCCTTATTTTCTACAGATAGGAAACAAAGGCAGACAGAAAGTGTAACTGAGCCTTGAACAGGGTGTCCAGCAGAAGTCTGGAAGCACCAGAAAGAGAATGAATCTTATGAGACCTTGCACAGTGCCCTGTTGGAAAAGAGATGGTAATATCTTGGTAATAAGTACAGGAAGTGAAACAGCTTATTTTCCTGGCTACCTTAAGCAAATTCAGCAAAAAGTAAGAAACAATTATAATATTTTTTAAATGTGCTAATTTCTATAATCATATATCATGCTATTATTGAGTGTTTAATTTTCTGAAAGGGTGATTAACCATCTGTATCAGTTCAGTTGGTCAGAACTGGAGATACCAAGTGATAAAAATCCACACTATAGGTTTGAAGCTGGCTTTTTAAATATAGCAGAATAGAGAAAATAAACTGTGCATCTGAAGAGAGCAGAATAGAGAAGATTGTGTTCTTGAAAGTGTCCCTTGTGTCTTTTTCAAATCTGTGACAAAACTTCCATTTTTATTACGTTTTTGATCAGTGAAATATTTTCTGAATAACTGCTTGTCCCCCATATATTTTGGGCTTTTTTCAGATGAATCCTGTAGTTAAAATTGAACATTTTTTTGAATTGTAGCCAAACTACTGTGCTTGACAGCCCTTTTGTGATATTATATCTGTTTCAGACACTACTATGGTTGTCCAAAGTAAACTGCCATCCACCCAGTTTGATATGCCTCCTAGCATTTTTCCTTCAGATCTATATCTGAATTCCTGAAGAAGTGCATATGACTATTATTACTGTAATTATTTTTTCAGTCTCTTGGTTTTGGTTCGAATAGATAAACAGATTATTAAATAGTTTATAAAAATTGAACCAGCATAATAAAAACAAAGATAAAATCACTCAGGACAAAGGGGAATTGAAGATGGATTATTTGTGCAGGTTGGAAGCGAAATGCTTGAGTATTAGTAATTTAACCACTGAGTAGAGAAATTACACCTCTAAATGTCTTGTATCACGGGATCTTCAGAGCATTGTATGTGAATTGAGCTGTGTCAGTGTAACCAATGACTCTGCATAGATCCCTTGGCAGACTTCCAGGACTCAGCTCAGATCATATATTCCCCAGAAATACAGATAGAGGATGAAATGGAGGGAGGGAGAAATCCCCAGTGGAGTGAGTAAAGAATAGTAAGGCATGCAAACATTTCATTTTTCCTTTTCTTTTTACAGGGAGAAAGTTAAGAAAAATCACAAATCCTATTTACCTTTAAAGACTAGATGAGGCCTCTTAGCCTTCATGTCTACTGAGTATAATATACCTTGCTTCTGTGTGCTTTCGTAATTTGCCTCCACGCTGTGATGGATCTTCTTTTTCTTTCAACTACTTCACTTCAGCCCACTCTCTTTTAAAATACAGGCTCTACTTCTGGCTTCTCTTCCAAGCACAATGCATTCTTCCATCTGCCCATGGTCCATTTTCCATGCACCATGAAGTGGATGATAATTTCTACTCTGAATGTTAAACTCCCGCAAAATCTCTTCATAAGTATTGAGTGAATAATGAAAGCCTGATATGCGTTCCTCCCTGTGTCTTAATTGTTCCCTTTTCCCAAATAGAAAAATCCTTACCCTACACTTAATTCAGCATTGCCAAGATTCTTTCCTCATTGATTCTCAGCAACTGATATGGGAATAGTTTACTAACCTTTCTAAGACTAGTAAATGGACTGTAAAGTTTCAAATTCAGATACGAAGAAATCACGGTTAAGTCTTCAGGATCTTGAATGTGTCTTAAAAATTGTAGCATCTAATTAGTGTTAAATCTTTTAGTAGAGTGAAATACTTTTTTTTTTTTTTTTTTTTTTTACTCTAGAGCATATTGCAAAGCACTGAGGATGTTTTATTTGCTTATGACAATTGGGCCTTGGTGATTCCCTGTTACAGGGATGGAAGAGCTGTTCGGCCATTTGCTTGGTTTCTAAATAAATAAACAAGGAAAAGCTGTAGAGTTTTAAGGTGATAATGTCAGTGATTATGATCTTTATTTAAAATGTACTGATTGGGATTTTCATCTAAATTACTCTGCATCTGCAAAGAAAAAATGAAGAAAATGAGAAACTGCATTAAGGTAAAGATTGTTCAAAAAGATTGTTGTTATTGTTTGAAATGCAACAGGGAAAAAGAAAGAAATACGTTTCAAAATTTTTTTTTTTTTTTTTTTTTTTTTTTTTTTAATCTTGGTTTTCCTGGTTTGTTATTTTTTTTTCCATTGAATTAAACAACTCAAATCCATAGGTAGAAAGCACTACCTCTTGTAGTTTTTTTTTTTTTAAAAAAAAAAAGATAGTAATATAGAGAGTTGAGACTATTAGAGGCTCTTTGTTGTTTTACTTGCTGAAAGTACAGAACTAAATAAGAAACGTCTTCTAAATAACATCAGAGAAGGACTTTAAAATCATCTTCAAGTGACTTTAGCCATTCAACACAAGCAGTTTGGTGTAAACGCTGCTGCTTGTGGCATACACACTATTAGCAGCTGAGTGTGAATATTCTAATGGCAATCTGGGCATGAAAGCGTCCTGTCAATATGAAAGGTACAAGGTAGGCTTTACTTTAATATATTGCAATTTGAGGAAACATTATGAGCAAGCACAATAAAGTAGCTGGAATGTTCCTTACTGCTTACTCATAATATTTCCTTAAATGAAGATAATTAGCATGACCCTAATGATGGTAAGGCTCATAGATCTGTGGACTGATAGATAATACAGCAATACAGCACAGACCGTTCTCATTCTGAAAACAGGGTAAATGCAAGTGGAAAAGGATGAGGGTTTTTTTGTTGTTTTTGTTTTTTGAAAAAAGAAAAAGAAATGATATTTAAAAAGATTCCAGCCCCTTTTCCTGCCTTTTTAGCTCCATAAGACATTAAGAAATGTGCATGAACAAATGGCAAGGAATGGTATAATCTTAATAATTTTAATACTTAATTTAATGTTCCCCTATAGTTTGAGTAGGAAGATGTAATTTGATGGTCTTCCTCCTTCTGTAGTTACCCAGTTACTTGTATGAGGTATATTAAAATCTTTTTTTCTTAACCTTCTGTTGAAATATTTAATTTCTTTCTTTACATAGGTGGTTGTGTCAAGTATTTGGTGTTTCCTTTGCCAGGCAAAAATAACCAGTCACAAAAACAAAAAATATTTTCCTCATCTGATTATTTGATGCAGAGATCATGACTGCGTCCTGTCTATTTTGTTGAAGAAGTACACTGAAGTCCATTAGGAGCATGTGTTGGCTGCTAATCAAACTATATGATGTTTTGATTGATCACTTACTCTCATGCTGACCATATTTAATCTGTGGTGTACTGACCTAAAGACAAGATATTAAAAAATCAAACAGTAAAATAAAGACTGAGAGGGTAACCCAGTGTTCTGAACACAGGCTTGTGATAAGTGACTTGAGTCCAGACCATGTTGTCACCTTTGCATGTAATTTATGTGTCAGTGGATAATAGAATTACTCACTTTTACTGTTTGAAATAAACACAATAATTAGGTCATAATCTGAATGACCTATTAATTTATTTCCATCCTTGTTATGAAAAAGACAGTATGCTCAAACTCCTAGCTAAAAGCACTGAATATACTAAGCAGAAAAATAAGGGTTATTAAATGAGGAAAGATCAGTAGGCTCCCAACTAAAACCTTAGATCTGAACATTTGGAGAATTGCAACTGGAACTGAATTTTTTGGTTTTGGTTCTTCCAAAGCAGAATAGAACTAAATCTGTTTTCTTGCTGAAATAGTTGAGATTAACTTGTCCCTGTGTTTTGTGCAAGATGAGAAATATTCTGTGTGTTCATATTTCCCACCCTGGATAATAAATCCCTCTTAGTGGTTACCCCCAAAATTCTCAGCCCTCAAGAAGCCTCCCAAGTACATGTCATTTATTCAGTGTGTAGAGGAACTAGAATATACATTGTTTTTCTATAGTAGACACCATTAGCATTTATTCTGTAGTTGACAAATTTGAGAAAAGTATCAGAGGGTACAACAAATTGCAGTTTTATTTAAAAAAAGAAAAAAAAAAGTGTTCCATTCCAAATAATGATTTGGTAGACTTTGTTGTTGTTGCTGACAAATAAGAGTGCTGAGTAATCCATCAAAGGACTCAGGATGAGCTAAAGTTCTCTGAAACGGCAAACAGCAGACTAATCTCACTTGATGCCTTGATATTTGACATATTTGATATGTTCTGAATTGCTAAGAGGAATGAATGATTACAGATGCTAAGGAGATTTTTTCTGTATATAAAATAATATGTAGTCTTTATGTGGTATGTAAGGACTACCAGTCATGATACTGGGACTCTTCTCCTCAAAGGATATTGCTCTTAACCTGACTTAACAAGAAAATAGCTGAGTAATCTTTTTTCTCTGTGGCTGCCATATCCAGTTACTATAAACATAAAACTCCAATCATGAGGACAGTAAATGGTCAGTTGAAGCCCATTGTTGATTAATTCATTTATGCTATAAAATAACAGTTGTAATCCAGAAGGTTGTGAAAGGTGAAACTGTCACTGTAAATGGAAAAATTAAAATACCTAACCCAATTGGGAACAATAAAAAAAGCAGAAATAGTGATATGGGTAAGATTCAGACTGCTTTCTTACTTGTAAGCACAGCTAGATGAAGCATCAGGAGGAGAGGTGATAGGATTAAGCAGTAGGATAAAAAGGGAGTTTGCTACACTGTGATTCCCAGTGTTCTGCACTAAGCAAAGACTAAGGGTTCACTGCATGACAAAACAGTCATATAACTGCACTGGCTACAGGTGTTTGCTACGTGGTACCATACCCACTACATATAACTTGAGATTGAAAAAATACATTTCCATGTAGTGAATGTTATTACCCCTCTCAAGATTTTTTTTTTAGCGCTCGTTATTATTTTGATTCTCAATCTTCTCTTCAAAAGAACTTTCATAAAATTTCTATTGGTATTATCTGGCAGGTGTAGCAAGCTAGCTGTACCATGCATAGGAAGGTTACCCTTCCTTCAGTACAGCAGATGAAAGAAAACGGGCATTTTCATCTTTTCCTTTTCTCCTTGAATAACTACAGACTTTATGAAATGGTTTACAAGCATGTGGCACTGAAGTGTCCTAAATTCATGAAAGTAGAAAGTGGCATTGGAGTTTTATGCTTGATGCTCATGGGCATTTAATTTTGAAACAAATTTTAAAAGATTTAAGAGGAAAACTATACAGTGGAGATAGCCTAGGGAATTCATAGTGCTAGGGAGGTCATATATATGTAGGGTCAAAAATTCATCTTGTTAGGAAACAAGCAGGAAAAAGCTTTTTGCAAGATCCTATAACAGGTTAACACCATGTTCCTTTGTTTCTTAGTTTATTCATTAACAATCTAAGAATAATCTGGACTGGTTAGTGAAATACTAAAATGTATGATGACACAAAGCTATTTAGGTTATTTTCAGGATCTAAGAGGACTATAAACAACTTCAGAAGAGTTATATGTATCAGCAACATGAAATCCATTGCAAATGAATATGAAGTTACAGAGGTAGGATTTAGGAAAAAATTAAGTGACTTAGAGGTTCAAAAATAATAACCAATTACAGGCAGCTGCCCAAACACTTCAGTGGCGATACTACTTTTTGATCTCAGCTATACACATAGCAAATAAGTTGTCAGGCGATATGAGGAACAGGATAGAGAACAGTACGTAAAATATCCATTTTAGAAATCTTTGATGTAACCTGATCTGAAGCAGTGTTGGCTGAATAACTACTAAGCTCAGAGGGATAATGAAGAGTTTCGAAGTGCCCAGAAATAGGAACAAAAATCAATTAAGGGCTCAGAAAAATCATCTTATGCAGAAATACTGTAAGGCTAGAATCTTATAAGGGCATGAGATCTGTCAAACTACAGCATATGATAAAATTCATAGAACAGTTAAGAAATTGGAGATTTAGAAGAAATTTAGTTTCATGACCAACCTGAAACTAAAAATGTAGCTTTAATTAAATGAATGGCTTTTTTACCTCATCTATGATTGTAATATAGAACTTACTGGCAGTTGCGGAAACCGGAGCAAGGCATGACAAGCAATAGGATTTTTACATATGGCTGTTCGCATTTGTAATTCATTACATATATTTACATATATGACACATATCTGTAAGTATAGTTTAAATATTATGTTAATTGTTCTGTACTACAGATGACAAAAAATGGTACAGTGGAATCTGAAGAAGCTAATACCCTGACACTGGATGACATTTCTGATGATGATATTGATCTAGACAACACTGAAGTAGATGAATACTTCTTTCTACAACCCCTGCCAACAAAAAAACGAAGGGCACTGCTACGAGCTTCTGGGGTGAAGAAGATTGATGTGGAAGAGAAACACGAGCTGCGGGCCATCCGCCTGTCCAGAGAGGATTGTGGCTGTGACTGCCGTGTATTCTGTGATCCAGAAACTTGTACTTGCAGTCTTGCAGGCATAAAATGTCAGGTAAATATCCATATTGTTGTCTGTCATTACTTAACTAACAAAGGGTATGTGTGTATTTTTTGTTGTTGTTGTTATTAAAGTGGTAAGTAAACATATTATGGAAAATCATTAAATGATGCATATTACATGATGATGCCTGTGGATCTCAACTAGATTTTTAAGGCCTAGGTTTAAAAGTATAATGTGTGCAGTACAAATTATCTCATTAAAACCATTATTTATTTTATAGTTTGTTTAGACACCGACATTTATCTGGTATTTTTTTCATTCACATACATAGATACAAAGTCACTGCTCCTCACGTTCCTCTCCAGCCTTTGACTAAGTGTTCAAAAGGAGAAAACAGAAGATTCAGTAGCCTGCAGATGTCAGAAGGGATACTAACTTTTAGTGCGGAGACCGTTCACATACATAATATTCAAATGTGAATTATAATCCAAGCTCAGTAAGAAGCAACAAATGAAACCCTATGCTATTATCCTTACCTAACATGCAGATGTCAGCAATAAAGAGTACAACTGCTAATATATCATGTAGTTTTTCTGTCTGTGAACTGAAAAGGTATTTTATGTCACACGTTTACATGGTCTCCTATGTACAACTGTACATGTTCCAAAATGTCCTCTAAAAGATGTTTCAACTAATTCTCTTGAATAGCTGTTAGCACCTGAGTTGATTTCTCCATGAACACATTTTTTGGTAATTACTTAAATCCAAGCAAAACTCTCTTTGCTGTTCTAAGTAACGTATTCCCTTCTTTGCTGTTTGTTTTCATCTTCAGGTGTCTGGACTTTATGTGGTTTGCCCCTGCATTATATTTGATGCTTAGGTATCACAGTGTAGATGAAAAATCATAGACCATAAGCCATTTGAAGTACCTGATTTGTGGATTCACTCACATTTTTAGATATTTAAGATGATAGTTATTATTAGATAAGCAAGTTCTGCCCCCAAGCTGTTAGGCTTAAAACAATTCATCTACAATTGACTGAAGTATCTTTTAAAAAATGTATTCAAGTTTCCATTCCTATCATCTTCTGTGGGCAGTATCTCCCTATTGGAAACTTCAGAAAGATTTTTATACATAATTTATATTTCATTGGCTTTCTAATTTCCATGGTTTTCATCAAATTTGATAACTTTTTTTTTTTTTCTGCTAGTGATTTTGCCAGGATTTGAACATTTAGTATAGTTGTAGCAGATCCATAAATAGAAAAACTGTATATTCTTTGTTCCACTGTATAATGCCTACAGCTATGAAACTGAAATATTTTTCCTGTTCCACAGCATTGTAAATCTATGCCTTATTATTTCTTGAAGTATTGTTAAACTCCAGGTTAACTGTCTGAATTATTGTTATTTTGGATTATTCTCATGAGTACTTCTCAGGTGAATCCTACTTCACTGTTCTGTTTCTCTAGGCTGTCTAGGTTCTGTCATAATACCAGGTTTATGATATGTATTCTTAATCTGTGCTCTCTTTTTCTAAAAGGTGGATCGTATGTCTTTTCCTTGTGGTTGCACTAAAGAAGGGTGTAGCAATACAGCAGGTAGAATTGAATTTAATCCTATCCGTGTACGGACTCACTTTTTGCACACAATAATGAAACTTGAACTGGAGAAAAATAGAGAGCAGCAAGTTCCTGCACTAAATGGCTGCCACAGTGAGGTAAGCGCACACACTAGTTCTATGAGTCCGGGACCTCATCCAGCCGAATATTCAATTGCAGAGAATTTTGAGATTGAACCTGAACCACAGGCTGCAGTTATACATTCTCAGACAGCAGATGACTTGGACTGCCCAGGGGAAGACGAGGAAGAGGAAGATGGGAGTAGCTTTTGTAGTGGAGTTACAGATTCTAGCACACAAAGTTTAGCCCCTAGTGAATCAGATGATGATGAAGAGGAGGAGGAAGAGGAAGAGGAGGAAGAAAAAACAGATGATTTTGTGGAAAGTATGGGCTCCCATGCTGACATGGTGCCTCTTCCATCTGTCCTTTGCTACTCTGATGGCACTGCTGTGCATGAAAACCACTCTAAAAATGCCTCATACTATACTAACTCTTCAAATCTTTATTACCAAATAGAGAACCATGTTGCTGGCACTACTAACCAGATTGGTGAAACTTACTCAGAAAGAGATGCTGTAAAGAATGGTAGTCTTTCTCTGGTGCCTTACAACATGACTTCAGAACAGTTTGTTGACTACACGCGGCAATCAGAGGAAACTTTTAGCAGCCATCATTACCCTTCTGCAAATCCATCAGTGATCGTTTGCTGCTCATCATCTGAAGGTGATAACAGCACTCCCTGTAACAGTTTATATACTGAACATAGGCCAGGCCACCCTCAAGTGGAATTTCACTCATACTTGAAAGGTCCCTCTCAAGATGGATTTGTTTCGGCTTTGAATGGTGACAGTCATTTACAAGATCACCCTGCTGAGAATTCGCTAAACCTTCCAGAAAAGAGCAGACTGCACGAAGAGTGCATCAAATCACCAGTGGTAGAAACGGTACCTGTTTAATATTAAAATTATTCTAGGATTGAATTCCTTTATGAAATGCACTCAGATTGGATTTCCTAGAATCTTACTTTTTTTTTTTAAGAGGTAGACAACACTTGGACTACTATCAACGTTCCAGACACTTTTTTTTTTTTTTTTTGAGATACATTGGCAGTGGCAACACACACAAACAGATCATGTAATGATTAAAAAAAAAAAAACTAACAAATAAATAAACAATCTTTTGATAAAAAAAAAAAAGTTAAAAAATTCAAAGTAGCCTACCTATCAAAGTAAGTGAAACCTGCCAAGCTGTGTGAATCAAAGCTTCATGTTTTTGATTGTCGGGCCTGTGCAAGATTGTTAAAAACGGTACTTTGAAATAATCACGTTTAGAGTCCTAATTCTCAACATATCTGGAAAGATGGTGAGTTTTAATGTAAAAGTAATTACTGTACAAAAAAAGTTTTAATTGTTCTGTACTGTATGTATTTAATTTATAGTAGTTTAGTACTCATGTTCTGATAAAAATGAACAGCACGTTCATTTGAACAGAAGATCCATAGCTAATAACAAAGAGCATGTCCACTTTTCATCTGGAGTACCATGTACTTTTTTTTTCTTTTTAAACACCATTTCTTGAAAGTTATCTTGAAATGCATTTTTATAGTGTGTGCTATTTTATCTTTCTACTGTTTTGGACAAACTGAAGAGTAAGAAAGAGGGGACATTTACATTTTCTAGAAAGGTGAAAGGTGGTAGACAATCTGCCATTAAAATTAGAATCAGTGGCATTCTCGGAACAAACCTCTCCCTCCCACCCCCAAAAATTATCTTGTATGTAATGGCAAAGCAGTAGTTTAAGCTTACACAGCACCTTTTAGCCCTACAAAACATTCAGATATTTATGCACTTTAGTGCCATTTTGCAGTACTTTATTAAATATGGGAACTGTGAACTATTTTGGAGAAATTTCGTAGCTCCAGACTCCGAGGTATATGTAACACAACAACATCCGAAAATCCATTTAACAAAACCGGTAAGTAAGTTTTCCCGAGCCAGTTCATGAGTATTTCAGCAAAGCACTTTATAAAGGTTAAGTCTTGCTGATCACAGTTTAAATGAAGCATGGAAAACAGTGTGAAAACGTCTAGGTTTCCCTAAATATTTAGCAGTTTTTATAAAATATAAGACTGCCTTTTTTTTGGACTTCTGATCATATCCCAGATTTTCAGAGCTAATTAATATGCAAGAACCTGCATATTGTATAAGAAACATAGCTTCAGAAATTCTGTATCTGTTACAGTTTACAAGCAAAATATCAAGTGCATCATATGGATATCTGTTATCTTGCACTTCACTTGTTCTAAAATGAAAATGTAATTAATAGAAAGACCTACTATGTCTCAACTTTTAATTTATTAACTAAAGTTGCTTTCTTCTAGAGAAGGAGATGTAGGGGCCTGTTTTTCTATACACTGATGATTCTGCACTGCCTTATTTTAATTTCACAATCTATTTTGATATGTTTGTTCTACTAATATTGAAATATTATTTATTTGTTCAGTAATTTGAAAGGTAGACATGTCTTATTTGTTGAATTAAGGATCAGCATCTTAACTTTTATCTAGTCAAATCTAGCTGGTTAGCAGTATGCATGTAAACACAATATAAATTTTAGTTTGTCACAGTGACTATTCTAGTTATATGTACAATCTTCCAGTAGAAAAGACTGTCAGACTTTAAAAATGCTTTTTAAAAAAATAAGGTGACTTAATTGTTTTTTATGAAATCTGTGCACAGTGATTTCCAGTTCTTATTTTTACATAAACTGGCAAAATATTTTTACTTCATGTAGTAGCCAGGAAGGGATTTATTTATTTATTTACTTACTTATTTTCATACCAGAAGAAGTCCTACATTTTTTAATCTTACAAGGATTGCATTAAAACGTCCTAGCTCTCTAGGGACTGGATCCACATTTGCAAAGTATTCCATCTCCTGGGTGAGTGCAGTCATGTTGATTCTCTGTTCAGCAGTTCCTTGAGCTCTGTTCTCTTGTTCACAGAACACTCTCTTCTCTTTCTCTAAAAGCTGAGTAGCCAGGTAAATGCATGTACTCTCCACTCTATGTAAGATATACCCATCTTCATTTTTAAAGAGAAACATGTTAGGAAGAGTTCCTAACAAGTTCTGCATGTAAGAATGAGAATAGTATAACTCTGTTCAAAATATTTTACAGTCAAATATAACAAGAAGTCTCTGTATGTAGGCATCTTGCATCAACAGCAGGCTTAAATCTGGCAATCTTGCTCAACACCAGCACCAAAAGCACAAATCCCTACTACTTGAGCTGGAAGAGTAGCTGTGAATCAGTAGCAGCTTTTTAACCTCAGTGTTATCCACTGGAGGATATGATCATCCACACTTTACCAGGGTATTACTCTCAGGGGAAAGTTAAATGAAATAAATAATAGTTTTGTTTCATTATTCACCCCCTACTGAGCAATAAGAAATTTTCTTGGTCCCTATGCTTTCATGTAAAATATATCTTTAATAATATTAGCAAGCACAGTACATAATTAACTTACTTACTTACTTAATAAAATACATCTCGGCTAGCTTCAAAATACTGAGATGGTGGTTATTTAATATTGCCATTTGCACAGGCTTCAGATCCAGGCTTCCCTAGCATTAACATCTCTATAAACTTCTGCATACCCAGATGTATATCTTCTACACCACTGTAGCATTAGAGATGAATACAGCTAAATCCTCTAAAGCATGCAGCATAGGATGACAAGTAGCTGATATAGTGAGGGGTATAGCGGCAGTGGCTCTATAAGGAGCTTTTCCTACACTATTTTCCCTTGCTTAAAGGCGCTAGTTCCTGAAAATTGAAAAATAAAATATGCTTAGTAAAGACTAATATTGAGAACATATTTTTAATTACTGGGCTGTGGTGTAGACAGTATAGATAGTAATACACTTGTCCTTCTTCATCTGGTCTGGCATTTTGTGATCCAGATTTGATTTCAGGATACAAGCTAAACACATCCCGTTTAATTCTTGGAACAACTTAAAAAAAAAATGAAGTCTTTGTTTATAATTGACAGAGATTGCCCAGGAGCTATACTAATAACAATAACAAAGCTTCTAAGAGATACAAAGCTTGTACTGAGGAGGGAAAAAAAAAAAAAAGACCCCCCCCTTTCTGTTGGGGGGGGGGGGGAGAACGCCCCCCATCTTCTGTTAACAGAGGCTAAACCTGTTCCCCAAATGACTCCATACCAGACTGTACTAAGGCCTTTTCTAGCATTAACAAGTAGACTAGAGTGAAAAAATAATCATAGTCCTAACCAAAGTAGATGATACTCTAATTGGGCTGTGAAATTGAGAGTAGGCTGTAGACATCAGGGAGAGTCAAGCCTCCTAGCCCTTGGTTAGACTCTCAAGTTTTGCTTAGAAGGGGAAAAAAATATACCATATAAGGAAAAGTAGCCTTAATACAGCACAGGATGGAGAATATTTTAGTCTGATTTTCTGGGCTTATATATAATAATATATGATGTGTCCCATTTCCCAGATAATTATCATTAATGTTGATAACCACTCCTTTCATTATGGGTAGGCTTATTTCTGTGTGCTGAGTTACGTTATTAAATGATAAACATACAGTAGTGTGTGCTTCTAAGTAGATCTGGCATAGCATTTATTGAAATGTTTACTGAAAACCTGTATCACTTCTTTACTCACTAAGGTGTTTAGCTACTAATAATTATTTGTAAGAAGGCAGATAATAAACTAGAAGATAATTTATGATTACATTTAGGCAGTTCAGAAAAATTAATAATAAGAAAAGCATTTCCCTCTGTAAAATAGAATTTCCACACTAAAGATCACTGAAACAGCACATAAAATTGATTGCCTTTTTCCCTGTACTGTGAACTTTGACTCTCTTGGGAAATGCATTGTTAAAGTTTATATATGAAGCTGTAACTGATGTTAGGAAACAATTGCAATCACTGTAATTGCTTTTTGCCAGGAAAGTTCCAGTTCCAGCTCTAAAAGCTACGTTCATGCCCACTAACACATCCTTTAAAAATTAAATGCTGGTCAGTAAAAATTTCTAGTATTTTTCATTTAAAAAAAAAATTTTATAATCAGCTGTATGCCAGTCAGATCAAAAAGTGTTACTATTTTGCATTTGCACAAGTTGCTGATCATGAATCAGAATTTGAGTTGACATCTATTCATTGCTTTAAAGGCCATTTGATTATTCTTAGCAAGCATCTTCACTTGCTATAAATACGGTTCAGCCCTCTCACTGATCTTTTAAATAGTTCTGAGTCAACTAAAAATATTAGCTTGCTTTTTGTACAAGTTCTACCGAAGTTGCATGCTGTGTTCACGGTGGTGTTACTCACTGGATTGCTAAGAGACATAGATCCAGTTTCTCATCTTACCTGGGTGTCAGATTTCAGTAAATGCCCTAACAAACTAATCATGTAGCACCACCTCATCAGCTGAGAGTGCATCTTCAATAAGCCCAATTAGTTTGATAAAGATTGTATACATACATTTGTACACAAAATAGGAAATGTGTTGTTTTGGAGTATTTCAGATGTTTAGGACATCTTTCTAAAAATGTGACCTACTTAATAGGGTGGGCGTGTGTGTGTGTACACATATACATATATATAGGCTAGGAAAGAGGAGACCTGGGTTCTGTTGTTGGCTTTGACTTTGCCTTTGTCCAGCTTTGTCACTCCCATTCTCTGTGCTCTGGTTTGTAAGGTACTTGGATATGTAATGATTAAAAAAAGTTCTACAGAACACCCAAAATGTCATTAACATCTCTTCTGATATCATTACCAAATTTCAGTACTACTGAGTCACTTTCCCAGTCCAGCCCAATCCTGCTTAGAGGTGAACAGAAATTTTACCACAGATGAGACACATAGCAAAAGCAAGCTCTTCTTTCCATGGACCAAGTTGACAAGCAAGAATGTAATAATAAAGTTCACCATAAAAATGGGAAAATTAGAATAAAATCTATGTTGAATATGTAACATTTACCTGTAGACTTCTTAACATTTGAGCAGCAAGACTGCAGTTTGCCTACAACACTACACAGGGCAGCAAAAGCAAGTCTTACTCCCCTGTGTGTCTTCCTCCTTTGCCAGCTTAATTCTCTCAGTCAAAACTCCATGCCAGGGCTGCCTCTGAGGCAAGCCAGGTACCCTTACTCAAAGCTAAAGCAAAAGAGACATTGGACCCACAATATTGTTTTAAGGGCATTTGCCAGATAAGAAACTCGTGTCTATACTGCAGAGCAATGTCATGATCTGGGCTTGATTATTTTGCCAGTTAAATTTCCTGAAGAAGTCAGGAACAGACATTATAGAGGATGAGATGAGAAATCCCTACGTTTTTAGGGATGTTATGCTTTCCTACCGGGCTAAACAGTACCCTCTACCTTATTATGGATACAGAACATTTGATGTAAAATACACAGAAAAAAAAACAGAATTAACTCAAAGAATATATTCTATAGAATTTATTTCTAAAATAATAAATCTGATTACTATTTTTTTAAAATAGTAGAAAACTACTGTTATTTTCAGAAAATAGATACATGGAGTCTTGTTCATTAACATGTTCCTTACTGAGTAAGAGAAAACTCAGCATTTGTCTTTCTGAATGTTTCAAAATTTTTTTAAAAAAAAAACGTACCTGGTTTAATTTTGCTGTTCTCGGTAATCACTGTACATGTGCTGATTAATAATTGTCCATTTTCTCCAAGAGGTGTGCAGTCTAAAACAAGAACATTGTGAAGTGATGAAAAAGTGTGATTTAGTTGTAAAGACATCTGAGTGAACACATGCTTGAGTTGTTCATAAGTGCTTCCTGTGCCTTGTCCTTCCCCCTCCCAAATCAGAGGGTGTTTTTAACTTGTTTGCTAATACATATGCACAGGAGTGTTGCTATCACTTAAGGAGAAGGAAAGCTATAAACACCCTTGAGAACTTTCCACCACCCTACTAGCTGATACCAAGTTTTGACTTACTATAAGCACATCCAATTTATGGGACATCTCAGTGTTATGTGGTCTTTTGTTTTCCTTCCTCTCTTCAAACCTTAGTCTCTGAGACAGATTTGTTTTACAATAAGGCTTTTTTAAAAAAAAAAAAAAAAAAAAAAAAAAAAAAAAAAACTTTGAAATGCATGCAAGGGCAACTCTAGTATCCCTGTGATATCCTTTTCTTTGCTAGAAGAGTTAATTTTATGTTTTATTAGCATTTTATTAGCATGCAGATGGATTGGAGCTTCAGTGAAAAGTGTACGCTGTCGGCTCCGAATACGGTTTTGGGGGCTGATCCCAACATGGCCGGTAGGCTCCCCGACTCCATGCATGCAACAAGGATGAAGGAAACCTACCCCCCAGTGGCTGCAGACATATGGTATGAGATAGATACTCACCATCTCCTGACACTTGTAGATCTATGGAAAGAGTGTCACTCTTGATATAGCACAGCCCAGGGCTGGATGAAAAATCCAAAATAAGGGAAAACAGAAAACCATCACCTAGGGAAACAAAAATTTTCCTTTAAAACTACAGTGAGAGACATTTGTTTATTTATTGCTAATGTAAACACTCTTCTGAAAAATAGAAGTGAATTAGATCTGAAAAAAAAAAGGAAAATTAAAATGTGCGTGGCTTTACTACTGCATAGGCTTCATTGTTAGGCAGATAACCAGCATACAGAAGGTCCCACCAACTGGAGAACCATATTCATGATGCTCTGTAATGTTTCCACTCAATTGGGAAGATGATAGTCTTTCATCCAGGCTAGGAAACAAAACAAAGAAACAAACAAACCAGAGGGCAATCTTCCAGTTATTTTCATTTGGATCTTAGCAATGACTCTTTAGCAAGTTTTTTTTACCTTTTTTTTTTTTTTAACTTCTTTTATGAATGTCAAATGGAACAAAGTCAGAAGTTTGTCTCGTGTGTGTGTGTGTGTGTGTGTGTGTGTGTGTGTGTGTGTACTTTTTTAACTGCACACTTTTTCAATAACCTGTGAAGACTGGATTAGCTTTTCCGTACAGATAGGAAAAACAATGGAAGAGATCAATCAATACCACTATTATAACCCAGGGATCAAGACCATCCTTTGTATTGAGGTGTGGGTGGATACACCCTGCTGGGAGGAGGTGGGGAGGGAAGAGAGAGGGCAAAGTAGAGGAAAGGAAGGAAGAGGCAAGAGGCAGACTGATGAGAAGGACGTGTTTTCCCCCCCCCCCCCCCCCCCCCTAGAGGAGGAAAGAAAAGATAACAAAAAGAAATAAAGACATGCCCAGAGCAAGGATGGACTTGTGTATGTTCACTACAAGTTACGTCATGTTAGAACATGATATGAATTATGCCAGTTAATATATTTTAAAACAGAACTATGAACTCAGTGCAAACAGGAAATGTCATTTTTACATAGCTGTTGGATGCAGCTAAACATTACATAAAACACCCAATAGCATGGGCTTAAAAAATAACAAAACGAAACACAATGAAACCCTAGAAACACCACTGCCATGTCTTTTCCTTGTCTATGTCAACTACAGAGGCACATCAAACACCATTTTAGTTAACTCGGCTCGCAGGCATGCATTCTAATAAAACTGATTTCTTTGATAACAAGAAACATTAAAGGCAAAGGACAAATAGGTGGTCTTCTTACCAGCAATTTAGCTTGGGCTTTTCAAATGAGATTTAGTACCTTATGGCAGCTAATTCCGCTAGGTTTCTCCATCTTAAACCTTTTTAGATACGCAGTTTTATTTGGGATTATGGGTGAAGGTCAACCTTACTGGGGTACTGGGGCATTACTGTAAAAACACCCTCCCATCTGTGAGTTTCTGATATGCAGATCGCGCACAGATGTTCAGCTTCTTCAAAAGATTATGTCATTGGGTGCAGCAGCAGCTGGTTCTCTTAAAACAAGACCAGAAGAAAAGCATTCTGGTTTTTCAAACCATCACACACAAAGTATCACCACTTTAGTTCTCACATAACAATGCCCACGTAAACAATGCTTAACCACTGGACCCTTCTTTTAATTGACTGATTGTAGGCACTTCTATGGAAATATGTCTGAAGTATACTTTGTGAAACGTTAAAAAAGTGTTTGATGTAAAATAAGCTCTAGACATTTAACAGTGCAAAAATTGTCAAAATCTGTAGATTACAAATCCGTTCCTATCAGCCTCAGCCTGTAATAGTGTCTTAGTAAAGTTGATCTTTAAGTTATATTGCATTCTGGTGTAATAATCTTCTGAAAATAAATTTGTTAATACAGATGTGCTGGTTAATACCTGTTAACATAAAACATGGCATTTTGTTATTTTGATTTGATTCCATCTACAGCCAATAGATAGCAACTTTATATAAAAAATCAACATTTATTATTACCGTTAACTGTTTTCGTTGTTTTAAGAAATATGGAACATGTCAAATTTACACTATTTCAGCTCTGTGTTTCAAAAGATTAATCTCTCTGTATATCTATATATAGATATATATCCCCATAAGAATATAAAATTGCTTTTGAAATTTTTGTTGGCAAGTAGTAAATAATACACTGCAGCATGGATTCAAAAGTATTTAAGTAAGTTGATGGTCTTTCAGACATGTAATCCATTCAAATGGGACTAGTAAAATTGTGGTACAGCTGCAGCCATGTGTTTAAAATTCGTAATACTTTCTTCTAACTTTAGCAATTTTTGAGAAAAATAATTTTGTAATTAACATTTTTCATTAAAACTATGGAGGTCTCAACAGAAAAGCAACATTTTTAATTGGACTGCTGCTTTAAAACTGTTTGAAGAAGTGATGAGAAAGAAAGTTCATCTTAAAATATGTACATGAGTATAATTCTACAGCTTCATGAATTACACATTTCCTCTTTTTTTAAAATAAATTGTAACATCAAAGATGCCAAAGGGTAATATAAGCTACAATAATATTCAACAGAACGTAACCTAGACCTTATGTTGTAATAATTTATTCAAATTAACTGTATTCTTCTGTATTTATATTTTCAGTATTTATTATGAATGATATGGAATTTGATGTATTTATTGTGGCTTATTACTGCAATGTATATATTACAAAAATGAGCATTTTTAAGTCTTAAGATTAGGGTTTTTTGTTAACTAGTGGCACTTGTATTGGCTGTATTTTTATTATATATTGTACAATATATATTGTCCATTTGTTTGCAATGAAGTAAAACAGGTTTCTACGTTATATCAACAGTGAATCTTATTTCTATTATGCAGTCTATAATGCCTATTATACCTACTTCTATTATGCAGTTCTATAATGCCTATTCGTCTCTTGTCTAGCAGTACCAGGACTAGTATGACATCTCTTCCCCCAGACCAGCAGTGCCTCTCAAAGACGCACTGAAATTTCTAGCGTTTCTCCCATTGCCCATAGCGTAAGAAAAAACAGTTTAAAAAAAATTTTTTTTTAACTTAACCAGCATATAAATATTTAAGAAAATGAATATAAATACCATTTTGGTGTATTCTTTTGTACTTTAAGGAACACGACCATCTGTGCTTTTCTTTGGCCAGTGGAATAAACTGTGTGATTCCTCTGTACACTTCAGAGTAAATTTGATCAGTTTGGTTATAGAGCAATGAAAAAAAAGTTTTGAATAAGTGTTAGAGAAAAAAATTTGCAATAACTCCCTCTAGCGGACATTTTTCAGTATTTTTATACAGTAAATTATTACTTCAACAACTACAAAGGCATTTCAGCCAGACTCTTGTATTTCAGGACAACTGCTTAATTATTTTTAAAATTGCTGATTAACATTCCTTTAGTGTGACAATAATTTAAAATCACAGCTCTCTGCCATCTTTATTTTATGACATTTATAAAAGCTGAGCTTTAGTTTTGTAAAAGGTGAGTTGTCCATAAGTCTTCATTGATGACAAATTACGTATGGCAAAGTTATTTGTATTTATAACAATTGATTAAGACCAGTTGCTGTTCTCTAGATTAAAAAAACAAAAAAACAACAAAAAAAAAAAGGTCCTTGGAGGACTTAAGCGCTTTAATACATTAGGAGTTACGGAAAAGAGAATAAATGAACATATGCTATGCAACTGCATTTTTGTTGCCTTGAGCTATGTATGACTAACTGTACTCTAGCACTTTGTAAGACACGTGGATAAAATCTTTTTTATAAAACAATATTCAGGAAAAGTGTTCATATTCAGGATGCCAGTTCAGCTCTAGGAAGGCTTAACACTACGGTTCAGCTATGTAGTGATTAATAAGTAGTACTCACGCATTTCCTGCTCGTGGTGGTGTAAATCAGTAGTTACTCCTGAAGCAAGGAGACAAACTCCTCAGGTGGACTGAACTGCTGAAGCTCTGTCGCAGTTAGTAGCACCATGTCCATGTCCTCCAAGGATCCAGGACCGTCATTCGTGGGGGGCTGAGGCTGCCCAGAGAGACAAGTTCTGCTGCTCTGGATGATTCAGGACCTGCATTGTCCTGCAGGGAATAAGGCTGAGATGATTTGGCCTTAAATGAAGCCTTCTTCAAAGCGTGTAATTATTTTCGTGAATGTGTAAGAGAACACAGTGAGATGGAGCTCATCACTGATGCCAGCTTTTCTAGTCAATTTTAGTAGCCCACATAGCCATCTGACTGATAAATGGCTTTTACATAGTGTATTATATACATATATATACACACACACACATATATATATATGTCCATATACAGTAGTATTACATTTCCCCCCTTGGGGGAGAAGACGATCATAGCACCGTTATTAAAAAAGTGCTTTACATTAAATTTAAGACAGTAAAAGAAAGAGAATCTGCACCTGTCACAGGTGCCATTTGTATGAATGTTAACATCAACCCAGTTTCAAAAGCACTGTAAATAATGGGAGGCTCTTGAGGATATTTTTGTTGGTTCTTAGAAATGTAATCAAGTATATATAAAAAAAAGAAAATCTTCAATATGATTTATAAGCTAGAAGTCTTACAATTTAGATGTTTCAGAATATACTATGACTATGAAATGCAATACAAATGAAGATAATTATTAAAAGAACAAAGCTAAATATATTTATAGACATTTCAGGCATGTTTTAGGTTTCCTGCTAAAGAGACAGAAAGGATTTTTGGAAGCAGGGTGGCCTGATACAAAGTGGAGTGTGGACCAAGGGGAATATTCAATTGATAATGGTAAAACTCTGTAAATTGTTAAGCTGTTTAAACTGTAGTGATATTCCCTGAAATGAATCATTTCTCTATTTTTTGTCTCATTACTAAAGAGAGTTTTGAATTATACAAGTAATTCTTGGTTTCTGACAAAGAAATAGGATTTAGCTTGCCTAACTTCTGTTTGCATTTTTTTATTCAGTTTTAGATATATACTACGTGCACGAAGTAGGCAGATTGCAGAAATCCTTTTTATTTCCACATTTCTGTTTAATGAGTTTGAGCAGTTACAGGCTGTGGATAATGGCGGATCAGCATTTCTGAAAGAGGATTTATATTTTCTTATTTATAGTTATATAAAATTTATAAATAGGAATAAAATTCCTGTTTATACTTTGTACTGGAAATCACCATACAGAAAGTGTTACTAGTTATAATTTAATAATTCTAAGGGGTTTTTTGTTGTAATGCGCTCTGGACATTAAGGCCACACCTCTGCCTCTTCCTTCCTATTCACATCAAAGGCACAGGCTGCCTCTCATCTCTTCATCTCTCTTGGCCTCTACATGGCTTCAGCTTACGCTGCTTGGACCTGGTAGGAGCAGCCACCCACAGAAACTGATCTTTGTTCCACAGCCAGCAAACACACTGCAAGCTCCGCTTTGAACACAGGCCTCGAATAAGTCGTAACAGGTGGCCTCCAGCTCTCTATATCTTGTAATCTAGGCAGAAGGTAGTAGCTGTGATTCACTCTGAGCTCGCTCTCCCTTCCCCCTTATTCCCCTTTTTTCTCCCTCACTACAGATTCCAGCCCCTTTGAAAACTGCACACAAGCACTCCTGGATTAGCAGTCGAGCTAGCACAGTCAGTGAATGTTTCCTGGTCCTAGAGTAGAACAGTTTAATGTTTTAGGTAAGTGTACTGTGCTGCTGTTAACTGCTGTCACCTACTAAATCGCAAATTTTATTTTTGCATGGTAATTGTTTATTATGAAAGGAAGAGTTAATACTAAAGCAAAAGTTTTTAATTAGATGCAAGGTAATCTATGCAAATAAATGGTATTTTACTGAATGGCATTTAGAAGCAATTACACCATATGGCCAAAACTATGTAATTGTTTTCCTTGGCAACAGGCCTAGTAGTTAGCAGCCTGTCAACTGACCAGTTACCAGTCAGGAGGCATGGCAGTGATTCTGTGATAGCAAAACCACTGTCAACCACTTCTCTTCCTCCAGGCACACCTGCAAGTTTGAAGTAGAATAGGATTAGGCAAATGAAGAAGACAGCTACTTCTCAAACCCATCTATAGTCCAGGAGACAAAGAGGCACTCCACAAGAATCACCATTTCAGTGAACTTTGATGCAAACAAAGTTGGCATTAAGAAACCTCAGCAGCATCATATGATTCTAACCCTTGGAGTTCTCTCTTAATATCCTCACCGACATTTACTGTGAGAGTTTCATTTCTAATAATATTCTTTCCACCACCAATTCCAGATACCTTATTTTCCTCAAACATAGCTTTCTACCTCACTTTTCTAGCTTCTTCTATTGGAGAGGAAGCTCTCCCCTCCTGTTTCTTCATTTTCTCTCCTGGATCTCTTCTTTCTTCCTAAGGTTTCCCACAGTCACTTTTCCAGATCCACTCAGTCCATGACTAGCCATCCTGCCTTGGTCACTGCTTCCCAACTGTATGTTCTTGCCCTTCAGGCTCCTAGCAGAAGGCCTCTTTTTCCTGGAGCTCTGAGTGTGCCTGAAAGTGGTCTTCTCTTCCTTATTCACGAGTTAACACCTGCCAGGCAGACCCAACCTTTCTTCTGCAGCTCTCCCTACCATTTGCACACTGCACAGACTGTTTATGTCCACCAAGCAAATTACTGTGTTACTTCAACTTCAGTTACTTACTTGCCTGAAATGTTTCTCCATCTTCCACACATACCCCAGGACTTACTGCTACTGATTTCAGGCCTCAGTCTTACTGACTGAATCCAGATGGAAATCTGACTACAGCTGCAGCACTGCCAAGTTTCACAAATCACAAATTCACCCAAGCAGCTCATCCTTTCTGCAACTCCATTGCAAAGACATTATCAACCATACACTCAGTCCCTGATTCTGGATTTCATGCTACCAGCGACTTTCATCTTTCTGCTTCCTTTGAGCCCATCAAGAACTACAAACAGAAGGGAAATAAAATTGATGATAACAGAAGAATGGGCAGAAAGACAGGACTAACTGCAGGCCTCCACATGAGGACCTGCTGTTTCTCCTGATTCTTTCCATTTGACACATTGCTCATTCCAGCAATTCCTCTCGGTTCCACCTTCCCTGTTTACTTCAAGCAGCACCCAAATTTCCACATCTGATCTTTCTGTGACTGCCAAGATTCCTTCTGGTGAAAGAAGGAGACAGGGATAACGATGCCTTTCAGAGGCGTAAAGGACTGTCAGGAGGGAGGAAAAAAAAAAAGTTAGTGCAACTGCTACATTCAAGAGAGCAAATACTTGATTCTAATCCCTCTCTAAGCATTTTGCAAGTTTTTCATAGCAAAGACACATTACTACCAATAGTTTGTATTGCTGCTTTTGAGCTGTGCTGAGTCAACTTATTACAAGTCCAGTCCAACTCCGCTACGTAGTTCTCCAGGTGCCCTGTGAGTTTTATCTGATAACTAGCTCTACCATAAAGACTGGGAGGATTCTATTGAATCACAGTGGACAATATATTCCCCAAATGATGGCTACCTTGTCTCAGTTAAGTAGGTTGCATCACAGCACTCAACCATCAGTAGATATCTTCCACAATTAATCAGTCTTACCTTTTAGGATAAGCTGGTAGGATTGAACTCAGAATAGAATCTCATGTGCAACCCTGTATTCTGGGAACATAATATATTACAGTTCCACATTTGTTCTGAGGTCATTATCCCTATGAATTTCTCTGATATTAGCAAAAACAGCATTTATCCACGTGCTTTATAAACTCTAGCACAGTGCAGCGTAAGAAAATACACCAGACAGAAATCACAAAAAGTTTTCAAAAATTAATTGTAACAACTAGTCATTTTAATGCCTATCATTTAAGTATAATGAAATACTGTATGATAATTATATAATGAGATGTCTGAAGAGTAGAAGAAATACATATCTAAAAAGAGAAGTCAAGATATACAGCTTTAGTCATAGTGACAAAAGATGATGTGTCATATATCAACTATCTTCTAGGTAATCGAGACAATCCCAACCAAATGGGGATAGAACTATTTCACACTTAAAAAAAATAAAATAAATAAAGCATAAAAAACCATTTGAAGTTTTAATTATAACGGCACTTGAAAGACTCAACCAGGATAGAGGAAAAACAATGTTTTGACATGCAAGTAACAGATTAAAATGGAGAGAGAAAGGAAACTGCATTAGGGACACAAAAACCTATAAAATTTTAAATTAAGCAAACAAGGGTGCTATTGGAAATGTCTACCTTTGAGGTTAATTTTTTGTAGAGACAATGGCTTTAGGAGTAAAGGTCACATAGCAACATAAATGTTATTCATTAAATAAATCTTGTACCTTATCCATGAGCTTATTTATTCCTGAAACTCATCAACTCATCTATCCTACATAACTGAGGCAGCACCTGTCAAGAAATAGAGCATATATATATATTTTTTATTCCTCACAGATATAAATGGCTGAACCATCACTTCCTAGCTTTTCAGTGTGTGAATATGTTTATCTACTCTAAGCAACTTTTAAATACAAATGCCTTAAAAAAAAAGAGAGAGAGAGAGAGAGAGAGAGAGAGAGAGAGAGAGAGAGAGAGAGAGAGAGAGAGAGAGAGAGAGAGAGAGAGAATGAAAGTAGAACAAAGAGTTCAAATGACTGGCTGTGGTTCTGACAACCCCAGGCTTCCTACATCTCAATCTAATATATTAATCTTGATCAGATGCGTAAGATTACACAAAGCTAATTCACAAGAAGTGGAAGGTTATTTTTTAAAGGAAGGAGTGACCACAAATTCTTGCAGTTGCCCATATTTCTCATTTGTAGCAACTCAATATATTTAAAGAAACACATAGAGCAAATCATCAAGTAGATAAAAGTCAGCACCACAATATAAAATGCACTGCATTACTCAAGAGAGTCATGCTGGAAGAGTAAGATGTGCCAAGAAGCACATCTGCTTCTGCTCTCTAAGAAAAAACTGCAAGGAATTTTACTCTTCAGAAAGATTGAACAGTAATGCTAAAAAAGCATGGAAAGGATTCACAATCACTAATATTCGACTCTCTTGCAATTCTTCTTGCTGCTGCTTTACTGTCACATTTTCAGAAAAAAATCATAAGAAGTTTTAGCTGTTAGTGACTGCAAATCTCTCCTGTGCTTTTGGAGTATTTTGTCAAAGGATCACATATCCTTGGATAAACTTTTCTAAGTCTCCAGTAGAAAAGTCCACATCCTTTTAGACATCTCTTCCTATCTTTAAGTATCCTGAGCATTCAAAAGTTACTTTTGTGAACTGTAGCAAGAAAAGCTTAAGTCTAACTATAGATATAGAACACTGTTCCCTTTCTCTCTGCCACTACTGGTCACAAAAATTAGGATTTATGTTGTTTAATAAAGAGAAGCCTAAAGGAGAAATATTTTCAGCTCTTCCTTATAGTTCATCTCTTCTAAACCTCCTATCATACTTACTGCTCTCGTCTTACTCATCTAAAATTGTCCTCTCTCTCTCTCTATATATATATATACACACATACATACACACACACACACACACACACACACAAATATATATATTTTGAAGTGATACCCAAAATAGGCACCAAACTTCATTTGAGAAAGTTACTTATTATTTTTCACTGCTTATACATCTGCTTCCCTCTTATTTTGCTCGAGAGCATGGCATTGTTCATATTTTTCAGCTGCACAATAATCCCCAGCTCTTTTTGGCTGTAAAACTCTGTCAGGTCATAGGAGTCCAAGTGACAGACCTAACTGCTGTTGTAGCAAAAGCTGCAAAAATGCAGACTAAAGTGTCTGCTCATAACTTAAAGAATAGGAAACAGAAAAAATATTAAAGAGTTTCAGAGTAGTTTAAAAAATGTTATGTGAAGTGTTTCATAGGTTTTGGACTACTGACCTGTGTTATGCTAGAAAAGAAAAAAAAGGAAAATCTTAAAGGCATTTAGAGACACAGAATAAACTTTCCCCTCCCACAGCTAGAATTTACCACACAATATTAAAAGTAGGCTAACTGCTCTACCCGATCTTCCTAGAAAACAAGAAAACAAGTACATATACTTGCTGTATCTGTGATAATATTGTCTTAGATTAACGCTTAGATGAATAAAAAGTGGTGCTCCACAACACTGAACTCCTGTTCATGGAGCAATTCCTATCTTCAAGTGCAACAGGATACTTGTTCCCTTGCAATTTGAATTCTACCCAAGTTATGAATGTTATCTATCGCTAAAAAGAGGAAAGACTAATGAGAAGTAAAAATATAGTTCAGATATGTAAATTCTAGTCTGGCAAATTTGTAAGAAAAACGTATTATATGAAAAAATTACACTTTAGCATTATTAAAAATAACGTAATGCATTTGCTGTATAACATGACCTATGTTCACTGAAGTATTTTTTAAACTGTCATTTATTCAAAATACCTTGTCTTCTAGAACTGTTTCCTTGAACACTCTTGGTTTTCCTCTCGTAACTGAGGACCAACACTGCATAGCTGCTATCTATGTACTCATCCTCTATTCGTGCTTGTTGAACAATTTTCTCATTGACATGCATCCTATTTTTCCTCAAATGCTTCTCCAGTTTGTCAAGAGCATTTGCTGCCCTTCTCATATTGGTTTGATCTGCAAAAGTAATAAAAATACTTCGCATTCCGTATTGAATCTATTCACTGAAAGATCTTAGGCATATAATTGATCTTAGTGGAAACCCGCACGATAAAGAATTTGAGTTTTAAAAGCATCATTAATAACCTTTCCCAGTACTGCTTTTTAGTAACTTGTGTCCATCTTGTAGCAGCCTACTTTAAGCCACGCTGCTTTTACTCACTTCTTCGGATATTCATAGTATCACCAAAAGCCTTAGCAGATGCCAAAAGAAAACTTAACTTTTTCTAATAAAAAACCATGATTATAAAAAGCCAGAAAAAGAAGTTAGCTTAAATTAATAATCCTGACAAATTTTTGTTAGTCTTTAATTAATGCTCTTGTTATCTTACACTTACTGAAAGGATTTGTTCTTGCCTTTCTTCAGAAGCTGAACTTCTCATTAATCAGATATTGTGAAATTAACCAAAGACAGGCTCTTGCCCACATTTTGTTTTTAAATTACCATCCATTCATTAACTAAATCCTAAAGGTAAATTACCATTGATCTTTAATGAGATATTTACTATAGAGCATAGACTACAGTTCATCAAGACAAATCAAATTTGAAATTAGTCCCCAACCCTTCATTTTATTCTTAACTTTTTATTTGATCATGCAGCAATTTTTGTATTCCTCTTTAAAAAAGTGAGACCTCTTCCTGTCTCTACCTCTTCTTACAGGATAGTACTTAAAGAAAATACTGTTTTCCTTACTAGCTGCATCTAACTAGGCTTCATCTTACTCCATTTTTCCACTCTTACGTGCATCTTTCCTTAAGGTTTAGATCGTTAAAGCATTTGTTATTAAGCAATGCTGGCTGCTCTTACACTTTTTTCCCTCCTATCTAAATAGATACTACAGATGTTCAATGCAATTCCTTTGACAGGCTGCCAAATTGAAATGCCTTTTTACCTTCGACATTTCCCATAGCAATGGCATAGATTACACTAAATCTTCTCATTTTCTTTATTTTGCTGCTTCCTTCCCTTTGTGGAAGTGTGATTCTTATTTCATAGTCATGTTCCCCACATATCACAAAATACACAATTTTGAAGTTTATTTAAATCTCTACAATTCACATCACCCAGTTAAGTCTTCTCCAATCAAACTACAGAATTTTATTATAAAATGGAGTTTACCTGCACATACATACCCTGAAGTAGATATTTCTAAATAACACTACATTTCTGTTTCTTAGGAGGATATTTGTTGGGCTGAAGAGATACCTTCATTAAAGAAGGTCAGGAAATGGGCACAATTGCAATAAAAGAACAAGTGAAGGATGTTTGACAACTGCGTATATAGTTAAAAATATATATGTCTTCAGGTATTTCAAGTTCCTAATCCAAGGAAGGCTTTAAGGAAGGGAGCCACAGCTCTACTTGCTCTATTAAAGTATACTTCTGATACCTACAAGAATAAAATAATTAATTAAAAAAGTCAGCAAAACAGTTAGGAGGGCAAAACTTTCACTTTGACTGATAAGCTGTCCTTTGGAAAAGAGAAAACAACAATAAAAAGTTAAAACATGAATGTTCTCACAAGAAATTACGTACAGATGAAGCTAGAAACCTGTCAGGTAAACACTGCACAAATCACTACAGACCACAGAAAGAAAAGTGGTGTTAGCAGATATGTGCAAATTAAAAAAACAAACAGAAAAAAAAAAAAAAAAACTTGAAAAATGTGTTAATGTTAAGCAGCTCAGGAAATCTGTTAAAATATAATTTTGTCCAAAAATTAAAAGTTCATGAAATTATAAGAAAAGCTATACAAGAAGTTTTAGTTGAATAAAAGGAGATTAGGATCAGGATGAGCAGATTTTCCATTAAATGAATTATATATAAATAATATATTTCAAGAAGCAGAAACTCTTCCACAACAAGAGGATTGACCTGACAGAAGCTGAGCACAATGTGATCCATTTGGTTTTAGTATGAAGGTCAAACATTTTTTTTTTTGAAGTGAGAGAAGTTAAAAAATATTGGGAAAGGTTCACTGAGGAAAATAAATGATGAAAAAAAATCAAAGTCAGGTAATTCAGCATTTTCTATATGTGTGTGTGTGTGTGTGTGTGTGTGTGTGTGTGTGTGTATGTGTTGTGTATATATATAAATAACATATATATATAATCTTAGTTTTCAGACAGTATACAAGAATTTCTCCTAACTCTACAGAAAAAAACCTACCCTTCCTCAGAAGCCCTTACAATATGTGGAAAAACTACATATATTTAGTCCCCCAGACAACAGAGGACTATAACATCCATAAATCAGTGGTTAACATAGATCATGGAAAGGCTGTAAACAATATTCTTAATTGTGAGACACTGAAACATTCTTTGGTATAAGTCTCCTAAGGGATCTCTGATGACACATTTTATATCCAACTTCAAATAAGGGGGGGGGAAACTGTTTAAACACTTTACATTTAAACTTTGCATCATTTAAAAAATGTAGTATACATATACAGTCACAGTTTAGAACATATCTGTTATTTTAATAAAAGCCTCCTAGTCTATAAATAGCAAATCTTAATTGTTTCGGCCAAAGATCCACTTCTGGAAGGGGTCTGATGGGTTACATGATGCCAAACTTGGATGCTCTCCATTTCCTGTAAGGCACATCTGTAGTGCTGCACTGTACAGTGTTTGATCCTAAAGTGAGTGAAAAAGGAAGGAAAAAAAAAAAAAGCATCCAATGAGCATACTATTTACCCTCTTTCCCCCCCAACCCAAGTTTACCATCATTAAAACAAGTTGGGCCATATAGCTAGAGCAGAAGAGGGCTAGCAAAAGAATTCTAGTAGTGCAAAAGTTCACACATGGGTTGAAAAGAAGAAAAAAACATTAAATGTTTTAAAGGATACAAAAAAATCCGGACTGACTTCCAGACACATGCTGCCAGACACACACACACACACTGCAGGATATCAATCGTTTTTGTAAGTGTCTGCTTTAGTAAAATAAGGTCATCAGTCCAGTTAGAATTACAATAGTGAAATCATGAGGTTTTAACCTGGTAACCTAAAAGCTGAAATTATCCACATCTTCTCCCAGAACTGAACTTCCCTTTTTTGGCTTGAGAGCTTTGTTTTCTTGAGGTTTTCTCTCTTTCTGGAAATCAAATTAACTGATATAAAAGATCGCCAACAAAGACTACACAGTCTAAATACCTTTCGATGCTCCCACTGCTCTTCTCTGAGAGCAAAGGTTTTCCGGCTTTTGTAGTTACATTCACGAAGCTGCACTGGTCCTTTTGAAGCATGCAGACAAAGCTCCTTCTGAATGTTATGTCGAATTTCATGACGTGCAGAATATTCAAAATACTATTTAAATAATTTTAAAAGATTAGTAAATAAATACAAACAAGAATATCAAACTAAATTAATCCCTTGAAATTCCAATACACAGAGAAATAGATTTTTGTTATTCAATTGAATTTGAAACTAAGGAATCACTTCTCTAATATTTAGCATACACGCTATAAAGAAAAGTACAAAAATAAAAACATTTTTGAATGTTCATATGACTGAATATAGTCAGTAGTACTTTAAAGAAACTTGTAAAAACACTTGGTGCAAAGGCATTATAAAGCAAGAGCTCATTGCTTGCTTCCACAGGAATCATAACTAATACAAAGAGACAAAAGGAAAAGTGGAAGTGGTTTCATGGATAATTTTAAATTTGTTATTTGTTAACTTCAGAGATCTTATTCAAATTTTGATGCAGAATTTTGATTTTTCTTAGAGCAACTGAAAAAAATATCACATGGAACAGAACTGATTCCCATTTGCCAACTTTTTCTGCTTGAATTAAACAATAAATTATAACAATTAGATGCTGCTGCCATGCCCTGTGGGAGCTAGGCATTAGAAAAGTATAATGTAAGCACATACTTTGCCAGTGAGTTCTACTGTTATTTCCTAACAGCAGAGTATTCTTAAGACTCAGGGATCCCAGGCTGCAGTTCAGGTTTAAAAAGGGAATCTAGTAGCTACAGACACAGGTGTCCTTCTATACCTCCTGTCCTACCCTTCTCTAGCCTAGTCTCTTCCTTTTCTCCTTCTTCAAACAGCAGGATTCCCATCATTATATGTGCTTGGCTCCACACATCAGCCTTCTTCACCTTCCTTTGACTACTAAGTCCAGGTTCAGTTAGCTCCCAGTGGCTTTCATCTATCTTTCCAATGGGTCAGCTCCTCTCTCCTCACTGCCTTGACATGAATGCAAGTAGCATTGAAGAACAAGTATCTTACTTTTAGTTCCTGTGCCCAGCATCATTATCTGAATCAGGTACTGAAAGGAGTGACCTGCTTTGTCCCTTAGCTCTTAGCCATAATAATTTACTCTAAAGACTTAATTTGCTCTTATTTATCTTTTGAACCCCCAAATATCTATTTGCCCTGGAAGCAAGAGTTGAAATCTAGCTTAATGAACCTTAATTTGGATACTGAGATGCCACTGAGATGGATATGATCCCACCTCTAGAATATCATTCACTATGCTAAAAGGGAAGAATGATAAACAATTGCTGTACAAGACTGAAAACTATGTTCCCATCTCAAACATATGGACTGAGAAGACAAGTAGCATAGGAAATTTCAGCCTACATTGCTAAAGTAGGCAAAGAACATAAATCATCTGAAAACAGGATATTATTATAAAAAGGGTTAGGTAATCAAATACGTACAACTCTTGTGCATCACCAGCACAATCTGTATTAAAATTCTCTGAAGTCTAGCCTTTAAAGGGATTCAGACTGTTATTGTATAGCAGAAGTAAAAAACACAAAACTTAAAAACAGAGTTTTAGTACACCCTAAGATAACTTAGAAATAGACAACACCAGAAGCATAAAACAGATGCCTCAATATAATATCTCAGTACAGCGTTCCTGCATCAGGGACTGTGACAATCTGAAAAGGCTTACATAATTCTAATCCACAAACAGAATCTGAAGATGCAAAACTGTTAGAAATAGCAACATAACAGGGTAGCTGTTCTTAAATCACAGAGTTTTCCTGTTCCCCCAGAAATTAATTAGGAAAGCATCAACTGACATCAGGATAAGGTATCTGACTCTTCGTAATACCATTAACTGGATGGCTTTCAGGAGCAAAGTTTTTATACAAAGCGGTAACTGCTACAACCATTTTCTAACTAAAATGTTTAAACCTTTATTGAGCTTTAATTATTAAGGACCTCCAGTTAGTAAAATGTATTCCCCAGATACTTCTCTATTCTTTAGAGAGTTATGTGTTTCTTGGCAGGGAGGGAGATGCTACTTTATTAGTATTACAGTAGCACCTGAAGGATTCACTTTCTGGCATCTATTGCAAGTCACACTGTAGAACAAACAGAAGATAGATCATTGCTGCCTTCAAGAGCTATGTACCAGAGAGGAGCTCTTGGACAAATTCAGTCATATTACTCATTTGCATTAGCCAGTATAGGGCAGACCATTTTGACCTCACACTACAAAGCTGCAATCGTGATAGGGAAGGTGGCTCAGGCCTGGCCACTTGGTCTCCCATTGACAGGATTCTCATCAACATCTTCCTTGACAGTGCGCGTCCTGGTGGCAGAGAAAGAAGCAATAGGAGGAAGTATGAGGAAAGGAAGAATCAAGAAGACAACACATACAAGAAAGTAGTAAGGGTAGGGTAAAAGCGTTGTGCATAACAGAAAAGAGAGATCAAGTGAAGAAGTGCAATTGCAACAGAGAGGAATTTGCATATTTTGTCATGCAGCGTTTTTGTCCAACTGGTTCTGTAAGCTGCTCTCAGAATAATCGTATTCTGTTGATTCAAGTCCAAAACTGAGGCTTAACTATAAAACTATGTTCTTCCAAAGTCTGTGTTGGCAATTCCATGGCTTAAATATTACTAGTTGTTTCCTGGCATAATGACTGCAATGTAACATACTGTAGGTGGAGATATGAAAGGTGTCTATAGCATACTTTTCAAAGAATGTAAATACACTTAAAATAAAATACTTAGAATAATTTTAAAAACCTCTAGGAAACACATACAAACACATACTCTAAGCATACAGCTATCTTACTGTGTTTCTAATGTATCACCACAGGAAGTATAAAGTGTGAATTTCCATGCTAAACATATAATGTTAGAAGATTCCTTGAATAAATACATATAGGAATTAACTCTTCATAAAAAGATGAAGAGTGAAATACACTAGAAAAATGATAGTAAAAATGAGTCAGTTGCTCTAAAATAATTGTAAAGCTTTAACATGGTAAAGTCATAGCTGAACAGATCATAAAAATGAGGTATCAAATATTTTTACCTGATTGCCTCCAAGCCCGTGGCAAGAATACATAATCAGGGGTTTGCCACCATGGTTGTTTTCACCAACATCCAGACAGGTATGGCTACCTATATTTTTTAACTAAAGAAAACGCATTATCAGCAAAAATGAAATAAAAACTCAGTGGAGATGAAGAGAATTAAATTGCCTTGCTTATATGTAAGCATGTATGCCCTTTGTTGTATGTCCTTGCTTGCATGTCCTTGGGCTCGACAACAATTACAGTTGTTAAGTCATTTTTATTTAGTTATGCTCAGACTTGTAATTTTTAAGTCTCTCAGTTAATCTTTTCTAGCCAAAGCCTAGTAACTGTGTTATGGTTACCTCCAGCCATGCACTGTGAATTATCAGGTTACTCGAGCATGGTCACAATATTATTTGGATTACAATTTGACAAAATAAACGTAAAATATTCAAAACTGGAGGATGGGAAAGTTTAATTTGCAAATATATACTAAATACTCACATTTACCTGAACTTAAGGAATAGTTGTTTAATATTTTGTTATTTTTAGGACTGCAACACCTAAGAAGTTATTTGGTAGAGAAAATACACTGGTGTGTACAGCTGCACATAGTTTATTTTTTTAAACACATGTTTTTTTCACCATAAATCTAATTCTAAGAAGCAAACAGCTGTCAAAGCACAGGTTTCCTCATTAACATGAACAAAACTTCCCTCTAACTTCTTACTATTTAAAGCTAAATTTACTCTGACAATTCAGAAATTCTCTCACCTCTGGCTTAGTCATTTCATTGTCAGTGATGGGCAGACCACTGCTCATCTTAGCAGGCCAAGTTGGTACTGTTAGGTAGGACAAGGGTTTGCTAAAGTTTCATATCAGCATTAACAGAGTGTCAAAATATTTAAACAACAAGGTATGCAGAAGAGGTTCTTTGTCCAGAGTGAAAGCAAACACTAGAGCAATGACAATGACAGCTAAAGTAGGAAAAAAGATTAGCAAACTTTCTGAATTCTGAAATGCTATAGAAAGTAAGTAAAATCCGAAATAAACTTACAAATCCAAAAAACAAAGGATTCAGGTCTGGCACGTATGCTTCTGGATAAACATTATTTAGATACCACGTAAAATTTTTACATTGCAGACGTTGCCTTAAATCAAGTCTTTTTGAGATGTCTCCAAATGTTTTCTGATGAAGGAAGGAAAGATAGATGGAAAAGGACTATGTTCAGGTTACTAATACCAATGTTGTACATATAAATCTATGACATCCTGTATAGTATTATTAAATAGATTTTAAGCTTCATTTTTAGATTTTTTAAAAATATACTAAACTACCACATACTGCTTTTTTTCCAGTAACATAACACCACTGACCTCCTGCAAGCATCATTTGCATATGCAGGAAATGTACTTTGCCAGGTGAAGCAATACAAGCTTCCTTAGTCCCAAGATGAATTTAACACAGCACCAGAAGATGGGAAACTACATACAAGTGAAGATCATACTGACCACAGCTATAAAGCTATCTTAATACATCTCATCTCACTAAAAATAATGTGCTGAAATAATGAATTGGACTAATCCAATAATCAGCATAATAGTGAAATGCAGAATCTCCCAGACAAAATGCAGTTATCTTTTAAGCATACTTAAAAAACTAATTCTGTTAGTGAAATTCTTTTTCTCAAAACTTCATCACACGAAGAGAGAAAAATTTGCTTTTCAAAAAGTGAAGTATAGGTTCCAGCTGGCAGAATACCTAAGTTCCAGAACACACACGAAAATAAATAAGCAAACCAATCCCTACCCACAAATCTGAATTTAGCCTAAGGTTTTCCTCAAATACAAGTAGCATTGATATCGCTGAGTAAGCTTTCTTTCGCAGTTAAAGAACAACAAAAGCTTTTTTTTATTCAAAAAGAAAAAATACTAAGCAATCTGAGGAAACTGAGACAGTACATTTTCTCACTCAAAAAAAAAGGAAATTTGTTTTTTATGTTCAGTATTCTTCTAATAGTTCCAATAGCTGTTCAATGAAAACAATCCAGAGTTATAGAGAACATATGAAAAACTCTACAAATCCAAAAAATCCCCAGCATAAGCATCACTCAAATACCTAAAGGTTTTGGGGCTACAGCATTAAGTGAAATGAACTCTGCCTTCCTTTTCATTAAAGTAGCTAGAATTCTTACATACTTTGTCAATAAATAACTTTTGCTCACCAAAACTTTCAACGCAGCAAACGTGATTTCTAATACCACCACCACCACCTACTTGTTTCACAATTTTTGCTGCCTCTGTATTTCTTCGGTAAAATATTTCTTTATATTCATCCATCCAGACTTCTGCAAGGCGGACTTGATTACGTGTAATCACTTGAGTACCTTTGGGGAAAGTATGGGGACTCTTGCTGCGAAAGACATGGCCAACAACAGAGCAAGGCATGATCTCCAGCTCTCCACCACATTGCCATACCTAATAACAACATTTTTTGGGTAAGTGTGCTGCAGTTAGAATTAAAGGAGTGGAAAAAAAAATCAGCAATGTTACTGTTTACCTAAAACAAACAAACAAACAAAAACCCCAAAACCTAGCAAGAGTGCATATATTAGGAACACCATACGTGAATTTCCTACTCAGGTATACCCTGGAAAGATACATTTCTTAGAAAAATCATTTCACTGTGCAAGTTTTTAGTTTATTTCACAGATCATTAGTGATTTGTTTCAAATTTTCTATGTCCTAGCTGACTGATTCAGCACAGAAGTCAAGATCTAATAATCTGCCCTCAAACATCCTATATAGTGTGAACATAGGGACCTCAAGCCAAGAATTAAGTAGCTAAACTTACTCTGAATGACATTTCTATATTTTCACCTCCCCATATTTCCATTTCTTCATCGTAGCTTCCAATCTGTTCAAAATAGTCTTTTGATATTGAAAAGAGACCTCCAGCAAAAGTAGGTGTTCTGCAAAAGAAGAAATTTACTGAGGAAATCAGAATTCAAACTGCGCTTAAGGTATGTAAACTACAGGTTTAAAATCTCTGCATAACTATTCTAAGAAAGTTTCAGTGAACTTGCTAGTGTTTTATTGCATTAATACATTTTCTTAGCACAGCTAATATCTCAAGCAATTAAATTTGCCTGTATCAAGTCTCATTTGCCAGTATCGTCATCATTTATTAAAAATGGATTTAGACAAATGATTGCTGGAATAATAGACTGCATCAGGAGAAACAGCATCTTTTCCTTGTACAGAGATATGGAGCACAGTTATTATTATTCTAGACCAGTAACTAGTCTGACACAAAAACACAAAAATCACTGAATGCATCACCATAACTGTCTAGTATTTCAGGGTGCTTAACCTTTATTGTCATCATTTTAGGTATGATGAAAAGGGATCTAGAATTTGTTGTACCGTCTCTGAAAAGAGCAACTTATAATCCTCTCTTCATCAAGAAAAAAAAAAGGAATTGTTAATGAGCTTTTTCACTATTTGCTATTTAAGGAAAGTATTATAAAAATACCTCAGACATTAAGACTTCTGATCATACTCATCTAAAGAACTAGTACATTTTTAAACTGCTGTTTATAACAAAAGGCATGAAAAATAAAGCATTTAAAATAGTCTTTAAATTCTGTTTACCTAATTGGATAAGTTTCATCTTTTCTTCTTTTATTTTCATGTTTAGGAAGAGATTCCCATCCAAATGACAAACTCCAATCAAAATTTCCTCTGTTATGGTTATGCCCATAAGGAGATGGTTTACTGAATTCAAAAGTATTGAGATCTATAGAAGCAATATCAGGGCTTACAACAGCAACAGAATTCTCAGCTATTCTTGCCAATAATGGCTCTAACCATCCATAAAAGCATTCACCTGCAGAGAAAGAAAGAAAGAAAAAAAAAAAGAAAAAAAAAAAAAAAAAAAGAACAAGCATCAAATTTTGACTTCACTATAGAGTAGCACATGGACTACTTTAACATGTCCACAGGAAGTAATTATGCAATGTCTTTAAATAGCAATGCCAACATACTTTAAATAATATAAAATAGCGGTCAGAGAGATTATGCAATGTTAATGTTCATAAATATTTGCAATATTAAATGAAAGCAAACAATGTTATAAACCAGACCTGGTGTAGTTTCACTTACAGTGAGCATCCAGAAAGGTAAGGGTCTCTCCTGTTGCTACTGAAGCTCCCAATAACCGTGCAGTGATTAGACCTTTTCTTTCCTTTTGCCGGACTACTTTAACTATTTGAAATTGCTTCACGTATTCATCTAGTTTATCATGCAAGTATTCTAAAAAGAGAAAGCAATTTTAGGACATTCAGCAAATACATGCCACTGCCTAAACTTACGCTTTCACTTTACTAAACTAACAGGGTAAAAAAGGAGTTCACTGATGAATGAGAGGAATGACCTCTACATGAAAGCAGTAAACAATTTCTGACATTTGGATGTTATTTTTAGGGGCTGATTTTTGTTTGTTTGGGGAACAGCAGGCAGGGAAGAGTGCTAGAATATTCTCTAATAGGATATTTTCTAGTACATCTGTTCTGCAGTATCAATACTAAAATACTCAAAATCCATTTTCAGGGCAAATAGATCATGTACCTACTTACTCAAATTATCTACAGAACCTGCAACTATTTTTCCTTAACAACAACATATTTTAAACACAGTTTTCAAAGACTGTAATATTCACTTGTGAGAGAAACTACACAAAAATTTTTTAGACATGCAAAATTTGAAAAACAATCCCACATTCCACTTCAAACATCTTACATCCTCCTGCCCCTTAGTTTTTAACTGTATTACTGAACAGTTTCTTGTACAGATCACACATCACATCTGTGTGTCAATACACTAAAAACAGATTCAAAAATAAGTGTAAGTACAGTAATAAGCATGCATGCACAGATATGCTCATCTAAAATTAAGCACATGAAGTTTTCTGAACTTTCATTTGTGATCTCTCTCAGTATACATTCAAGTATTTTTGGAAGTCAGGCTGAGTATCAAAGAGTATTTTTATATTAAGTAATTTTACATTCTAGGAAAGACGTTTCCCTTCATACTAAGGAATTCATTTGTATAAAGGTAACCAATACAATAAAATCTTTGAAAACTATTATAAGCTTTGACTGATCTATCCTTGGATACTTTGTTCCATAAACTGTAATTAGTTTTAAACACATAGTAGTGTTACTTGTCATGCTACCAGATATGCAGTTTAAGTAGCATTAGACAACTTAAATATTAAGTTATCATTGGGATCAGCAGAAATGGCGTTTAAAAAGCTGTTAGCAGAGAAGAATTTCACATCTGACCACCCCACTGAAGACAAGATGAGGGGGTGACTATTTTTTTTTAATTTACAGAAAAAGAACAAAAGCACTTCAAACACTTACACATCTCAATAGTAGCAAAGAGATATCCTTGTTTAATCAATTCTGGATACAAACTTAACATGGATTAAATCAAAAAACACATTCCAAAGCAAAATAGAAAGATTTTTCCTTACCATCGACACTGGCATCATCCACCAAAATAATTTCCTTTAGCAGTATAGCAGGAGATGTATACATCACACTGTGAACAGTTCTGAGCAGAGTGGACCATGCTTCATTATGAAAAACTATTATAATACTTGTAGTTGGCAATGGTGGGCAACGCTTAAACTTTTGTTCAATACATCTACAGATTAAAAAGTGTCAGATGTTACAAAATGTACACAAAGTGTTGACTCAGTCTCTTAGAAAACCTTTCTCTTTCTAATGCAAATTTCAAAGAAGAGAGATTAGATGGTTTCAGCCCCTAAAATTTCTAGCCAAACGTTAGAGCACTAAAGTCAGAATTAACTGGAGAAGCTGTAAAAAATACTACAAAAATCTTCTTAAATAAAAATTCTACTTGAGCAATTAGCTCAGTCCTGCTCACAAACATTCAAGTACGTTTGATACAGCACCCAGGTGTTCTCCAGACAAAACTACACGACTTCTATTGAGACCAACAGACATTGAACTGCAAATTTAAGATGCTATTATTGTTGAAAAGTGCAATCATAAAATAAGGCAACAAATATTTACCAGAAGATACGTGTATAAAATTCTTGATGGGTAGCTAACCTATAGAACTAATACAGAATAAATTTTGAGGAGTGAAGGAGCTTCCAAACTTTCCATACTGGAGACTATGAAAATGTTATCCCCAGAGGAAGTTGTACTTCAGTATTCCTGCCCTCTCAAGAGGTCTAATACCAATGTTGGTAATAATATCAATGTATTACTATCCAGAGACTTTAAGTATTTAGAACAGAAAAATGTGGAACAGTAGCACAATTCCACACTTGGAGATTTGTGTCACTTGAAGACTGTTTGCCCAGACTCTTCCAAGCTTTTCAAGCAAGGACAGGAAAGATGGCTTCTACTCACAGTTGGTATGACACTGAGCATATTTGATCATTAATGCTAATCAGCTCCCACTATCTAAAGAATATAGATAAAGGTCCTCACATGAGAAGCATTCAGCCTTTAACACCTAAATCAAATTTGTTTCTAAAAATCTGCAACTCTTTTGCTTAAATTTTAGATAAATTTTAAATGATAAATATCTGTTCCTCATATTTAAGTTTTTCAGGATTGAGAGACAAGACAGTATTATATTTTTGTCAATAAACATAACAATTTTATATGTGAAATATTCAAAACAGTTAAGTATAGGATATTAGAGGGTCATCAGATGGAACTCATCCACTATTACTTGGACATAGATTTAAAATTCATAAAATGAAAGAAAATCCCCACTGATTATTATAACTTCTGCAAACATAATTTAGATAGAAGACTATTTTGGAGGTTTCTTTAAATAACTATTTAGTTCTCCAAAATGTCTGTGAAGCCTGTAAATCATTTACAGAATCATGTGCTTTGCAGAGTTTGAAAGGAAAGAAAATAATTCTCATTCAACACTTCAAAATTTTTCAGGAATACTATATAATGCTTAGGGAATTATATCCCATTTAAAAGCAATGATTTTAAGCTCAACATCGACATATTCTAAACAGAGCTTTAAACTCAATTCCAAGTCTAGATCAACAAGACAACACTTCTGCATGCCATAAGCTACACACTAACTGTTATTGCCTATCAACTCTAGAGACTGGAACACTCCTCAAGCCAAAAATCACAGCCATGGCCAAAGCTCTCACTAAATATACAAGCCAAATCTCATCAGTTACTCTCTTCCAAAGGGTATCGTGAGCTGCACCATATATAACATGCTACTCATACCATCGGCAGCAGTTCAGGAAGGTTAGTCACTTCCAACACTGACAGCTAAAACCACTCTGACACTAACAGAGATTACTCAAAACCAAAACGAATCCTACCAGAGTCCTACAGATTTCATTAATAAAATCTCTCCATACTGTAAGGTTGCAGAGATGTTCCACTGTCTTGCTCCCCAATTTACAACTCCTGATTTATTATGTAATACTAAAAAAATGAAAAAATTATATTTAAGATGTAAAAATATCAAACATTTTTCATTTTCTTTAAGTAAAACTTAGCAGGATCTCAGAAAGTCACTGAGAAAATTTAGTTTAAAGGCAAAGCCAGAAAATCTTATTTAAATATGGCTGAATTCAACAACCACGAAATAAGTGAGTCTTTCTAAATGTTCTTGGCTTCAGCACTGTGGATCAGTCAATCATTATGTACATTTAAGAGATTTCCTTTCCTGGACTATCACCTAATGCTGAATCCAATCACTTCGCACAGTCTTTGCATTTCTGACAAGTTTTTCAACTCTCAGCACATACAGATTTCAACATACTCAGGGGGTCGAGTGTCTGGTCCAAGATCTCGGTGTAGAGAAATCCTGTCACTCGCAAATGCATTAAAACAGTGTTTTTCTTCTCCACGCTCTTTTTCTTTCTGCTCTTCTGGACTTAAATTGATGGTTTTAAATGCTTTACCAGAAGCTCCGGGAGCATTAGGATCCTGAAGGGGTCGATCCAGAAAGGGTTTTAGTTCCACTGCTGTGTAGTATCCTGGCAAACAGCGCCTCTCTCCAGGAACCTTAGTTTGCCTAACCGGTGCTTTTATCTGCATTTTTGGTTTTGCACCTTTGCCATTGTTCATTGCATTTAACATGAGATCTAATACGCGATTTTTCTTTCCCACAACTGGCTCGATTCCTGCTTCATCTTTAGAATCCTCAATGTCAACTTCTCTTTGTAATAAAAGCAAAAATACCAGAAAGACAAGAACAATAATGCTAAATTTCCAAAGTTTCCAGTGAAAGAATAATTTCTTGAATAGCTTAAGTATTTTTTTCAAAGCCATGCTAGTTTTAAAAGTTTATCCCAAGAAAAATGTTTCTGTGAATGATGTTCTTTAATACTGATTAGGTCACAGAATTTCTTGAAGTTTTAACACCTGCAAATTGAAATAAAGAAATACTAATTTAGACATCTAATATATACAACAATGTAAAACCAGAAGTGAATGTCCAGGAATTAATTCACAAGTCAAAAGGGTCAAACATCATATCTTTATTACTTAAATCTAGGTCAAGCTGATCTCCAAGATATATGTTCCTTCATTTTTTGTTAAACACTTCAAATAGAAGAACCAGAAAGCAATCATACCAACAAGAATAAAAAAGAAAAGTTTCTAGACAAAGCTATTACTTTTCTTCCAAATCTTGAAAGCTAAGTTTTTAAAAAATTAGAGAAAAATCTTGTTTTGGTCTTCCACAGAGAATTCCCGTTCAACAATGGACTAGAAAGAAACCAGATGGGATCAATATGGTAGGTTCTATGTATAAAGAGCCACATCAAACGTGAACTGTAAAGGGCAAGACTTCTCAAATCAATCCACTCAATCTCGTTTCACCAATTTTGAAATTTTCAATAATTTTAAGAATATTTCAATTTCAAGATTGAACTTAAGTAATCAAATTTCTGAATAGGAAATTTTTAGATTCATTTAGTGATCTAGGATACATGTTCAATGCAGACTTCATACAGGTAATCTGAAACAGGTTAATTTAGTTTGAGCAACTAGTAGCTATTTCCTACTTTTATTCATTTGCCACATTCTCTGGCACGTGCTGTTGTAACTCCTCCAGAGGAGCATATCAAAGAGTTCTCTTCAGGAAATGTGCACTGTATTTTTCCACAGACAAGCAAAAACTCAGTGGCTTTGAAAGATAGGGAACTGTGAAAAACATTTGAGGACTACCAGCATCCAAGTGCCTGAATTAACTTCTCACTGCAAAACTGGCAGTTCATGAGACACGGAAAAAATGGCAACCAGCCTGAATTTAAAGCAGCAATTTATTTTTGTATAAATTGAATGTATGTGAACTGAGAAAAGAAATGAGCAGCATCCAGGTAAAAGCCATAGTTAATTCCCACTTGCTAACTACTGAGTGTACAGAATTGCAGAAAGCTACTTTTCTATTTCATCCTTTAAATAGATATAGACTCCTCATTTGTTAATTGGAATAATATATACTCAGAAAGATATACAAGTTATAGAAAAAAATAACTCACTTGCTTTCCTTCGACAATTTGTGAAATGAACTAAGCATCAGGACTTGTTCATATTATACTTTATTTTAAAACTTATGCCAGTTTTCTAATACAATCCAAAATTCAACATCATAGTAGTTTTACCATAGATCTGCTTGTGTAAGTATGAAGGGAGAAGAACTATTTCTAAATTCATCATGGCACAGCCATAAGATAACAAAAGGTATCAGAAATACCCTTCACAAGGCTTGCAAGATTTCCAAGAAAACCCATTAAAAAAATCCCAAGCAGCTTCAGCCTCACACATTTCTCCACACTTCAGTGCTGAAGGCTTTGCACTACAATATTGACGTCTCTGTACAGCATGACTGAGAACAGAAATGACTTCTTTTCCTGGGGAAAAAACTGTAATTAACTTACGAAACTGCCTGATGAAAAACTGTCTTGCTTTATTACAATGTAAAGCATTAAGACTATTTACAAGTTCAGCATCCAGCAAGAAGACTGTAACTTATAAAACTATCATTGCTAGATCTGCAAAGCCTCAGCTGTCTACAGCCTCTGCAACCTGTTTACCATGAATGTTTTCTAAAGCACTGATAAGCAATATAGAATATATCTTCCTCAAATATGAAAAGAAACATCATTTTCACATTCGAGAGGTGTAATATTATACGACAGATATGGGAATTTCTTTCTCACACCAAGCAGTCACGAGCCACATTCAGACAAACATCTGGCCGGGGGAAGAGCGGGGGGCAGCAGGGTCGTTTCCAAACATAATTGCCCTCAAATTTCTTTTGTGTTACTAAACAAGCAACAATTCTCTCCAACCTCCTCCTCTGGGCCTCTTGCTCTTGGAAAAGGGATGCTATGTTTGTCCACAACAAGAGAACAGTTATGTTTTAATAAACATTAGGGTTAAGAGATACATGATGAAAAGAGAGGTTAAAGTTAATTCTGGATATTAACACTGACTGTTAGACACTGAAATTATCCTTCTGTTTGAGGACTTTATCAGCACTTGAGTCAAATACTTAAGACTCTTTTTGATTTAGTGAGCTTGCAGAATATTGCTCCAAAACAGCAGAAAATTTACATGATATGGCTATTTATCTCCTATCTGCTTTAGTACCTGAAAAAAATCTTTAACTACTTTATCAATTACTGTTAGAGAGTTAAGTCTCAGTTGTTAGATCTCCATTGCCCATCTTTAACTTTTCAATGTAGCAATATTTACTTACACTAAGCTCACTGCCTCATCAGACTTTTTTTCCCCATTTTATATATATTACATGAAATTTGGCTTCATGTTTCCAGAAACAAGAGAAAAATGAACTAGATAATACCAAAGATTTCTTCTATAGATTTTAACACACACTTTAAATAAATAAAATCTTTTGAAGCTTTGATTTGGAGATTTGATTTGAATCAAAGCTGATTGCTTTGATGGTTACTCAATGACTTACTTTTCCCAAAACATTTAAAGTGCATTTGTACACTTTACTGAAAACGTGAACAAACTAAATTAGTGATAGGGATAATTTAGTGTTAATTAGTGATACTTTTATTTGGGAATATTTCCTGTACAAATTGAGCATGTACAAATCCTTAGGACACTCATGATCAGTACAAAATAATATTCAAGATACTTGTAAATCAAAATAGCCAAAATCTAAAATCTATCCAGAATATTTCTTAGGCTTCCAGTGTGTTACATGCGTCTTTCTTCAGACAAGTTGTTCAAGGCTATAGTAAGCAGACTTAATGAGCAACCAAGAATATATAGCAATTCAAGCAGCATTTTGTTTCCTTCATAACTACATTTGCTTTGACTTCTCTCTGACACCACATCTCCTTGTATTGGAGACTTCTGTCCCAGCCACTCAGGATGACTGCCACATGTTGCTGTAATGCACAGGTGAAATGTGTCTATCCCCAAAAAGGAACAGACAACTCACTTAAGTGGGTTGCACAGGCAGAGCAACACAACAACTTACTCTTTCTATGTGGATTCCTAGCATTCCAGCAGCACACATGGCAGCATGCTACAAACAGAAATAAACACAAGCGATGCCTCATAGAGCAAAGCAGAAAGGCATAGCCTTGGGATAACATATACAGCAGAAGTGACGTGGACAAGCATGGGCTTGTTTGCCACGAATATACAGCAAACTCTTCGATACAGACAAATCCTGAATGTAATTTTATTGACAAAATATTTTACAGGTATGCTGCATATAATAAGAGGAGAGCTATTTGTCTTACAAAATAATATCAGCTTCCAGAGCACAGACTATATTGTCAAAAGAATTTCTATCAAGAAAGCTGCATCTTCCTTAGGGATTTTGCCAGGGTAATTTTGTAGTCAGAAGTTCAATCTTTATTCCACACAAACTCCTCACACATTTTTATGGCATAGCAACGTCAGTAAGCACAGACCAAGCTACTGTTCCATCGTCCAGGACACATTCAAGAAATATGTGGCGTGATTAAATTCCCTGAGGTTACTGTTTAGTTAAGTATTTCATCTTCCGTTCAAGTAGTGTTATTTTCACAGATAGTATTATTTTTATAGAACTTTGAAATAATTAGCCCTGAACATCAGCAGTTTGATTCTAGGGGAAGGTTTTTGGAATAAAATAATGAGGAAACTAACATGCACTATAAAAGTCTTCTAAAAAGTGACAAAAAGCAGCTGCCATGCTACTTCTAAACCACATCACATGGGCAGTGTGTGAATTCAAAACCCACTGTACGTTACATTTTGCCACCCACTAACTCTGATGTCAGACTGTCTGTAAAAACTCTTCATTTACAAGAAATCCTCATTCTGGTAGCCAATACACAGACAGTTTTGACTTTTTGTTAGTTAGCTTGAACAACACTATAAATACTCTTTAAAAAAAAATTAAAAAATCCAAAATAATCCAAAGCAGTGGTAGATCTTAAGTTACAGGGATTTTTTTTCCCTCAGCTTCTCTATTTTCAGCCTTTAATTTACTTACTGATACTTCTGCTTTAATCAGCAGAAACTCTTTTAGACTCTCCTCATAAGGAAAAATTTCTTGGTGTTACTGTTAACAATATCAAATATTAAAATTGTTAACAATGTCAAATTTCATACAGGTCTAGGTGAACATGAAATAGCAAGGCACTCCAAACAATTAAGAACATTAAAAAGCACTTCGAAATTGGGACGGGGGTGGGGGGAAGAGGAGGAGAGAACAGAGTTGCTTAAGATTATCAAACAACGCTACTTTTTTTAGGAGATATTTAGCATTTGGTTTAAAGAAATGAACAAGTAACAAAATGAAGCATGAGGAAGTTACAGATCAAGGCTTCATACAAAAGAAGAAACAGAATCAGTCAGCCAGTTTCTATCTCTTCACTTGCAACAAAAGATACCATGCCTATCTGCCCTGCTAAGAACTCCTACTGAACACACTCCTAGTTAGGGCACACAAGCCTAAAGGAAATCCATATTCACAGACCCGTGATGCTATTCCTCTAGGGACATTCTTTGAAGCTCAGCCAGTGGAAATTTAGTTCTACTCCTGAAAAGAGGAAGCTGTAAGAGGAATACTGACTGCATTCAGTTCCTGAGCTGTAGTTTTAGAAACTCTAAGGGCATGGACTATTCTAGCAAAGACTGGAAGGAATCTGTCCCAGTGATCACTAGTGAAAAATCAGGAGACATAACTGGCTGATAACACCCTGAGTTGAAGAAATTCAGATCAGCAGCAGTAGTCAGGAATACCTAGGTGTATTCCAACTTTGTAAACTGTTTTCTTCAGCAATTTACTGGAGAGAGAAAAAAAAAAGGAAAGAAAAAAAAGAGAAAGAAAATCAAACAAACAAACACCCTCTCCCCAAGCCCATACCCTCTTCTATGTCTTCTAATGGAAGCATTTCTAAAAACTCTTCCCCAATAAGCATTGCTACTATTTCTCTACAACTAAGCACTATACAGAATGGGCAGAGACTGAAAGAAAGCTCCTCATGAAAAGAAATTAGTATATTAAAAGCAAACAGCAACTGTGTAATTGCAATAAAATTTATGGCTTATTTTTACAGCCTTGGAACTACAAACTTGCATCAAATTTGAGTTAAATTTAAATTTCACGCAACACTGCAGCTTCCTATTTTCTTGACCAGTTTGGTTTGGGCATCTGATAAAATAATTTTAGACTGCCCTTAAAAGCGCCACGATAACAAGTGCCGTATCAGCTGTAGAGTGCTGTTTTAACTTAGATGGATTAGTGCCTGATTTTTATTTAAGCGTCAGGAAATAATCCCTGGATAAAATTTGTTTTTGTTTTCCTGTCTGTGCCCCAGGACCTAAATTAATCTTGCCAGAATTAAGGTGTTTTCTTTTTTCTCCTGTCCACATTCAATTTGTTCTTTTCCAGCTATATATTGCTGCTAAATAATCTTATCTAATAGACAATGAGTAGTCACTTAACTATCAAATTTCATTACTAAGTCATTTTGTGAGCATGATTTCTGTGTATAAGCAGGACTTGCATCTGTGACGTGATATCAGCAAAACTTTAGAAGGTTCTGATCTGGAGAGAATGCTAGGACAGTTTGGCAAGAGAATAAAACGTGTTTTACACAAGCAGACAAAATACAGCACTTCACAGTATAGCAACTTGAGACACTTTCAAATCTCCAAGAAGATAAGCACAGGAACAACCAGATTAGGAGGATGAACGCATCAGTGCTGGCAGACACCTGATCAGCAATTCATGTTACGAACATGACTCTCTGATCTGATTTTGAGGAAAGAGGAAGCCCTGCACTAAATAGCAGCTCAGGACTGACAGACCAAGGAACACCTTTGTGCAAAGCACAAAGCAATGTCACTAAGCAAAGCAGGCTGCCACCTAGCACAGCAGACTTTCAGAAAGGACAGCTATATCCTGTTTCTATTTCAACAGCAGTCAAGAGATCCAGGCTGCTGTTGGTATTGCCCTCAAAGAAGAGGCCAAACTTAAATGCTGACAGCAATTACAAGAGGAAGGAAAGCTGTTCATCTACCCCTCCACCAACTGTGCTAAAAATACTAAGTCTGGCTCTCTGTAACTACCTTAATTCTCATTTTGCTATGCTATTGAGAAGCCTTGAGTACCAAGCACATGCTAAGTTGTTCAGGCCATTGGGCAAACCCCAAGCTAAAAACAGAAACCACAAGCCATAAATTGGCTGTTCTGTTGGGCTGAGTCTTTAGCTTCGGCTGTAGGCTCAGCAGAACGGCAAATATAGCTTTATCCAGGACTGAATCGATCGGTATCCCTTTCAATTTTTCAACAGAAGATGCTATTTTGTAAGAGAAGACTAACACGTAACGTATCACTGATGAACACTAAAAATTCACATTTCCAGTATGCTATTCTCTGTCATATCTATTCTCCGTGCCATTACAGTTACCTGTGTTAGTTTTAGACTCAGTTCTCCAGAGTCAAGAAAATACTTGGTAAGCACTGTCACCTGCCAGAGGCAGGTGGCAGAACAACGCCCGGGAAACGCCACCGCGCTGTTCCCGGCGCGGCGCCCGCAGGCGGCCGGCACCTCCCTCGGTCAACACCGCGCTCCGGATGCCGCGCCCGGCCCCCCCGGCTGGCAGGCGGCAGCAGCGCCCTTCGCCGCCGCCTCAGGTCCCCCGGGGCGGGGGGAGGGAGCAGGCGGGGCTGGGCCGCCCCCCGCCCCCTGGATGGGACCCTCGGCTGAGGCCCGAGGGGGGTGCGAAGGTGGCGGAGGGGGGAGGGGAGGGGAGCGGCCGCGCTGCGCGCGCCGGACCGTTGGCGGGCGGCGCCGCGGGCTGAGGGGGGGGGGGGAGGGGCGGGGGGCCGCGGGACGGGCCCCGCGGGAGCGGCGCTGCCCGAGGCGGACGGCGCACGGGGCTCCCGAGGGCACCGGGCTGGTTCCCCCGCTCCCTGCAGCGCTCACCTCGCTCCGGCGGCAGAAAAAGCGAAAGCGCAGCCCGCCGCCCGCCGCCGCCTCCGCCCCGGCGGGGAGGCCGCCCACGGCGCGGGGAGGCTGCGGCCGGGCCGGGCCGGGCCGGGCCGGGCCGGGCCGAGCCGACGGTTTCCGCTCAGCGGCAGCCAGGTGCGCGCGGGCGGCGGGCGGGGCGCGGCGCGGCGCTGCGCCTGCGCACGGCCCCGCCCGCACCTGCCCAGGTGCGCGGCAGCGGCGGGCGCGGCCGGGGCCCCGCCGCCCGCGGGGAGCCACGGCCGGGCCGCGCCGCCGCGCAGGCAGGCGCGGTTCGGGCCCCCAGCCCCGCAGCAGGGCGCGGCGCTTTTTCTTCAAGCACCGCGGTGTGGCATCACGCAGAATGGGGGTGACCGAGCCCTCCCGGCACACGTTGCTGGAAAACGCAACACAAAACCCATCCGAGGTGAGATCAGAGGCTGAGGAAAGGATATCACACTGAGCTCCCTTCCTTTCCACTACAGCCTTTCCCTGAGGGAGATATAAAATCACTTTCCTCTAACAGCAGCGTTGGAGGGGTTTTTCCTTCCACAGCAAACTTTTCTTAATATAGCGCACTTTCTCTTTCTGTCTACTCTCCGATAAAAGCAGCATAATTACAGCCTCAGCACCGTATTTCAACATGGACTTCTTTTAGCATGCTTAACTACAGGTAGCTCAACTTGCTGTGCAAATATACAGCTAGTTGGCAGCAGTTATATTGACTCAACCAAATTTTTATTACTAAATTTTATGATGGAATTCTTCCCCAGGAGATCTTTTATGCATCAAGATTTAGACCAAAGTTAAATCACAGTCAGCATGTTATTTCTAGCACATTAAAATCTATCTTTCTGCCTTTAAAAGTTGAGGCATCTTGGTTATACAATTAAGCTGAATGTTGGCAATGTGTCATGAAATTCAAGTACAGCGAATTTCTAAGAGGAAGACAGTTTTAAAAGGTGCCTTTTCAGAATAATGTTTACATTATAGTCATATCTACTCCTTAAAAAAAAAAAAATGCTTAAAAGGAAGATGTAGATCAGTCTGCTAAATAGCCCAATTGTAGGCATCTTCAAGCACAGTAATGACCATGAGCTAAAACTGAAGAGTGAATGAAGTCAAAAATTGAAGCCACAATTTTAGCAGAAAGTGATAAACCAGTGATGTTGCTTTAAGCAGCAGCATAGAACAATTCTCTCAATTTTTGTTCTATTAGTCTTTCTATAGGAAAGACTTTCACCAATGAGATCTTTGGCATCGACATCTTCAGCGCCAGGATTTTACCCCAGATACCACGACTGCATTGAAATGTGGTTACTTGAGCACTTCCTAAGACAGTTCTTCCAGAAGTATTTCAACAAGCTTCCCCATAGTACAAACTGTCTCGTATTTCAAAAAGATTTCTTGCTGTAAAGCTACTCAGTTACCTAAGGGCTGAGAAAATTAAAGCTGAGTTTTTTGAATTATGAGTCTTTTTAAAATTGTTGTAGCCACAAGATGCCTCAAGAAATGGTCAAACTTAGTCCAAAAAAGTAAAAACTCTGTAACTTACTTCTTGTGCTTTATTCTTCTATAGGATTCTAGTATAGTTATTTTATCTAATGATAATCTCTAGGCCATTTTCCCAATATTTGTAAAAACTTGAAAAGTGGAGAATTAAGGCAAAAATATTTAGTGTAATGTTACCAGAAACCTTTATATATCCTACAAAGATATTCCAGGCATTTGGTACCTGCAGGGGAAAAGGGGAAAGAGAGGGAAGGATGAGACACCTATAACTTATGTTGCTATGTTGCGAGATGCTTAAATTTCCAGTTCCAGTGAATGAATCAATAGAAAACACAGCTTCACTCCCCTCTTTTATTCACCAAAGGCAAAACTGGAAGATGAGTTGCTAAGCAACAACATAAAGACTGCAACTCTTTGAAATTAGCCTTACTGACTCATTCCACTCAGTCCCAGGAGTCTCTCTCATTCAAAACCATTCATTAAGAGGTGGCAAAAAAATAATAATTAAAAAAAAAATCCCATCACTGCAAGACTACCCAAAACATCCATATTAATATAGGAAACTGTAAAAGCAAAAAATAAAAAACAAACTAACATTATCAATTAACTTAGAGAAAATAGAAAGCAAACAAAGCCATAGCTTTTATAGAGGAAGAAGAAGAAAAAAAAAAAAAAAACCAGCAAGGATAGAAACAGACTGGCTTGTAAAAATCACAAGGGAAATAGAAAAGCCATCTATTTCTTCTTAGAATTTGGAATTCTTCTCAGAATCAGAATATTAAAGCAAGGTTTTCTCCAAAGGAGTATTTATAGCCCTTTTTTTTAATTGAAATCCAAAAAATATGCCTCAATTGCACTCATCTTTTTAAAGTCTCATCCATAAAACACAGGGGCTGGATATGCTCAGAATTGGTAATGGAAATTTAGAAACCTTTGTGTTCCATCTGGGAAAATCTCTTTGCTAAAAACTAAGAAAAACTTGAAGTCTCAGTTCAATTTCTATCATCTAATTTTTGTATCATATCAGTGCCACGACACAATCTCTTACCCAATTTTAGTTTTTCATTATGAAAACCAAAGAATGAGCAGATGCAGATACACATTAATCTTGCCTCCTTTGAACACATGTACTGATATGAAAACACGTATTTTTATTCTCAACTTAAACTAAAAATTATTCCAATGCTACTGAGCAAGCAAAAAGGCACTAATCCTGGGGGTAAGAAGTGCTGTTTTACTGGAAGCTGCCATGGTATGGTCTGCATACTTAGTCTTTGAGCAGTAGAAAAAATTCACCACAGTTTCTTATGGATTTGTAGCCTACTGACTTCTACAGTACAAATCCCTTACCGTTTCTCCCAGCCCCAGTACTTTCCTGATCCTTTTACATTTCTCATTCCACCATTATACTACTAGTTTCTTCCCAATCTCCCCAAAACTTTTGTCTCAGAGCTCTACCATGTTGCTTAACTACCAAGGCACAAACCAGGAAGCTGTGTTGTACCAGCTTCAAAGTTAAGCACATGCCAATTGCCAGACAAAAGGGATAAAGACTGCAGCATAAGTTTCAAGGTTCCTTGGGAAGGAAGAGGGGCTTATTTGGGACTTTTTCCAACTCCAATTTTCATACAAGACCCATAAAATTGTTATACATCTGGCACCTTTAAGTTTCTATTAATTTTATGTTAGCTTACCAATATCTTGACAGCCACTGAAATGTGGAGGCTGGAACCGCCGTGCCCTTCCTCCCTGCTTCCAGCATCAGTCCTGAATAAGATTTATGCAAGCTAGGCTATTAAGCTACCCAAGATACAGTACCCAGTTATTGATAGTCAAGATCAAATATGATTTTAAACCGGCTCCCTTTTGTACCCTTAAAATTGAGTTGTCATAAAAAAAAAAAAAAAAAAAAAAGAAATGAAAATGACTTTCACACAATGCCAAATGTCAACATAAAAAATTAAAATTACCTAAGGAGAAAAGTGAAATTGGTTATTTTAAGAAAATAATTGCTAGTTTTAAGAATTCTTTTCATACCAAAACCTGATTTTTCCAAATACATAACAATGTGTTGATTGAGTATTAAATACAGTAACATAAGTGTTTGAAGTTTGTTTTCCAAAAACATGACAAAAAGACCTGATCCTTCTCTTTCATCTTATTTATGACATGCTATGGCTCCCTTGTGGATCCACAAGTGTATTGTGTACATAAGACAGGATCATAACCCCTGTAATTAAAACGGTTTCTCCAGAAAGATGTTTTATATAAGCTAAGAAAGAGACTAGTAATAGTTTCTGCACATACAACTCCATTGTCTACAAATGTTCAAAGTCTAAAAAGCCTCAAAATGAAAAGTAATATACATTTCTTCTAATGGAAATCTGACAAATAAGTGACTGATGGACAATATGATTAGGAAATAACTGCTGTGCAAAAAAGCTTAGAGAATCTTTAAAAGGCTTTACTGAAAGTTTACAAGAGAATTTTAACACTAGGTTTTCTTTAAAAAAGTAGGTTTGAGACAACGATTACTGATTTTAACATTAAAAAAAATAAAGCATCCTTAAAAATATGTTAAAAAAACCCACTACACACACACACAATTTGGAAATATACTCGAAGTAATAATATAAAGATCACATTGTTATTCCAAATAAATGATTTGCTAGGATGGAAATTCAGCATCTTAATAAATGAAGACAGAGAATCTACACTAATGCCCTAACTGTGGGTGAATTATTTTGTCTAAAATACATTTAGGCAGTATTCTGTAGAGATGTTCATGGCTTTCACATTTGTTATTTTTAGTTTTGGATGACATATTACCTCTGCCACTTGTAAGAGTATTACAGATCTCGTTATTTGTGCATAAATATACTATCTATTGAAACATCAAAAATATCCACAATTGTCATCTAGATTCCTAACTTCAAAAATTATAATGAACATACTTTTTGATATTAATATAGTAAATCCTTGTGTATAAAAAGACTCCTTTGCTGAATAAAAAACAAATAAAATTCCTCTCAGGGCTGCAGATTTTTTCTTTCTTGAAAATAATCTAGATCTCTAATACAATTTAAATTCTTCATATTTCCAACTCTCTTGTGCTAATATGCCTTTTGTCACTACAGTATCTAATTCATAATCTCCAAAGTCAGATTAAACACATACACACAAATCAGTGAGCCACACGAACAAAATTCAATTTCTTAATGATGCACGGGCCTTGTCAAGTATTTCCTTTCTGATCTTTGGATAGTTTGGGTGTGCTTCAAGGATCTGTCAAAAGACAAAAAACACACAAGTGTAGAGCATTGTGTTTAAAAGGAAGGAATATTGTGGTTGGTTATTCTTATCACTGAATTCATTATAAATTAATGAACACATTATAAAACTCAATAACATGACCAATTTGTTGGAAAATGCACAAACATTTAACCGTAGCCAGAGACTACTGTGCACAGAGGTCAAGAACAGATGTATCAGCCACTGCTTCCCTTCCACTCTGCCCTGTAACCTTAGCAGGAAAAATGCAGGTGTCAAAAGCTAAAGCATTTTGGTGGTTTTAAACATGCATTCAGAAGAGTTTATCTCCAGTGACACTGCCAAAATTTTAAGTGTACTTTCTCTGTAACAATGAAATATTCTATTCTTATTTTTCTACTCCCTCAGGCTCTTTCTCGCTATAACCCATCCACTTCATCTTTTTGCCCTCCAATTCTCTCTTCCTTATCCTTCAATTCAATTTATCCTCTCCATCTCTCTTCCTTTCTGCACAAAGTTAAGAGCAAATATATTTAATTTCATTATCATAAAGTTCTCTCTGTTGGGGTAACCGTACCCCTTTCCCTTATTCTTTATCTGCTCTACATACACCTGGACTATACAAATGAAGTACTGGAATTCCCTTCCTACCACTGTCTTCTGGTATTAAGATTTGATCAATTTCTTCAACTGCATTTCTGTATGATTTACCAACTTGCAACCACAGGACCAAAAGAAAGAGCTGTCACTCTGCTGTAATCCCACATAGGATATCCAGCCACCTTTACACCCTTGTTTACCTCATGCACAGAAAGCTCAGGGTAAAGCAGATAGCTTGAATTTACTATCCTCTACATAACTGTATTAAACTGGACATCCTTCTGCTGTTAAGCTGTATATTTCAGAAACATTAAAGACAAAAAGAAATAGTACACAAAAGAGTCACCACAGCAAAGAGAGTATTAAGTATGTATAAAAATTTTACCTTATGACAAACATCAATTGCATCAACGTATCTCTTTCCTTTCAGGTAATTAAAAGCAAGCTTGTATCCTGTAAGTAGCAGGAAAAAAAAGGTGACAATTACTGTTTCTATATTAACTAATGAAAACATGTTAAAATTCATTTTGTCCACCATATATTTCTAAAGTTAATGTAATTGTGTTCTAATATTCTTTCAACAAACCTGTAAAGATCAAAATTTCTGTCTTAATCTCACATTTGGTAAATACAATCCTTTACCCTAATAGTTATGTTTGAATCAAAAGCAACATTATTCCAATGAGTATGTGCTATTACAGAGAGCACGTAAAGGTTGTCCTCATTCATTTACTGCAGTACTTCACATAATTTCTCACTGTGGTCTACAAATACATTGTTTTTCTAGGAAAATACAAACAAACAAAAAAAAGCACACCAGAACCCAATTCCTTTATTAAAAGACAAAAATTAAAAAATAATCAGGCTAGTAATAACAAACGAGAGAATTAAAAATGCTACTTTGTTTCACTGTCAGCATAGATGAAAGAAATTACAAAATCCTATGGCAACACGTCAGCCTGATTTTCAGGGTAGTAGAGATAGCCAAATTATACAAGCATGGACATAGTTGAGGACTGAGAAAAGTGTTAAAAAAAATGTAATTTCTAAAAGATAGTAAAATGGAGTTCGGAATTTCAAACCTATCATTTACAAATCTATCCTAGCAAATGAGGAAGGATCTGAGATCAATTTATACGGTTTTACTTGACAGCCCCAGTTTTTGCTGCTTTAACCACTTTAGTTTTAATGCACAGCAATTCTAAGTCTCAAAATGCTGTACACAAAAACAGAAAACAGCACACAGTGCATTCAATTTGACCTTTTTTTACATGCAAGATTATACATTTCACTTTGCTAAGGCACTCTTATGCTGACACCAAATGACAATCAGAGTCAACCCTAAAGAGGCTCACATCTGACCCTCAAGAGGGTTTCAAAACAGGCAATAAAGATCTTAAGGTATTTACTGTATTTATTTGAACAGTAATTCTAAGATCTTGGCCAAAACATCCATGGGTCCTTCTATAAGACTATGTACTATTAAAATTACTGCATCCAAGCTCTTACAAGAGAATCTGGAGATTTTTCCATATAAATCCAGTTAGATTTCTAGAAATCCTTTTGTTCTGTTTAACATTTTAGTCTTATTTCTGCTTTCAATCTCCTGATTTTGTGACCCAGAATATGCAGGGTCATACATAGTTTTGGCAATCCACCCATGCCTGTCCATTACTAATTCTTTAATTGTATTACGAAAGCAGGAGCTAAACAACAAAACATTTAGTTTTATTAATAAAACACTTTTCTTTATTCTACAGAGCATATCAGATATAATCATGAACCCAAATCATTGTGGCATCCAGGAGCTGCAGCTAGGAAAACAGGTATGACAATTCATATGCATAACAATTATAACCTTGTTAAAAAGCACCGGTGTTCCAGTTGACACTGAAAATTGTCTCACCTTAATACTAAAGAAAATAAAGGTGAACCAAAAAACCCCCACACATTACAGACTGCAAGTAATAAGATTTTTTGCTTAGAAAAATACAATCTCAAAAATTTATCCTAAACTGAGACCAAAAGTTGGGAAAACCACTGTCCTTGGGACCTTGGGACGCAGATTGAGTAAGGAAGGGGATTTTATCCTACGTACAGGCTTTAGAGGGTTTCCTATATTAGCTTATGTTAACCATCTGAAATGGAACTTTAATAGTATTCCAAGCTTTCAGTTAGCAATTTTAAACAAGAGATAAAAACATTTAAAATTTTTATTTTTAAAATCCTTAATCATGTATACACGCTCATATCCATATAGATATTTATGGAAATAAAAGTTAAATCATAGATCTGCTACCATGATACATGTGCAATATGTGATAGTACATACTGTATTCCTATAAACACATTCAAAATGCCTACTGTCTTTACAGTCAGTATATAAGTTGTTTACAAAGACAGTAAAGTATAGAATGATTCCTAACCAACTCTTGTGTGGAAGCCTGCTAAGAGTAACTGGATACTTAAGTATTACAAAATCGTTATCTTTCGCCAGGCAGGTTCTCCAAGTGCCTGTTAAATGGATCTTTAAATAATTAAGAGTTTTATGAGAAGACAACTAGTAAACATACTCTTCTTATACTTTGAAAAGTTAAATGCAGTCTTTCCAATAAAAGGCAGCTGTTCCATTTCTACTGCATTGCCCAAAATAATAAGTGCAGGCTGTATAAACATACCTATTGTTGGATTTGTTTGGTTCCCATATTTCCAGGCCATTTCATAATTTATTGCTGCATCCCTATATGCTTGTTCTTTTTCCATTATGTATCCCATGTATTCATATGCTTTGCAACATGACTGCAAAATACAAATATTCATTCCAAATTTTATTTAGGGAAGCTCACATAGTATTGACAGCCTAATGCTTACACATTTGAAATCTGTACAACTAGAAAGCATAAACAATACTTATGCTAACTTCTGTGACATAATATTCTTTATTTAAAATACCAGCAATACAGACCAGCTGTATGGACTTCTGCACAGTGACTTTCTAAATTACTCTAAGTACAGAGTACAAAGTCCTTCACAGAGGCTACAGTTAATCTTCCAAAAATGTTTAGAGCCTCCAGAAGCCCAGTAGATACCTCTCTTAATAGTAATAATTCCATATGGCAGCCACATTTCAAGTCCAGTCTGAAAGTATTGGATCTTCCACAAATATGGTTTGTTTCACTATTTTTTAAACAGAAAAAAGCTTTTTCTGAGCATTATTTTTGGAAGATGTTTTGCATTACAGTTTTCAATTTAAAGCAAAATAGTGTTCTCTTTAAGATATCTGTCTTTAAGTATATATCTTAAACAATTGCAGCTGGCAAGCTACAAGCAAAAGAGAAATCAGATTCCAAAAAGCATCAAGCACTATGTGAAACCATTAGTTTTGACTATGTTGCACATAAAAAAGAATTTAATTCCATATTTAAAACCATTGTACATTCAGAAAAAGTAAAGCAAAAATCTTATATTAAGTATATATAGAAAAAAATTAATAAGCAAAATTGTAAATTACTTTGGTCTGTTTGAACAGCTTATAAGCTTGCAAATTTATATGACATTGCCAATAGGCCAATTATTTTCAAGGCAAAAAATGAACGTCATGAAAATACGCACCACCTAGTTTATCATACAGTAGAACAAAGAAACACTGATGGATAAATTACATTCCATCTTTAACTTTGCCATTCCCAATTAGGCTTCCAAAGTCTACTGATGGAAAGTACCCAAAATGACAGCACATTGGGATAAACAGAGCACCTGAAGGACCAGGACAGTATATTCCCTATAATCTCTCTCATTTGTGAAAAAAAATGGAGGGGGACAGGAGGAAGGCTCAAAATGCAGGAAGAGAAGTCAGTAAGAAACACAAATTTCACAAGGAAAAAGGAAAAATGCTCATTGGCTCTCACTAGTTTGAGATACAGCTCATGAACTGAACTGATTCTAAACCTTTTAAATGGAAACAAACCCATATCACATATTAGGCTTTTATACAATCTTCATTGAACCTATCCACTTACACACACACACACACAATCTCCCCACATCATTCATTTCTGATTGCTAAAAGCCAATCTAAAAACTAAATAATGTATTTAAATTTAATCAAATGCTCTAAGCTAGAGGATGACATAGAAAATACTTTTTAGTGAATTAGAAAAAAAAATACATAAATTCTAACATCTAAAACATTCACCATCTAATTGCATAGTATGATTCCTGCCTGGCTTCCTGCTTTGCATGCTGGAGAAAAAGGAGCATCTTCTCTGTACTGTACTGGTAAAGAAATGGAGTTGCAGATTTCTAACTTTCTATCCTCCCTCCTATTATCCAGAGCTTGTTTATGCAACTACGTCAGGCATCTCAAACCTTTAGAAGAAAACAAGTTATTTGGTAGTCTGATGTAGTCTATGTTTTTGAAACTGTGTGGATATTTTGGCAGCAATGTGTCATTTGTGGTATAGATGTGATCAAAAGATCATCTATTTTGAGATCTTCTTTTGAAAGATGACTCATGTTCATCTACCCTGCAATGGTAAGGAATTTACAGCTTCCTTTGGTCATCTGGACAAGCAAGTAACTGTCCCCAGTTAGATTTTTTTCTAAAATTAAATTCAAAACAGTTTTCAGAAAAAATTAAATTGAACACATCCTATTTTAAGAGGCATCTCAATAGAGGTACATGATACCATTATGCCAAGATCTGCTGTGGCTGCCTCTTAATTTTGTGTGTAAAAATAAAAAGAACACAGCTCTGAAAAAAGTCAGCCTCTCATAGAGGTTCCAGAAATGCAATAGCAGAAACCTTTCTCTTTCCTCATTAGTCAACACAGAAGGTAATACACAGCACAGGGTTCTTATCTAAATCAAGCTTACATAGTAGAAACAGTAACCGTGAACCTGCAGCATAGCATCTGCAGAGGACTTAGACCATTACATGCATTACACTTGAATGAAAGCAAAATGTGCATTTAGAAATAAAAACGTGATCAATTTTTCACAAAAATGGGAAATAAAACAGCTAAAAAAAATCCACAGCTGTTCCTGCAGTCAAAGCAAAGTATTTTGTAATTTGCCTGCTCAGAAATCCTGAGGTAAAATATTAGGCCTTATCTCAAGTCAATTTACAAAACAATAGCTTCACACAGAGAATTAATACAGGCCTTATTAAAAACACACTGCATAGCAGTAAGCTTGCAAAACAAAGCTTACAAACTTTAATGTTTAAAAATGTATTTCAAGATAGGAAGATAACATCCCTTAATAAATGCAGCAAGTCTCTAGAATTTATATGGCTACATTTTCAACAGCTTTTACAAGACTCTGAAATGCATCTCTGGCATTCCATAAACACCTTCAGACTCTAGTTTCACCACAGCTAAGACCTGCATAAATTGCTTACTGAATATGAATGAAAATGACTAAGAAGCATTTACAGACAGATATGTTTTCTGTCCTCCAGAGCAAATTGTTGGATTCCAAGTTTGCTTTGGTCTACCTCTGCTTAGTAAGTTAAATACTAAGCAGTTGGAAAAAGACATTTTTGCAAGTATATTTTAGAGAAAAACTAAACATTCAGATGAATTATAAAGGAAAGTTGTTTTTAGTATGTAGTCACTTACCCTGTTATGACGAAGGCATCGTTTTAATAAATCACCTGCCATATCATATTTTGCAGATTGGATATATATATCAGCAAGCAAAAGCCAACTCTTTTCAAACTCCTCTGCATCAATGGGATTCCAATTCATTTTTGAAATTCGTTTCAACTGATTTCTGGCTCGTGGAGTTTGTTTTAAGATCATGTAGGCTGTGGCCATTCCCAAAAGTGCTGGTATATGATCCTTCTGCAATAAAAAGTGTAGTTGCTTGGGTTTTTTGTTACTGCTTTAAGAAAAAAAATGTTTTCTAAATAAGATTTTCACTGGACATCAGAAAGTTAGCTTGCACACCTCTTTTTAGGTTAGTGCTATAAATAGGTTTAATGTAGTAAAATTTTTTTAAATGTCCCCTGAGAAGGAAAAGCCAGATCCTTTCTCCTATCACCACCACCTTTCATGCAGATAGATAACTTTGCACTGGAATTTAAATTCTGTCAAATTACCAATAAAAAAAACACGAAGGCAACTTGTACCAAGTTGTTTGTGCTTACAGAATGAAGGTACTGTCTGAATTTATCAGACCTGCTGCTGGCAAAGACTAGGAATTAGAAAACAATAGACCCAACAACCCAAACCAAAAATCCAATTCACATTTCAATAATTGTGGTAAGGTTGGCATATAGTTTAAGTCTGCAATTCAATGGAAAACTTGTAAAAGATGTTATTTTCAGCAAATCATTTTTATCAATTTGAAATAAAATATGCTTAATGAGAAAAATAAAAACCTCAGAATCAATATTAAGCCACATCATAATATTTCTGAATCTAAACTGAGAGATTAGTTAAATAAATATAATAGGTGTGAGGCTGGACAGACAGCAGGGATGAGACAGATTACTAACCTCAGCCACTACAATTTCAGTGAAGGTGTTCAGGGCTCGTTCAACATTTGATTTCTGTTTGGTTGCCATGAGACAGTAATTTTCCATGATTCGCAACTGAATGTGACCCTGAACAGTCTGTGGCTTGAGTTCTTTGAGAAGATTTTCTGCTGTTCTCACTGCCAACTGCACAGATTCCTGCTTCTCTGTTGAATTACTATTATCAGAAAGAGTGTTTGTAAAAAACATTATACAATCAAATTATGAGTTACTACAGACTCCATACTAAAGGCATACCATTTTGTATAACAAACCTGTTACATATATTTTCTACATTCTTTTCTGTAACAAAGGCAATTCCAACTACCTAGAAAGGCAGGCTGTTAATCCTACAAGTGACTGGAATTCCAGATAAAATTCTTTTTATTTTCTGCTTGGAATTTGATATATTTTTTTCATAGTCCAGCAGAGTCTCTCACAGTACAGTAGGTATAATATACAAAGCATTAGATGAATTCAATTTGTACACTTTAGATAAGGCACATTATTAAGAGTGGAGCAGGGGGATGAAGAACAAACAGCAGTTTACTTCATTCACTTACCCTATGTCAGCATCCAAATTTTCAAAAACTTCACCCCCTACAGTTTCATTATCTGGGTTCAAACAAATTTCAATCATGTTATAAGCAGCATTCTGTCCCCAGTCACTGTCCTTTCGAGCTTTATTAAAATGGCGGAGTGCATCATTTGGTTCACCTGTATACCTAATTGAAAAAATAAAATTATTAAGCTTGAGCAAGTTAAACTCCATCCCGTCAGCCCCACCCAAAACCCAACACCACCACCAAACATTTAAAACACAAATCATATACTTGCATGCGTTGAAAAAACAAGTTTTGAATAGCATACACACTATTGCAATGAATACGTTTTTGCAAACTAAAAAGTCTGAAAAATTCTAAGAATTGAAAGTAAGTGATGTTATTACATTATTAAATCAACAAGAATATCCTTTTTAACAACAAATACAAGAAGATGTATGCAAGACAGATGAAATGAATAGCTTCACTTTCAAAAGGACCTTCCTGGAAAGTATTTTAGATGCGATGAAGACACTTGTCCTAAAATTCTAGTATTTAGAGCAGTTAGCAAAGTAGTGCTATAGTACTTAGCACAGTAAGTAGCACCTCTGAATGATAACAGACAGTAAGTTTTTATATATGTATTACGTGATCAAATAAACCTTATCTTAATTATAATTGCAAGTACCAGAGATATAGTCCTTTGCAGTACTGAAAGCCTGGTTCAAGTTTTGTTCTGGAAGAATGTTTCTCAGCCATTAAAAGAAATTTTGGGACTTCTTCTAGCTTCCCAGCTCTTCTTAACAGATCAATTAATCGTGAAAGGGTTGCATAATTATCTAAATAAACAATAATCAGAACATTACAATTTCAGATTACTGAAATTGAGGCTAGAAGTGAGCCTCTTTTCAGACACAAAAATAATACAGGGTGTAATACATAAGGCATATTACATAATGACCACAGGCTAAAAAGCAAAATGAAGATAACATGTGATACTTGCAATGCTACTAAAAAAGTTGTAAAAGATAAGTACAATTTTACTTCACTTTCAGAAACACCCCAAAACATTTGCTGCATACTCAACTTCCTTCACATAAAGTCCAGTAAAACGCCTTATATTTATTATGGTATTATTTTAATAAATTTTAATAGCTTTTTCTTTCTCATAATTTGCAAATAGCTCAAAGAAACTTTATCCTGTCAGATTCAAGTTTCTTATATTAATCTTGAAAGGTAAATGCTAGGTTTGTGTGTATGCAACTTTGGTATCTTAAGCACAAGAGAAAGTGCTTTACAATTACCATTAAGTAACCCTGTAGCTATATTTGGCTTTAGGTAAGCAATACACATTATTTCCCCTAGGTATAGTACTCTACATTACTGCAATGTAATTTTCACATCTTCCCTAAAGTAGCAACATTTTTATATGAATAAAAAGTTTAGTTTTACATACACAAATAAAATTATTTTTAAAAAATATAGTGGTCTAAAATATACCTTGTATTTTAGACAGCTCATTTCTTTTTAATAACAAAGCTTTTTAAGATACATGTTTCTAGCTCATTATATTTACATATCTGAAATAAAAGATATCACTATTAAGTGTTTACCTGGCTTGCGTTCTAGGAGCTGCTGAAAATGAAAGACAGCTTGTTCATAATCTTGCTTCCTGAACATGATATCAGCCATCATCTATAGTAGCAACCCATTTAGAGGAAAACAAAACAAGACATTATAAATGATGTTTTATAATGAACTCTAGTTGTTTAAAGTTGCCAGCTGAAACTATAGCTTTAAAATGTTCCAGGAATTCTGCGAGAAGAAACTGAGTCTTCTTTTTTTTTTTTTTTTTTTAAATAAGCATACTATACACAGACACACATAATAATGAGCAGGTACAGGTTACAGGTTCTCTTCTGTTTTTCACTTACAGTAGAAATTAGAAAAAAAATAAAACCTTTTAACATACATCTAAGTTTTGGGTTTACTTGTTTATATTTATTCTTATTTTTACTTCCCAGAAATACAGATTAAGTATATGGAAAAGCAAATATAAATTAAAATTGGGGAAAGACTATAGCCTGCAGTCGTGGAGGTAAAAAATTATGTAGTTTCAGTTTCTTTCCACTGAGCGGTAACTAAGAGTAAATTTAATATGACATTTAAAGTACTATTATCCTATCCCTTGTCCATATTAGGATAAATTCCAGATGTTACCTAGATTACAGTGAGAGAATAAGTTGCTCCTGTCTCAGCAGCTTTTGCTTTAGCACATAAGCAAAATGACTTTTAGCCTATTGAGCTATCTTTTAAGGAAGAAAAGTACAAAAACCAGATTATATAGCTATAATTAAAAACAGTTAAGTGTTCCCACTTAATACTCCATAATACTATAAAGATGCAAGAATCACTTAAAATATACAGTTCCTCTGGAACTGTGAAGCTACTACTGAAGTTTTTAGATGTTTGATTCAGTATTACTGCACATGGAAAAATAATTTTTTCCATGCCCATTAGTCTACTGTTAAAAATATGTATGTTAAGCCATTCTTTAGTCAATCTTATAATTACTATTTCTTCCTCTACTGGTGTTTTTAGCACATTTTCTGCATTGAGGTAAAAGGAAGGTTACAATTGCTAAAAACTTTGTACTGAATCATTATCAAGCATCAACAGGAGAACTTTTTTTGTAATAGATTTTTCACGCTTTTGAAATCAAATAATGTAGACTTTTAAGAGTAATACTTACGGTTCCATCATGTTTTAGACAGCATATATATATATCAAAACACTTCTGATACAGAATTGGTACAAAGGTACATTACCATTGTAGCTTCCTCGTTATCTTGGTCATTCTTGAGTAACAATGAACACTGGTGTTGACAGGCATCAGTATCATCTTGTGCAAGATATAAACGTGCAAGTTCCATCATTGCCTGCAGATAAAATATTTAATCATATATAATTCAAAGATATAAGAAAGCTCACTCAGTTCTAAGACTGTTAGTCTGAGATTTGAGACTCTCAGGTGTAATCCTCTTCTAAAGCAAAAGCTTTCTCTATTTTGGGTTCTTGGCCTACCAGTTTCACTTCACCTGCAAAAGAGACATTTTCTGCTTCAAAGGGATATTCTGGTGGTATATCGAAAACATGCTTAGTACTGGTCTGAAAACAACAACTTTATCTTCAGTAACAATAATTCTCTTGGAAAAAAAAAAGTGTAAATGCAAGTATTTTTAAACTCATTGACAGAAGCAAGAATCTCATCAACATTTACTAATTAGTACTAGAGTATTAGCAAATTCCAGCAGTTTTCTTACTTGCATTTTCAAGCCCATTAAGACTGTGTGTGATCTATTTCTGAGAAGCAATCACAGTATATATATCAGAAACTGAAATTTGCATAAGCATGCATCATTAAGACTGAAATCTCATTCTGAATAAAATCCCCCAAAGTCTGTAAACACTCAGCATTACCACAGATTTAATTAAGTTGCCATTGAAGCAAAAGTGAGTTAAATCACCTACAAAGTAAAACTGGCATTATACAGAATGGTAAGCAGTATTATTCCTGGTTAATTTTAAAGGTTTTTTTTGCTGATTTGTTTTTAAAAAGAAGGCATTTATAATTACATCTCAATTTTCCCTCTAGTTACACTTGTGAAAGACACTTCTGAATGGAAATTGTATTTTAAACATCCTGTTCAGCATAAAAAGGCTATTTGCATAATATTTAACACCTGTTTTCTGTGTATTATCTACTAATTTATTCCCCACAATTAAGGTAGCCAATATAATTCTTTTTTTACAGACTAGAGAGCTGAGCAACTGACATCCCAAAAGCTAAAAAATAATCAGCGGGAACAAAAAAAGTTTACTTAACCTTGTACTGAAAGCCCAGAATACATTAGCCTACTTTAGTGAATATTAACCAAGATAAATTCAAATATTGGACATCTTTAATACAGATCAATACATCATCTGCTTTGCTATTTTGTCAAGGCAACTGATAAGTCTCCAGATACATAAAATTCAGCTACAGAAGAATAAGTATTTCCCCAACCCTCCCCACTCTTAGCTCTCCTATAAATACATTAAAACCTTATTCACTACCCACAGGCAAAGGGCAAACAGGTTAAAAGAAAGCAAACGCGCAAGAAAAGAATAAACAAGATATACAGGAGAACATATCCTTCACACCCGAACAATTCTTTCAAGCTTCTGCTTAAACAGTACACACATGCATCTCACCATAATCACAAATCTGCCTTCAGAAAATGGAAGAAACAAAAACACCCAACATTATTTCCAGTATTGCTCCTGGAGATCTTTGGAATGTGTTATTCTTGTGTACATCCCACCACAGAGGAAGACATATACATAACCTTAGAAAATATGACCATGGCTGGGCATACGGCAAAAAATATTGGGCTCTGCAAAGTTCATATTTTGTTTACTACTGTGTTATTACTTATTCAAATATATGCTATATAATTCCAAAACAGAAATACAAGTGAGCAGGGAACAGCATGCATATGGAGACAGCACATAATTATGGAACTATCACGAAAACTTTCTTCAAGCCACTGTTCCTGTGGATGCCAAAAGATTTTAAAAAGTCAATATTGTCATTAAGAGACACTTTCCACTTGGAGTGTAGGAAGAAAGTCGAGGAAACTGGACATCTACACTGGATCCTAGTGACTGGAAGTGGTATCTAAATCTTCAGTCCAATTCTTCCATGTGTAATTAAGGAAAGTAACCTCAATGAAGACATGAAAAATGGGCAGATGTAAATTTCATGATAATATAAGCATTCAATTCAGACCTTGTACTAGCAATAGTTTTAAAAATGAAGGGAAGAAAACAAGTTCAACTCTACTAAAACTACAGGCAGAGAGAGATGATTCATTTATTCTAGCTGTTGGTTACAGAATTTCTGCTTTCAGCACTCTAAATAGGGAACAAGATTTCCCAAATAAGATGTCACTGTATTTCATGTTGCTAGTGAGAAAGGTTTAAAGCAAAAACATTAAAAAACCCACAACATTCTCTAGTAAGTGCACAAAACAGATCTGTACAATGTCAGTGCATAATGTACATTGTAACAAGGGGAGTCTGTTGTGAGCTTTTAACAAGAAACGCAGCAAAATGCCATGCTGGTGTTTCAGTACTGGTATGAAGAAAAGATCTAGGCTTTGATACTGAATTACTGGGACTGCATACCATCAAAGCCCTAGCAGTATCTGTATTAGGACAGGCAGTCTCTTGGCTTTTAATGGTAGAATGGGGAAACTGGCCTCCTTTGAAAATTTAAGGATATTTTATTCCCTCTCTAAAAAAAAGTTCAGGGAAAAAGTTCAGGGAAGAGAGAAGCAGCAGAATAATCACTGCTGAACAACAGCAAGTTATTAAAACCAGCACACTACCAAGTACAGTTACAAGTCTAAAACTGTTAAAACACACAGAAGAAGAAAGCAAGCTATCTGAACTGACTGAACTGAACTTCCAGACCACAGGCAACAAGCAGGACTGGCACAATCTCTGCTATTTCTCTACTCGACCTTAGATGTCCTCCACTGGTGCATGAAAACAGGTGTATTATCTGGTGCATGAAGACAATTCAAAGTGAATGCAGAGAACCACTTCAATCAGAAATTTGTGTAAACAGACAGGAATTAGTAGTAAATAAAGTTATCAAACCAAACAAGAAGAAACTTCAAAGTAGAAATAATACAAAAAATTTGTAAGTTTTATATACATCATAAAGCAGACATAACTTGAATATATTTCTATGCTGAGGATAGTTGGAAAAATATTTTTTAGATATAATGATGGAATGAAAAGCAATGTAAAATAGCCAGTGGGAAGACTGACCTTGTTATCGGTTTCACAGTGAACAAGAGCTTCTTTGTAAAATTTAATTGCTTTTTCATAGTTTCGCTGGGCTGTAGAAAGTTTTGCAATCTCAGCACAAATTGCAGCTGCTAACTGTTTCTGTGCAGGAACTGCATCCAGCTGTTCTATTTGAGTCCGTTTAAGTACTCTGGCTTGTAATTCCCGAGCCTAGTAGAGGGAGAAGAATAAAGAATCAAAATTTTTCAATGGAATGAATGTTACAAGCCTATAAATGCAACTTCTCCTGCATTTTATGAATATAACCCCCAAATGTAACCCCCTGCTTCACAAAAGAAAAATCAGCAAAACAAAAAACCCCAAATATGTCTCCTCCAACACGTTAAATTGCCTCATTTTCCCAAAAGCCACATTAAAAACACTGAAAAGCAACCTAGTGTTTAACATTGCCAAAAACGCAAAATCCCAACATTTTTTTCTAAAACATTCCTTATTACAACTATATGCTAACACAATATTTCCCAATCAAAAACCTATACTTCATATAAGGTACTTTTGAGGTAACCATTCATTTTTGTGATATGTAAGAACAGGACATTAAAACAAAAAGCCAAGGGAAGTTTCCAGTTTATCCCCTACATACTTGATGAAAAAGGGTGGTATGAACAAAAACCCTCAGGTACATCTGTGCATGGATTTCCCTAACTTTTATTAGGGAAAAAAAAATATGTATATATATATATACACATACACACACACACACATGTGTATATATATATATATATATATATATAGATATATATATAGATAGATAGATAGATAGATAGATATCCATATATATATATATATATATCTCTACCAAAGGTAAATGAGGACTGTCCTTCAATCTCTGTCTCTGTAGTAATGGCAGCAGTGATACTTAAAACTGAAGTCACTCTTGTGATCATATGGATTAGTTATATATTACTAATATTCAGGGCTAATGCATTAATTTCAATTAAGATATAAACCATTAAAAATGTGTTATTTCCTTTTTTTTAAGGTCTTGCATTATTTATAACTAATGTCTTCTCCAATTTAAACGATCATGCTCCAAACTATAACAAAGAGTTGCAATAACAAAAATGGTGGCCTAGAACATCGAACAAAGCCTGTTACAGAGAAAAGCAATGTTTTGGCACACAAACCCTACAGTTCTGTGGGTTCCTGTTAATAACTTGCTTTTTCAAGTCTATTTCATAACATAAAAATTATTCAATAGAAGTGCTACATAATGTCTTTTTTTCTTCTTTTTTTTTTTTTTTTTTTAAGGTGGACAAACAACAAAGGAATTTTGACCTTTGAAGTTGTAAGTACAGAAAACTCAGCAAAAAAAAAAAAAAAAAAAAAAAAAGAGAAAAAGAAAAAAGAAAAAAAAAGAGGAGGGGTTTTTTGGAAGTTCTTCATTACGGAGCAATTAAGAAGGTTATAGCAGAAGCAAGGAAGTAACACTCTTAAGATCAGATCAGATGCCCTGCAAGAATAAGATCTCAAATAAGGGAACTGCTACATCCAATTCTGATTATACCTGATCTGTTCTCTTTGATTTCAACTGGAATTCTACTCAATTAGTATGCATGAGATAGAGGACTGCTTGAGCACAGAGGGGGAGCTTCGCTATCTCAACTTTGAAATCAAATCTGAGAGGGGCTGCTCACTCATTTAAAAATTCACAAGTTGGAGAGATGGAAGCTCTAATACCTTTTGCTTTTTCCTCTTCCCTACCTTTTTGCCTGGCAGGGAACCAAAATAAACAGATATTGCAAAATCGGGGGGGAAATTCTAATATCACTCAAAAGCAAGGGAAGAAAATTGTTTAACAAAAGAGGTAATAACATGATTGTGCAGGTGCTCTTACTGAAATCATCAGAATACCTACGTTCCTGTAGAAATGAGGCAGAATGAAGCAGGAGAAAAAGTGGATACAACGAAGAATAGTTGTGAGGCCAGTAATGAGGCCAGTAACAAAAACAGTGACAAAAGAAAAAGAGGAGATAAAAATCTCAAAATGATAGAGCAATTTAATATATGACTATTTCTTATGTAAAATTATCCAACCAATCTCTGACTGACTCTTCTCGATGCTCATGTGTTACCAAGACTTTCTGTTTGTGTAATGGAGTTAAGGTGTAATGGAAGAGCAAAACGTACTGATATATCATCTTAGTTTTCCTACATAGAACAATTTACAGGAAAAAAAAAAGAGTCCTTGACGCATTTAGTATTTGTGTGCTGAGAAATTACTTTTGAATAGACAAAATTATCTCTAGCTTCCAGCTTTGCTCCTTTCGAGCCTCATTCTGTTTACAGTATTCAACTCTTCAATTAACAGACCTTATTATTAATGTTATCCTTAGGGAGGAAAAAAGGGAACACACAAAAAGCACAAAAAATAAGGATACCACAAGGTAACAGGCATCCACTGAAAGCTATCCCAGATTATTCTGTGACTTCTGTTCTGAGCTAAAGCTATGTAAGCTAGCTGTCTTCATAGTTGTATAAACTATGCTTCACAAGAGAAAGAGACCACATAAAACATCCAACACCTTATACTATGAACCCAGGCTTCCAGTGGTATTTTGAATTCTGATCTGGAATTCAGATTATATAGAAAACAAAATGAAGCTTTTTTCAGATCATTTATGTTCTTTACATTTCATATCAGTCACTGATATGAAATCACTGTGGTTATTTCAGTTGCTGGTGGTTTATCACTACCATGTATGAATTTTTCCTCATTCCAAAAATGTTATAGTTAGAACCTAGGATAAAAAAAAAAATGAAGACAATACAGGCTTTTCTTGTTTTTTTTTTCTCCCCTTTTTCCCTTCCTTTACCTGTTGTAAGGAAACAATAGCTTCATCATTCTTATCCATTTTGCTGTAAATTTTTGCCAGAAGAGTCTGGTAACGTCCATCTTCCATCAGAGAAGGCAATTCATTAACTATAACATTAAACAAATACGATTATTTCAAGAAATGAACACGGGAAATTCAAAACACCATGAAGCTCCAGAAAAAAGTTTAAATAAAAAGTTTGCAGCTCACATTTAAAGTGTTTAACACTGTGATTTGACTATGCTTGGAGTAATGGAAGGAGTAAGCATTACATACCTATAAACAGAGTGAGCTTTAAGGCAGAAAGATGTTGAAAACCCGTAAGAAAGCATACAGTAAAATATACATTAATCTATCTGCATTCTCAGAAATACATAAAGAGAAAGGCTTTTGATGAAAATTGACAACAGAAGCAAAGCTGCTTCTGATATGTCTTCTATAAAACCTCCCCTAAGGCAATGAAAAACGTTCTAACAAATTTGACGAGCATGTAACTGTACACAAAAAACATACAATCTTATCATGAAGTTTTAGTCAGATCTCAAACTACTTTCCTTTTGCTAGAGTCTGAGAAAGACATGAACAGAGACATTCTAACAAATATTTTAGCATCTACTCAAAAAGCAGTAAGCTACTTTTGATTAGTGGTTGAAATATAGATGCATAAAATAATTCTTGAATAATAAGTTATTTTTAAACTCCCCTAGTTTGTATTAATTTTAATCTACTGACAAAGTAATACCTATTTAAATACCACCAAAACCTACGTATTTTTTAAAAAAACATTGTACTGAACTTCGCAAACAGTCTTTAAAGTGTTGTCATTGCGACAGAATATTTTAAGTCAGAGATTAGCCCAGGTACTTAACCACGTGAAATTATTCCCTCTAGTATATTTCCTGTATTTCATTTTTCTCTTCCAAAGGACATAGTTTTGAAGTTCTACAAAAAATAATTAACTGTTCTGTACTTCACCTACAGGAACAACTCAGTCAGTGACAGACACATGCACATGCTCCACAAGAAAAAACAAGAAATGAAAGAACTCCAATTTGTGTACTTTTTGCTTCATTATGAGATGGAAGATTTTAAAGTACATGGGGCAAGCTATATTTACTTTAGTGAATGCTGGTTTATCTTTACTAAGAGATCAAACTTAGTCTAGCATATGATTATTGGATTAGCCAGAGCCACGAAAGGGCTTAAGACAGGAATAAGACTTCAGAACAGTGGTTTGATTTTTTGTTTTTTTAGAAAAAAAAAAAAAAAAAAAAAAAAAACAAGACAGAAAACAAACACTTCCCTGCACAGTCTGAAAGATTAGTAAAACAGTGACATAAGAAAAGCCTACCACAGGGATTGATAACAAGACTTTGTAACACTATTTGTTTCTCTACTCAAGTATCCTCAATAACTAAATATTAGAATTAAACTACTGCAAGACTCCTTTTTGCTTAATTGCTTACCACAATAAACATCTCTTAACATTTCTTAATAGTCTTTTAAGAAAAAAAAAAAAAAGAAAAGAAAAAAAGAAGTTTTAGCTTTGTTAGTGCATATACCTAACATGGAGTAAAGTAAGGTCCTAACAGCTATTTGAATCTAGTTTAACCTCTTTTCCCTGAAGGATGCTGAGCAGCATTAGCCACTTGAACAACTGTTCCCAACAGCAGCAGTGACTCATCTGTTCTTGATCAATTCAGAACCAGGACATCTGTAACCAAGGAAGAGAAAGTATCTTGTCCCCTTGGAGCTCTAGTATTGTATCTACCGGGCTAAATTACATATCAGAAGATGACCAAAGTTTAGAAGTCCAGACAAAAGCACATTTAAGTAAGAATAATGTTTAGAGTATTCTACTTAAAAGTTTTCACTTAACAGTTGCAGGTGGTTTACAGTTCAAATAAAGTGTTTACGTTGACCTTCTTCACTCCTCACAGTCCCGTAGAAAATAAGAACAGCACCCGTTGAATGTTTTGTTGTAAGTTAATGGCATTCGTACCAGGCTCATGATCTAAAGCTTGCTGAAGTACTTTTTCTGCCTTTTCATACTGCTTCAATTTCATTAAAAGCTCAGCCAAATCATAGCAAAGGTAATTCTGTTGACCACTTCTCAATGCAGCCTCATAGTAACTGATTGCCTAAAAGGAATAAACAAAAAAACCAAGAGTTTTTAAAAAGACAATTACCTTGCTACTTAGCTATTTAATGACATATCTACTTTTCTCACTCCTATTGTAACCAAGTATTTTTAAATAAATACTATACTAAAAGAATGGCATTTAGTTGCTAACTAAGGCTTTCAAAAAACTTAGAAATGCCAAATTAAAGACAAAGAGAATAACCAGAGCCCACATTTCAGTAAATATGCATTAACAAAACCACACTGTCATTCTATTTTGACAGGATTGCTGCTGATGCAGCTACATTTTCATTAGCTGATAGAACTGTTTAAGTCCAGTCAGACTGGTAAATAATAAAGCAGAATTTGAATTTCAAAGACAAGCATCTTCCCAAACCTAAGTCTACCTGCAAAACATGAAGATAAGAGAAGTCATGAAAAGGTAATAAAACAAACTATAACTGAACAGAAATAGGTCATTCTAGTCTAGTTTATATTTTAAAATAATGTTAAGAAGTGACAATCTATGAGAAAAATAGACATTTTTTTCAAAAAAAAAAGCAGTGGTTTGTCTCAATAGCTTTTTACCTTAGATTACAAAGAAGTTTGTAATAACTTAAATAGTCTTGAAATCAGATATTGCTTTAGGTTTCATTGCAGTAGTTCCAAATAGAAGAGGCAAAAATCTTTTGTTTACAAGCATTTCTAACTTTTCTTATGTATGTCAATATCTTCTGAATTTCTCAAGTAACTACGAATATGCTACTTGCAAGATTAAAGTATCAACTACAGTTCCTGGCTACTGGAAGTATACATTTGAAAACACTGATTTACTAGCTGAAAGGAAAATTGGAACTGGAATTATGTTGAAAAAATAAATTTCCAAAATTATTTTGAAATATTTTATTAACTTTTATTGCTTTAAAATAGAAAAAATGCTTGAACAGGCCTAATACATGTCCTCACTGTGCATTAGTTAGTTCCCGAAGTATCATTGAGCAAGCCAGGAACGATGTACTGAGCTGCTTATAATATTGACTGCTATAATATTGACGAATATTCTAACTCTTCTAAACATACAATGCAGTCTGGACACTCAAACAGTTGAGTGTTACCCAAATAACACCATTTGGTCCTATAAGCATCCTCCTCCAAATTTTCCTGTTTAAATTAAAAGCTTCTATTACTACTCTCCTAGCCAATGTCAAGGCTAGAAGAGGTAACATGACTGGGTCAACAAAGAACTACTTAACCACAATTTTGAGTGCAGGCCCAAACTCATACCAATTGCAAGCCTGTTACAAGTTGTTCACAAGTTTGACACATAGCTCTGATCACCTCTAATGGCAGAAGGTAGTGGGAGGCTGCTGCTAATACATGTTGCTGCATGACTCTTGCACCTGGCAATGCAGACACTCAAATTCAAGTCAGAACACACACCACACTCTAGTTCACTTCTTGTCTCATGCAAAAAATATAATATAATCAGCTTTCATATCTGAACACAATGCTATTAGTATCTGAGAAGATATTCTGCAAAGATCTATTCACCAGAATTCTATCTGTTAATTAGCAGCAATAGTGCCACTGATTGATCACACGGAGTATCAAAGATTAGGAAAAACATGTATTCAAGAACCAGGTTACATATGAAAAATATCAAACTTGTACCTTCCCTGGTATAAAACACTGAATATTTCACTCATTTGGGTAACAGAAACCTGTGCTGGAATTTCAGTGTGACAGAACTCCTCAGTCACTGCTTGAGGCTGGTCACAGGAAGTTCATGTACTTTCTGTACCCATTTTGTGTTTGTTACTTCAATATGTGCAACTAGGAAGAGAAATGCAAGTATTGAAAGGTAGAAACCTGACACACATTTTTCTGCAATGTGAGCACATCTATCAGCCCACGTCAAAGCCACTTATATGCCACTTATATGGAAGAAAGTGGCTGTCAGCTGGAGAAGATGTTGGCTTCTTCCAAAACAGAAAAAAACCTCTCAGCTTCTTTCACATCACATGTGAAGAACAATACTGAACACAAAAAATGTTAAGTCTTTTTGGCAATAGAGACTATTTAAAAACATGGCATTATAGAGCTCAGGGAGATAAAAACAAGACATGAAAAAACTCAAGTTCTCCATTCCTGTATGTAAGCACTGCGGCTACATCACACCCTTCCCCTAACATTATAGCCTTGCTCCCTTCCTAGATTGTCCTAAAATACACAGTACATAGAATGAAAAAGTTGCCTGAAATTAACTTTCATGAAGTATTTCAAAGGGAACCTACAAAATTATTTTCAGGATCAAGAGTGCTGTAAAGTGAAATGCTTCTTTCTACTCAACCTGAAAATAAAATGAAAATAAAATGAAGGCAAAACTCTTATGTTAACAATAACAGATATAATACTTGATTAGTCTAATGCAGTATTTATTACATACCTTTGAGTAGTTATGTGTTTTGATTAGGGCTTTTCCAATTTTACTTGCTAAAGCTGGATCTTTGGGATTTTTCTTCAAGGCCTGCTCATAGACTTCTATAGCTTCATCAGGCTTAAAAAGTAACAGACAAAACCACAGAATTCAAAAATTAAGAAAAAAAGTTTGTGAAGAAAGCAAATTCTGAGACTACCAAGAATGAATTCCAGTACTAGTTATTCATAAGCTGCAATACTTCTGAGAGAAGAAAGATCGCAACAAGATTGCAGAAAACTAAAATCCATTTTAACATACATTTTCATGTTAAAACAGAACATGCAGAGGATCTGGCAAACAAATGAGTTTGAATTAACGTTAGATTCTTTTGCCACTGTGGCTCCTCTACAACTTCACTACAATATAGCATAAAGGACAAACAAACTTCTTAAATGTATTGGAAGATCAGTCTTTTCTCTCCTCCAGCTCTGTCATAGTAGAGATACTGAGCAAGCAAATTCCCCTTTGCCTTATTACTTATTATTAAGGAGAAAAACAAGCATTAATACCCAAATGATCGTTAATCACCTGTGATTCCCAAAACTAGAACAGTCATCTAAACAATTAATTGTATGTCCCAAGCCAACATATCCTTTCAAAATCTGAACTCAGATGCACATCTTTCAAATTCTTATGTCTATTTCACTACACTGTCTCTTTTACAAATACTGAATGACATCCCTTTTGTTGATTAACTGGAAAGCTATAGAAGGAATTCAATAATTTAAGATCAACAGAGCTTAAAATAATTTTCAATATATGAACTAATTTAACTAGATATATTCTAAGTTTCATGAATCTTCTAAACATCTCCAACTTCTTTCTGAATTAGATTTAGCTCTCACTTTAGATTCATAATTCATCTTATGGGCAAATAAGTATTCTTCAAGATAGAATTCTCTCCTTGACTTTCCACCGTTCAGTTATTAGAAGATATGCATTTTCAGCATCTTTTTCTTTGAATATAAAACACTTATTGCAAGTAAAAAAAAATTACAACGTTAAGCACATTTTGTTTGCTAATTACCTATTCATATGAGTATGTTACTTGGTCTCAACTTGCCAAAGTCAGCCAATGACTTTTGGCCATGACTCAGTCATCCCATTCATCTCTAGCAAGCACCTACCTCTTGGATATTCATGTATGCATCACCAAGAAGGAGATAGGTATGAGCGCTTGGCAGCTTTTCTACCAGGTCTCTAGAAACAGAAGACAGAATCTTGCTCATTTTTAACATACCAGTACCAGGAGATAAACAATAAAGTAGGCCAATTTTATCCCCTAGAGACCCCCCTTGCCTGTCCTCCCCCCCCCGAAATAAAAAACCCACATATTTCAAAAACAAACACCAATTACTATTTTGAACGTTACAACACTTAAATAAGTATTGCTGCCTTATTTTAGTAGAAAAGTGAAATAGGAGCTAACAGAATGCTATCATTTAACATCTAACAAAACCAAAACACACACCACAAACTTTTACCTATAGCAGCCAGCATATAACTTCTTATCTTTTCTGCACTGAAGATAAATGTCTGCCATTTTTTCTTTAGCTTGTACAAAGTAAAGCTGTTCAGGTGTAATGTTTCTGAGCATAGTTAATGCTTGTTCTACATCTCCCTGAGCAAGTGCCAGGTCTGCATTGGCAATCACGACTCTTAGTTCCTCAGGAGTTCCAGAAAATTCATTAATAGCATCTTGCAGTACTATAGCAGCTTCATGCTGCAAATAATAAAACCAATAGAGTTATTTCTTGTCGTTAAGCAGCCAAAAATAAATACACTTTCAAAGAGATGACTGTGCACATTAAACAAAAGGACACCAATAAATCAAATCATGGTGTCCCCATTTATTTTGCTTAATGCATCTAAAAAGTAGAGAAATGTTACTTTTCTCTTAATTTTATAAATGAAAGTTATAAAATGAATTATTAAAAAAAAGTGTGGATTTAAAAAAATCATTGAGTGTGTCCATGGACACACTCAAAATTCAACTGGGTAATGCTGAGAAAGCTACTTTGAGCAGGAGGTGAAACTAGATAACCTCTGAAGATCCCTTCTAACTATATGATTCTATGGATTATGGTATATTCTTATACATATGTTATGTCCAACTGCATATTAAGATCCAGTTGGTAGACAGTACTACTACACTGAAGTAAGGTCATTATCTAAAATATTTTTCATGGCATATAGATACCTGTTCTGCTGTCAGTGCTAACAAGAAAAAATTGACAGTAGCCCCTTCTCAAAACTAAAAAAGGGACTTGCAGACTCAAACAAAGCACCTGCAAACACAATGAAGTCTATAGCATATACTTGAAATGGATGTATAATGATACATACTATATAACGTACGAAAATACACATAATACTTGAAAAGTGTTAATGCAACTTTTGAAAAAAAAATCATATCTGAACATTTTGTTTCAGATTTTCCCTTGGTAGAATTTAAGGTATAAAACATCAAGTCAGATATTACATGTCCTTGGCATTGTCCCTAGGAAATCCTATTGATAAAAGCAGCAATGGTTTTCTATTTTGAACTAATGAGGACAGACACTTCCGTTAATAGAAAAAGAGAATTGTTTTCACATATTTGTATTACTCAAGTTAGTTATCATACCGGTTCTCCATTCAAACGATGAGCTTCTACTAGTTCTAGAAAGACAGACACACGATCACTGGCATCAATTTCAATTCTTTTTGCTTTGGCTTTTGAGGAAGCTGTAGGTTTCCTCATTCCAGGTAAACTCCTTGCCATTTGTAAGGTTTTAATAGCTTCTGATAGCTCTCCCATCTTTTTCTGGGTTTGTGCTTTAATTAAGTGATAAACAGGATGTTCTCTCACCTAAAAAAAAATAATTAGCTGAAGAGTTTTTAGATTTCACTTTATGTATAATATTCTCTGTATAAAGCTCTCTGAAAGAAGGTTTCCATTTACTGTTCTTTCTCTCCTAAATATTAATCTTAGTTTCTTTCCCCCAGTATGTCCAGTTTGAAATTCAATAAATTATTAATGAAAACATTACAATTTTCAAAGAGTATGTAAATCAGTAATTAAATGTTTAATAATCAAAGACTGCTTCATGACATAAGACTTGGGGACAGAAAACATGCACTACAATTAATTCAAGCTAGTTAGAAATTTAAGGGATTTTGAGCATCTCACATTGCAGCACACATTCTTATTAGGCTATTAATAAAAAAAATAGTATAGGCAATACATGATCATTATTTGGCATAAGTCCCGCTTGCCATTTCTCCACCTTCTTAAAAACAAAGTTTTCACATGGAAAAAAACCCAAAACTCTATTAATAGAGATGCTACTGTGTACAAGGTTGCAAATTCCTCAGCATCTCATGATTGGGTAGTTATCCTTCAGTCTTCTGTGATCACTTGGAGCAAGAGACTAATATGAGACCCCTTTTTTTTCCCCGTAAGGAAATAAGCTAGCTTGCTCTGTATTTCATCTAAGAGTGTACTTGTACATCCTAAGCATGTACTTGTTCTCTAGAGATTTAGCACAAATTAATCCTACAGAGTGCCAAGTACAGTAGTCCTAATTCATTGTTAATCGTAAAAAATTCCATTGATGTCAATTAAAAAAAAAAAAAATCCAATACTGCAATGCATTGGCCACAATAAATGAAACTAGAGACGACCACTCCAAAATAGCAGAAGTTATTTTTTCTACAACAATGCTTGATTTACCAGATTTGCTGCCCCAAGGGACAGAAAAGATGAACAAAGATGTGATGTTAATAGAAGACCAATATAGCCATATGGCTACTTCTCTTATCACTTCAAGTGCTTAGAGCAGCATGAATTGCCAGGAAGTAGTAACAGACCCTTTCTCACCTCCTCATGAATCTGTGCTTATCTCCATCAGTAACTGTACACCTGGGCAAGAAGTTTAGAAATGACACTCGGTCATTTTTCAAGTCCTTCTATGTAGGCTTTTAACGACTCTTTAGCAAGTTTTGTCTGGAACTACAAATTCAGTTTATGTAACTTATTCTTAACACTTCTGTAAGGATTTGAGAAAAAGCTACTATTTCTTTCTCTTGTTTTCCAAGACAATTTCTATATGTTGCAGAGGTGATTAGTTTTGTCCTAATAGTCATTTCTCTGATAAATATTCAGATTCCATGTTCATATAAACATTTAGATACGGAACTTGCAGTGAAAGAGTCAAAAAAAATGTTAAAAAAAAATTACTGTATCCAAAATGTACAGGGAACTTTTTTTTTTTTGTCTAACTTACCTCAAAATTGTAGCTCAGACAGAGTTCTAGGGATTGAGAACACAGTTTAGTATTATTTTGAGCCAGATAAACCTGAGCCATCAGTAGGTGTGCATCTGCATAAGAAGGATTCCTTTCAAGGCAGTGACGTAGATTATTATGGGCGGCTTCAATCTCTCCTAAGAGATTAAAAGGAGGAAAGAGAAAAAATAGGTTGTAGTAAACAATGAATAAATACTCTACCTTTAACCTCTGTATTTCAAAAATTTATAACTTTTTTCATAAGTGTGGGCATTTAATGGAAGAACTCACATATGAAGTATTTTTTTAATTTAAAGAACTGAAATCAAAGCCAAGTCAGAGACAAGATTTTTATTCCCAGTGTCCCACCCCTAAATCATTCAATAATTGTGGGGTTTTGGAAACAATAGAGGAAGTAACAATACCATATCTCTATATCTTTAGATGTGCATTTTAGAATAATCACAAAATCATACACAAAAAAATGCACGTGCTCTTCACTTACTTGTAATGCAGCACACTACACTGGAAGAAAAAAATATTCTATTCTTTATGATTAAGGTTTAGAAGCACACAAGTAATTTCATTCATTGAATTCATATAAAGGGTGACAAACTAGCTGAAGTATTACCTGACAAGTATTTCACCTTTGCAATTAAAAAGACAGCTTGCTGAAGACCTGGCACAGTTCTTATCACAGTTTCAAGAACAGAGGCACAATGCTTGAGAAGTGGTGAAGGCGACTGCCCAGAACTTGCAGGCTAGGGGGAAAAAAATAAAAAAAAAAAAAAAACAGATTATCAACAAGAACACAAAATAGCCTCACTCCAAGGAAAATCTAACAACTCAAATTTGACAGAAGCTAAATAGAGTCAATGTTTGCCCATATACTGAATTACCACGTCAAATGTTTTTACATAATGGTAATATGAATTCAATTTAAGGAGAATCAAGCTGGAATGACCAGAAGGATGAGAAGAAAAGATACTGGGTCAGACCTATCCCTCCTGCCCTCATTTCATTCCACAGAACATATCCACACAACTAGCAACTGAAAATAGCATTTGAGAAATAGTTACTCTCATATAAACTGCTAGTACAATGTACGACATATTAGTCGCTTGTATTAAAAATGCTGTTCATTTCCCTCTACTGCTTTAATTAGTTCCTTGAAAGGAATCAGTTGTATACAACCAAAGAAGAGGCCTTCTGTTCACAGCTAACACATTTGCTCAGGACACATGCCCTGAGGGAGCAGCAATCCTCTGCTATCAAAATGGAAGGCTCCACTATGTGACTATATTGCTCAGTTTCTAATGTCACAAACTCCTCTTTTTGTAATAAAAAGATTTTTCTGAGGTTTTCTTTTATCTTTTACAGATCCTACTATGGACAATAATTTCAAAAACAGTTTTATTGGAAATAAAACTTTTTAGCTTGGAAAGCTAAAAAACCATCATCACCATTGATTAATTCTGGAAAGTACCCAAGGGAAATCTTCAAATAAGGTTTACTTAATGGAATGACATTGCTTTTTTATGCTATCTTCATCTGCATACAAAATTAGAAGACATTGACACTGCTATTATAGTTTTAGGCTTTCAAACAATGTCATTTCATTACAGATGGTGTGACAGAGCATAAGAATGGAAAACTATTAATTTGCTGCTAAGATATTAAAATTGTACATAAGCAAATATGTTGAGGAAGGTTCTAAAATTAGCAGCTATAATTATAACTCTGCTAAACTACAGGATAACAAAGTCTTCTCTCAGAGAAAGAATCTATTTTAAGGAACATACTTTGAGAAAATTTGAATGTTTTCCTTTCCTGCTTTAGAGATGTCAGGTCCTATTCAGTTTATGAAGCTCTACAATTGCCAACACTGGCAATTTAATTCGTAAATTTAGTTACAGAAAGTTAGCTGCTTAAGTAAGGAAGATTTTTGTTTAGGATTAATAAAAATTTAAGAACAGAAGAAAAAAAATAGTATTCTGCTGACTTGCACCAAAAAAAAAAAGGAACCAAAGTGAAAATGGAACATATGTTTACTAGAAAGATATCCTCAGCTGATAAAATATTTCAAGAACAGAATAATCACATTGTGAACATCCAAGCTTCATATTAAGATAGTTCTATTCATTGTATTGTTATAGTCTCCTGACCAAATGATATATTAAAAAAAAAAACATGCTGTTTATTAAACCTATACCCGAATTTTCTTCAAATATCATTATTGCATCTTGCTCACTTCACAAAAGATATTTTCCTAATTTCAGATTAAAAAGTGATAAAATACAAAACTTCTTACTTCATATAAATTCACATTTTGAAGGGGAAAGTCTTCTAAATCTTTGCTTCATAGCTAAGTGATCTCAAAGTAAAATCCAAGAATAATTCCTATTTTCATACAGATGTGGTCTATGGCTGCTTACCTGTGCTGGGCAAAAGTTAAGATATTCCGTAATAATTTCTAGCAAGAAATCGGGATTTAATTTTTCAAAATACTCCACACCAAGAGGAAAACCATGCAAAGACGAGAAGTGAGTATCCAGAACATCATTCAATAAGGGAATAACTTCCTCTTGTCTCTTATGTTTTTTCATAGCTAAGACTGCACGCAAGAAAGATAATTCCTACAGAAAAAAACAGAACATTCTCAGCATTCCAGATACATGCATCTTTTACTCATACAGTAGTAAGTAATTATTAGCATTAGCCATTTCTTCTTTATATGTAGAAATATTTAAGATGTTCATTGTAAATGACATCAAAAGTTATTGTATCAAAGCATTCCTTTAGTTTGTGCAAGAAGCTACAAAGCTTTCTAACTGCAAAATCTTGAAAATAATTAGTAACCTCCCTCTCTGTTATTTCTGAAGATTGAAATAAAGTTTAAATAAGAAAAGAGTTTTGTGTTGTAAAGTTAAGTAACACATTAACTTAGATTGATAGGGGAAAATGAAAATTAGATAAAATGGCGCTGCATTAAGCAACCTCTGCTCAAGTGATAGAAATATGGAACATAGAACATAAGCTAGATAGCATCAGTAGGACCAAAATTCAGATTGTAATTGAAGTATTTTAATGAAGCAAAACATCTCTTACCCCAGATTTCCCAATGGATTGTTGAATTTCATTAAGAAATTCCAACTGCTGCTCTGCGTCTTCTAACTGCTCCTGTGTTAGCTGACAGCGAATAATTCCTGCAACAGATTAAAACATTTTATTTTAGATTCATCTTCATAGTTGAACACAGACTTTGTTCTCCAAAAGTAATTTTTCCTGTAACTAGCTTTTCTGTACACTGCAAACTCTTCAGCCTTTTAATAAAGTGGTGATAAGAAAAAGAATAGATCAAGATTTAAGGGTAACATACTTAAAAATACCTAGACTAGATGATGTATAACCAATACATTACTATATGCAATGCTATAAAATAGTTGCATAGACAGATCTCATTCCTCGTATTAAAAAGTTAAAGCATTATCTTTATTTTGCTCTATGATTAAACAATGTAAACCATGCCTTCCAAACCTCAGAACATGTACAAAAAGCAAAAACGAGACAGCTCTTCCCCTTCCCCCGAACACTAAGTTTTTAATATTGTTTTGATATCAAAGTAGAAGGCAATGGCACAGTCATGGAGAAGAATGCAGCGAAAATGCTGTGATGCAAGTGTGCAAAGTTTATTGTTCATTTTCTTGATAGCAATTGGGTTTTTAATCAAAAGTGTTTTTTTTTTTCCAAAAGATGTATGTGCATACCTCAAATCCTAAGTTACAGTAAGTTTCAGATATTTTGAATTGTTTCTTTAATTTAGACATCTGCATAAACATTTACCCTAGTCTTAGCCACGGACATGGAAGATAATAGCTTGTTCTTCTAGCGTAGGGCTACGAAGACAATCAGAGGGCTGGAGCACCTGCCCTCTGAGGAACGGCTGTGAGAGCTGGGCCTCTTCAGCCTGGGGAAGAGAAGACTGAGGGGGGATCTGATCAACGTGTATAAGTGCCTGAAGGGAGGGTGTCAAGGGGATGGGGACAAACTCTTTTCAGTTGTCCTGTGTGACAGGACAAGAGGCAGTGAGCAGAAATTGAAGCATGGGAAGTTCCGCCTGAACATGAGGGGGAATTTCTTCACTGTGAGAGTGACAGAGCAGTGGAACCGGTTGCCCAGAGAGGTTGTGGAGTCTCCTTCTCTGGAGATCTTCAAGGCCCGCCTGGATGCAACCCTGTCTAACATGCTCTAGGTGACCCTGCCAAAATGATCTCTGGAGGTCCCTTCCAACCTTACCGATTCTATGATTCTGTCAATTGACCTTAAGTTCTCTCTCTAGTGCGTAAGAGCTCTCCAGTCTCGGACCATGTAAGCATTGTACTAAAACACAGTGGAATGGTATAATGTCTACTTCAGAGTGTAATTTGCCAATTTAAACACTTTATTAATAAAAATGTAATAAATGTTTTCATATTAAAAACTGTCCAAGCACAGGTGTGTGAGATTATATATATACATATATATATATATATATATATACACACACACACTCACATGTCTGTCACAAATCTCTGATCTTTACCATTACTTTAAGAGTTCTAATTGAAAGGAGAAAAGTTTCTCTTTTGAAAAGAAAAACCAAAAGATTGATCCAAACAGGGGAAACCATAATTGCTGTAATGAAGACTGCATAACATCAATACAGAAAGCACTGCCCAATGCTCTTTACCTGTTAGTCCTAGCTTTTCCTAGCAACAGTAGTAGTAAAAAAGAAAGAGTTCAAAAAGTAGTGTTAAGTCTTAAAAAAAAAAAAAAGACAGACAAAAAATGAGCATAAGGCCTTACCAGTTAATGCAGAAACGCTTGTTTCATCAAGTGTCATAGCAGTCTTGTACCATTTTAAAGCTTCTTTGACTTTCCCTTGTAAAATCATTTGGTAGCCAAGTTCAGTAGCCAATTCTGCATTATCAGATGCCAAATCAAATGCTCTCTCAACTAAGGTTTGTGTATGTTGAAGGATGAGTTGGTTGCGGCCACACTAAAGACAAGAATAATCTTTTATTCTAAGCTGTTCACATTTTTCAGTTTCTTTGAAAGAAAAAATTTAAACAATCTCTCCAGGATTTACTTTAAAGTTTGCACACTGAGTATTGCTGCAGCAATTGAGACAATAACATCTCATCTCTCTCAATCAAAGTTGTTTGAATATTTTTACCCAACCATTGTCACTTCTACATTTGGTAAAAATATGGTCAGTGAACATTTGAGGGTATATTCAGTGAAAATCTGTTTCTCATTTAAAAACATGCAGTAAAAACATTCCTTGCAATGAGATGGCACAAGTATTTCAGTTCACACAATGTGAGACTTAAAAACTTCAGACACCAAAAGCTGCGTATGTTAACCTATTTTAACTCTCTGTGAAGTGTTTATAGTGGACACTTAGCATCTACCAGAAAATAAATCAAAATCAGGATGTATGGATATTTGTATCTTGCATAAGAAAAAGAACACTCACTGTTCTACTGAAGGCTAAAGCCATTTTACAACAGAGCTGAGGATTATGTGGTTCCAATCTGTTCAGTGCATCAATTAGATCTCCCAGTCTTCCTGAAGCCTTGAAAAAAAGGAACCATAATTAGAAAAAGGAACAAGTGCATTAGGACAATTGAAAAGTTTTCACTAAAAATTAGTCACATATTTTACTATGTAAAAGTATCTTGAAACTCGAAGTAAAACTCTTCAGTGTTAGGAGTTAGATTTATTCAGGAATTTCTAGAAAAATACTTTGGAATAATAAAGAGACAATAGAGTAGATCATCACATATCCTCTTGCTGTGCTTCAGAAGTGACTGATTTGAGCTGAATCTGATCAAACCAATACTCTTCTTCATGGGAAGAGTCCCATGAAGCAAGACAGTCAGAGGAATGCCTGATCTGTTAATCTTCCTAGGGCTTCAGTGTGATACAGGCATGCAAGCTGTTCAGTTCTTTGCAAAACTGAAGCACTTCTAGATGCTCTCACTTTAAACATTATAGCTTCTCAAACACATAAGGTACTTCAGGCATCTCTAGGGTTGAAATAAGAACCTAAATGCTTAGAAGTTTTTATATGATATTTGATGTAGGCACTTAAATCATGTTTAAGTCTCACTTAAGGTTTTTGTGATCTTCCTAGATTTAGGACTTTGTTCCATCTGACATTTTACTCTGGAATCTTCTGTTTGCATCTTATGATGTTAAGCAAGTTTATTAAATTCCTGGACAGCCTTAAAGAATTGGAATCTACAATTGTTACTGTAATATATATGCAATATATATGTTTCTGCATTTCCTTTGACTGCACCCAGTAAGACTTTTCAACTTGATTAACAACTTCAAAAAATTCATTAGAGCAGATTAAAAATGCCTAATACAGATCTTCTCCTCTAAAACTTAAACCCTATAAAACACCAAAACAACTTTTCATTTATTTCTAAATCTAGAATTTATTTAAATTTACTATACTAGCATTTTCATAAAATAAGAGACATGTAAAACTAGTCAATGATTTTTTCATGATAATTCACGTATTTCCTGAAAGTGGCAGAACCACCATATATGCACTCCTGTGCAAAAAGGGATCTATGGAAAAGGAAAGAAACATTAAAGAAAACTCAGACCTATAAAAAAAATCCTTGTCAAAAGAGAGTAACAAAACAGGACTGTACAATCTGATTTGCAGCTAAGTTAATAGAACACAACCCCCTTTCAAAAATTTATCACAAGAACTCACTTTATTTTATTAATAAAATACTTAAAATGAACAGCGTACTTGCAATAACTTAAGAATTTATAAAAGAACATACAGGAAGTAAAAGGTATTTGGACAGCCAATGTTTCCTTCTGTACCGGGAAAACAAAAAGCCGGAGTGGTCACGTGGGTCAGAATACTGGCATCTACCTCCTCCTGTAAGTATGTAGTATAACACAGAACCACACAGAATATCCAAGGGGAGGGACACAAGGAAGATCGTGTACATGGGATCTAGCTCCTACAAAAGCTATGTTTTGCTTAACAGTTTGCTAACAGACTCACCTCAGATATATTTCCTTCCCTACACAGATAATGCAGGGCCTCCATTCTTAGGGCTTCTATATTGAGAGTATCTTTCTGCAACAGTCTAAAAACAAAGATGAATTCCCCCCCAAAATCAAGAACTTTGCTCAATGTTTTCTTTCATCCTAGAAGAGATGAAAATACACTTTAATAAGGTGTTTAAAATATTGGAGAGGGGTGTTGCCTTTTTTTTTTCCCAAATAAACATCTCATGTTTTAGATACTAAGAGGGACTGCCAGAACTTTGAAAATTGAGAGAAAATACAACCTATTTTCAATGGAAAACAGTTAAACTGCATAAAATCTGAATCTCTCTTCAATATAGATATTTCATATACATCAAAATTCTTTTAAAAAGGACTAATTCAGATGTTTTCGTATTATCTTTATTTACAGCTCTTATAGAACTATCTGCCATATAATTTAAAATAGTAGAAAATTCATAGTTTAAAAATCTGGAGGATGCAGCTACTTTTGATCAGAGATCCTGGTCATATTTACAGAGAAAAAAAAGTTCCAGCCCACTGAGTTTACATCCATAGATGAATGTACCTCACACACTATCCATGTGGGAATAGTACCTTAAAAAAGTAGTACCTTCTATTTTCAAGGGCTCTGCAAAACAACTGAAAGTTTCTACTGACAAGGTACCTAACAGCTGTAGCATCCATTATCAAAAAAAAAAAATGTTTCCAAGACTTTGAGTTTGACCATGTTTCTTGTGCAAGGAAAGGTTAGGGTCTTTTTTTTTTGGGGGGGGGGGGGGGAGGGGGTGATTATATATATATATATATATATATATATATAAAAAACAATAGTAGCAACAAACTAGATGCCAAGTTAGGTACAGAATTCTATATTTAGACATGACTTACTTTTAACAGTTGTTAAAACTCAAATGATCCTTTGGGCAATGCAAAACTGTTCAGTGCATGGAAAATCAGAGAGCCAACTACTTAAACATGGATTTAAGGCTCTTCCTCCTCTGCTTTAAGGCTCTCCTCCATTTTCAATAAAGTTGTTTAAATTAACTTGAGGCTCCTGAGGTTAGTTTTTAAAATGTAATATTACCATACATAAAGCTATGAGAGAATTTATCAAGAGTAAAGCTTTTCACAAAATCTATCCCCTTAAACGATCTTAAAACTTTTTCTGCTAATATGCCTCTAGCAAAAAGGAAAAAAATTTAAAACCAAAAAGTCAAACTGCGAAGGAAACAGTGTTATAAGAAGTTGACAGAGACTGCTGTTATAACTTGTTCCACAGTCACTTTGAATCACAAGTTCATTTCAGAACACGCCTTCTGTTGCACTCCCTCCAAAAAGAAATAAATAAATCGATCCACGTATCAATGCAGCATTCTCATGAATAGCAAGGCTAGGGTCTTTCAAAAACTGATTTACTTAAAATTCAGACATTCACGCTAAAAATATATTAGATGATCTGGATCAATTTTCTTAGTATCACATACTATATCACACAAATATTTTCCTGATTATTTGACTACAAATGAAAACCCAGCTACCTATTTTCAAAGTATTAATCTCTAGGCACAGCTAGAACATAACTAGTGACATGCTACTTCATACTCAACCTATGTGCTGTTTCAACTGCCTGTTCCCAGTCTTGCAAGGCTAGTTGTAGCTTCATTTTCTTTATGAAAGCAGGAAGGAAGTTTGGAAAGTTTGCAATTATCTGGTTCACAGTTTCCAGAGCTCCTGAATAATTCTGGCGGATCTCAAAGTACTGTGCCTAATGAAATGAAGAGAAGTCATATCAAAAGCCTGCACTCCCACAAAAGCAAAAAGTTTCAGAACTCCTTTCACAAGAAAATCTGGAAAAGCTAGCAACAAAAAAGAAAAAAAAATATATATATACACACACACACACACACTCTTTTAATACATATACATACACACACACGTCTAAATAATATTTTTACCTCAGTCTCATCCACAACTAGAGATTCTGTAATAATCAAAAAGCAAAACATGACACATAAAAGCCAGGGCTTGCTAGGTACCTCCATAACAGTAGTAACTGCAGTACAGTATTTAAAAGTTAACAGTCAATTACATGTAAGAAAGAGACAGATGCAGCTGAAAAGTAACTGAGGGGCATTACTGCCTTATTAACTTTCAGATAGTTATGTAGAAAGACTCTCAATATTTTAGGATATTGAACACAACCTGAGGAGGTTAAACAATTTTTCAAGCCTTGAGATATGCAGAATCTAGAAAACCTACAATCAGTAGGTCACTGTTGTAATCAAAATTAACAATATTTCATTATAAAGCACATTATTGGACACCCTGAATATAACGCTTCTCCACAGGTGTTGATCATCACTTTTAAATAAGGTTAGAGAAATATTTGTTTAATTCCCTCTGAGCAGAAATTACCTTAGGATTTAGATGCTCAATTGTGCTACAATGCTTAGTAGTTTCAGTCATACCAGGTCACTACGTACATGCCATTTTACTTCATATTTTGAGACAGAGCTGTACTATATATAGTACAGCTATATATAGACAAATATAGTACATCCTGCAAGTTAGTTTAAGCCACAGCAAAGTAATTGTCACAACTAAATTTGAAATATACTGGCAATTGAACTTAGTAGTCCACATACAGCCATGCTGACATGCATACTCAAATATTATTATACATACTTTTCTGATTATCAGTCTAATTTCATTAATTAAGCAATTTTCTCTAGAAGCCTACATTTAGTCTTAGAAGACTAAACAAACATATTCATAAGTAACAATGTCTGTAATATAACCAAGTTTTGAAATAGAAATTGTTGTAAAGAAAAAAAGTCAGGCTGTTACCTTAATGAAATATAATCAAAACATTTGAAATGGAGAAGTGATAATTAAAATCATAAAATATTTATGAACACTGCAGTTTCATGACCTAACCACTACAATTTTTTATGATGATGCACAGCAATTTTGTGACATTGACATGTGTCTCTTGCAACAAGGAAGAACTTGCATTGAATTTTACACGTTCAAGTATACTGAAATCTTATCCCTGATACATCAATACAGAAATAAAACCTGTTTTTCTTGTTCTTATAGTATAAACAAACTCAGTATACGGTTGGAGTGATTGTATTTAGTCTATAGCACCTTTTTTACATTCATGGCTGGTGGATCCTAAGCTTCCTAGCTAATTATATTTTAAGAAAGAAACAATATCACTTTTACATACTTAAAAAAAAATGTGCAGAAACACATAGTTATCAGCTGCATTTCACCAGAAAAAAAAAAAGAAATTTGATTTAAACAAGCAATAATTGTCCCTGCCCCCCCCCACCTAAATTTCTACTTCTGACAAGTGTGCCTGTCATGGACAGCTTTTCTCAGCATCTCTCTGATCATTCTATCAGAGCTTTACTAATATAGTATTTATGAAGTGTTAAAATCTTAAAATAAGCTTACTTTACCAAGCAGAGCAAAAACATCATTTCCTTCCTGCAGTGCTTCATCAAAGTACTTCACAGCTTTTTTAATATGAGTTTCTTTCCCACAGGTGAGATCAAGCCAAGCTTTTAGAATCAATCCCTATAAGCAAAATAAAAATCGGATTTTTTCACGAAACTAGGTAGCAAAAGAAATATTAGCTATTTCATAGTAATAAGTACAAATAATCTAATAAACTAGGATTTAAAGTAAGAGTAAATGAAAATATCTATTATTAACTATTTAAAATATATTTGAAGTTATACCCAGTCTGCAATACAAGCTAAAATGTTAGTAATTCTTTACAGAAGTAAAAAAACCAACGTGCCTCTGAATTAGATAATATGCTAGGCAGTTGGAACTTCTTGGCAGAAGTCATTACCCAGCTTTTAAGAGTATTTTCTGCATATACTTCTGCAGAGTATCTCTTAAGATTTGGTTTATATCAGACTAATCTAATAAACTTCTAGGGTGCTGAAAGACAGGGGAAACTTGCTTTCTTCTTCTTGTAGTATCTGACCAAAAGAAAAACCCTATTGTGGGAGGAGACAAAGACCTGACATTTCCAAAATACCAAACAGCACTTTAACAAAAGCAGAGTAGTTCAATTCATTAATTACTAAAAATAGTTCCTTTTATGAAAAGCTACCTTTCACTTTTAAAATATATTTTTCCTTTATATGTTCCAGATACTTGACTCTAAGTTTAATTAAGTAAATTGAACCTACTTTGAAGTGTTGAATTATTTACTAAATTATAATTATTAACAAAACAAATATTATACTAGAAAATATTGCTAGTCTTCCTCTAAAGTCAAATGAAAAATGGATCACATATTTAAAACCTCAAGCTTAGTACAAAAGGCTCATTTTACTAACAATTAGTTATGATTTTTATTCAACAGAAACAGGGTGAAATTTATATTAAAACACTTGAAGGAATTTTTTTTTATATATAACAAGTATGCAATATTTGATCAAAAACTCCATATAATAAGCAATAGTATTGTATTAAGTTTAAGCATAACATTCCCCTCCCCTCAATAGAATTACACATAACTTCATAGCATTAAATCAGGAAAACGGATGTATACAAGCATACAGCAAATTCAGGAAATAGGAAAATATTCATATACATTTAAATCTTAATATGTATTTTTATATATGTGCATGTCCTTCCGTAAAATAAAAATTATTTGAAAGTCATTAAACACTTCAGCTTGTAATATTTCCTACTTAGTAGCATTCCAAAAGAGTCATAAATACTGCTGTGCCAAAGTAAGTACTCTGTTCCTATTAGATATCAATGCACAGGCTTTATGATGTCCTTAACTATTTCTTCAACCACTGGCATTTTCTTAGTGGTATATTCAAAATCTAAGTTATTACTTAAATTAGTAACATAATTTCTGAAATTACTTAATAGTTACAGATTTCTAACTCTTGTAATACAGAAGCTATAAAACTGTCGATTATAACTCAAAGTGAGCAGTCTACTACACCACACAAAAACAATCCATAAACAACATCAGTATTTAATGTGTCTAAGAGTACTGCATTGCTCACAGGGAGAGAGAACCACTTAGAACAATTTTAATCAGCTCTGCCTTCAAGCGATCTAAGTTTTTTTTTTTTTTTGGGGGGGGAGGAGAAGGAGAAAAAATCAGAAATCAAGAAGAAGAAAAAAACCCACCATATTAAGTTTTTCGCAACCCCATTTAATGATTATAAAAATGGCAAATTTTCATACGTGTAGATAAACACAGAAACTGTTGCTGCATGCGTTCACACTGATTTTAAAATAAATTACATCCAGTAAGACCCTAGACAAATTTTGCCTTTATTTATTAAATTTTGAAATTTTAAAGCCTAGATACTCTAGGTATTTTCAAATCTATTTAAAAACAGATGCCTTCCTCTCCAAGGGCAAGGGAAGAGAACATCACTCTTGAATTTTTGACAGGAATCACCTTGATGCTGAGCCTCAAATAGGGAAATCAAGGCAACTAGATATTAAAAAGAAAAAAGAAAAGAAAAAGAAAAAGAAAAACACTAAATCTGATTAGCCTCTACATAGCATTGGATCATTAAGTCCAGTTTCACAGTATACAGGATCCTATTCTTATTTTACACAGGAGGAGGAAAAAAAAGATTACCTCTTTACCACCATTAGAAACTCTGATCATTCTGTCAACATATTCACGCGCTTTGTCCTCACGACCAAGATGCCACAAAAATAAGCCTGCGTAGTACAGAGCTTGTTGTCCAGCAGTTTTACGTTGCTCCTTCATTTTTGCATCCAATTCTAGAATAGCATCTCGATCTGAAAAGGTTTTGTTCAGGTCTTCTGTGATACCACCTCAAAATATTGAGGAACAACAGCATACAGAGCAAGGTCTTCCAAAGCAAACATTTTTTTGTGTATTGGTAAACACATAGGCATTCCCTCCCAACTGAAAATGCTAATCAAATACAAACATAAAAAACAGAAGAGGGGTCCAGTAACATAGTCTTTTATGTGAAAACCCAACTACTTTACAAACCTCTGAGCTTTGATTTCTGCCATCTAAATGGAAACCTAACAGTAACTTTCATATTTATATCAGTCAGCTAAGTAAACAATAGCTGTAGAGTGATTCTAAAATGCGGAATACAAGATGATTGCAGTCTAGAGTACTTTGAAAACTTGTGATCTAAAGCTCATTTTCTTACTTTGTCATTGTTACTGTCAGCTATTATCACCAGGTTAATCACTTGTTAACATGTTTCATTTGCTGTGTGGGACTTGCTGCCAAATATTTATCTTAAAAAAATACATAAGCCAGTAAATTTAAACCCTAGATTCTTACTGCCTGAGTACACAAGGAATACTTAAGTGAACAGTAATTTTACTACTGCTATAGTAATAAACATCAGGGTTTCAGGTAAAAATGATGCCATTAGTCAGAGCTAAGTTTCACATCACACTGTTTGACAAGGTTTGCAACAACACAGTTACCAATTTACAGAGTCAGGACACCATGGCAACAATCTAATGGCAACTCTATTTGCTCATGTTCTTCACATGTATTTTTCAGAATCTAATTTTGAGCAAGATATTGCAGGTTTTAGATTGGAAAAAAGAGTACCAAGTAGAAAGTCTATCAAGTTTTTACCCATTTTAGAAAGTCAAGGTAACTTGAAAGATAGAAAGGATCTGGCTTTCATGACTCCTTACTTAAGTTCCAGTTCTGCTCAAAAGAACTAGCATCAGTCAATAATAACCAACCAGAAACATCCTGACCCAAGTTGCTCCACAGAAGATTTTTCACTGTGGTAGACAACATAAGATTACAGATTTTCTTAGTGTTTTATTTTAAAAATCAACCTTACTCCTCATAGTTTCATATTTTGGTATTGCTGTTTACATTCTTGATGTATTTCACTCAATCACACTACATTAAATAAAGTTGAAGCGTATCTTTTTAAAAAAGCTGAAATAATCCAGAACACTTGGGTCATAACTTACAGAACTCTTTTATAGACATTAAGCAATTGTGAAAAAACTTTAAACACTACTGTCTGATTGGGCATACCTGGATTAGGGCTCTTTTTGTAAGCATAAATTAGAGCCATCATTGTACAAAGTGATACCTCCTGTTTATTTTTAATAGACTCCAGTTGCCGAATACCTTCTTGGATATCACCTAGTAAAAACAAAGAGCAAAGTAAGCTTTCTCTCTTTCAGGACAGAAAATATCATCACCAAAACCTGACTTAATTTTTTTCCTTAGTTTTTTTATTCTCTGCCTTTGGTAAATCTCTCTATAGAACTTATGTTATCATTCACAGATCTATTTTCATGCTTGTGCAAATCTTCCAAACACAGAAAAGAAAAAAAGCATCTCAATGCAGACAACTTGAAAGGAGTTATGTTCTAGTTCTGCCAACTTCCATAAAGATGGAAATCATCTGTATTAGTTGGTTTATATGGTGCATTCAGCAGCCATTTGCACTTTCGTTTCTTCATACAGCCAGGATTTTTGCTTAGTTCACAAGAATCTTTTGAAGATCAAAAGAAGAGGAAAGAAAACTTTTTGAAAAATAGAAATATATGACCGTAAAACTACAGAAAAACCATTAGGGAGCTGGGGAGAGAGCAGGAAGGCTTCCAAAGGTAGAGAGATGCCAGGTCTCCCTCCTCCACCCCCCTGCAAGAAGTTACACAAATCTTACTGATGTCCCAAAATTCCAATTTAATACACTTAAATTACTGAAACTAAAATAATGTAAAGATGTCCAGCAGTGAAGTCTAGGAATACTTTTTATTTATACCTCCTTTGTTTTCCAGGACTTGTTATTTTTTTTATTTAGACCAGAAATTTCCAAAATATAGAGGGACCTCTTTGAAGTGGCATGAAATAGCAGCTTTCGACTGATTATAGGAAAGTATTTAACTTGGTGTTAATACCATCACATAACTTTATTTTATTTTTTTAAATACGCATTTGGTAGCTGAGTCCAGCACACAGGCAGATACTGCCAAACAAACGCTGAGGTACATCTACCTTACTACTTTACTCCTAGGAGGAAAAAGAAAAAAAAATCTTGTAAACACAAGTTTTGGGTTACTCATTAGCATTATATGACTTCTCAGCAACATAGATTTAGTTATATAAACTTTTTAGAAGAGTTTAATGTATATGAGGATTCTCCCAATAGGAATTACCTGTCAGCTCCCCAGAAGCAGATAAGTACAACAAAGTTACAAGTAACTGTATTAAAGAGCGACGATATTAGCAGGAACCACTAGCAAACCTATTTTTGTGAAACAAAGTAACGAGTGTTTGGGCAGGGCCCTGCTAAATTGCCCCTTGTCCCCACAGCCAACGAGCTTACCTTGAGAACAGCAGGCTGGCAAGCGTTTCAGCTCCACCGACCAGGAAAGGACAGCCTATCCTGACCGGCTCATCACTTCCACACATTCACAGATAAAACTACTTTCTCGTACCGTTTTTCAAGCTTGTATCCTCAAAAGAGCCAGCGGAGACCAGACAGCAGCTGTACTAAGCACTCGAGAAAGAGCCGGCTCCGGGCGGACCCTGCACCCCTGCGAGGAACCGGAGGGCGCTCCGAGACACGGGGCACCGTGAGGTCCCGGCCAGCCGGTCCCTGCAGCTGACTCGTTTGGGAGAAGCCCCTGAGGGCAGCCGCCGCCGCCGGGCTCACCGAGCCGAGGCCCGGGCGAGCGCGCTCGCAGGCCGGGAGCCGCCGCAGAGCCGCCTGAGCAGCGGCGCCCGCCCCCCGGCCCCGCCTCACCTGCTCTGAGGGCGCCGTAGGCCCGGTAGAAGAGGAGCACCGGATCGCTGCCCAGCCGCCCCAGCGCCTCCTCCGCCGCGGCGCGCACATGCTGGAAGTAGCCCTCCTGGCAGTAGTAGTTCAGCAAGGCCTGCGGGAGAGGCGGCCGCGGGTCAGAGCCAGGCCCCCCGGCCAGGCGCCTCGCCCCGCGGCCGCTGGAGACCTCGCCGCGCGCACCCTCCTCCTCCTCCTCCTCCTCCGCCGCCGCCGCCGCCGCCGCCGCCGCGGCCGCGGCCCCGGCCCCGGCCCCGGCCCCGGCCCCGGCCCCGGCCGCCAGCCGCCCGCACCTGCTGGCCCGCGGCGTCCATCGCCTCAGCGCGTTGCTACCCCGCGTCGTCGGGGCGGGGCCAGAGGAAGGGCGAGCGGCTGCGGGGCTGGAGCTCACTGCCATTGGCTGGCTGGCAGGAGCGCGCATCTCCATTGGCTTGGAGGAAAAGAGGCGGGAGGGACACGGAGAGAAAGACAGCGAAGGGGCGGAGCATGCCTGCTGTTCCCCTTGCCAGCTAAGGAGATGGAGGCGGGACTGTGGGACCAGAGCGAGTTCGCATTTGCTACCCCCGACAGGAGATTGTTACCATTGGGCAAACGAGGCAGAGGGGGTGGAACACGACTCTTTTGGTTGGTGGTGGTTGGGTGCGGCGCGCGCTGGCGGCGGGCGCGGGGGGGCGAGCTCCGACAGCGGTAAGCGGCGGGGGGGAGGGGGATGGGCTAACGGCTAACGGCTAACGGCGCGGGGGTGGGTGGGCAAAGCGCTTCTCTGAAGAATATGAACTAGTAGAAATGCCGCAGTGGCTTAACTATCAAGCATGGATCTGCATCGCTAGCCTGATATTTTTTTTTTGCACGCGTTTTCGTTTTGAAAAAGCCTAATACTTACCCGCTTGACGCGTGTAAAGGTATCCTGGCTGGCAGCTCAGGAGTCACGATGTCCGCGCCGTCCCAGCAGGGGCTGTGCAGGCTGCCTCGAAATTGTCAACTAGGACTGCAGTTGCTTTTTCAGCACTGCCAGTATGCCAGTAAATTAGTTTTGGCATCTCATGTTTAAAAGATCAGAAAACCATAGTTGACATTTTTTTTTCATGAATCATCTCACTTGCCCTCTGTCTTGAATATTTACACAAGCCGTTGTCTGAATGGAACGCTTTAACAATTTATGTTTATTCTCTGTCTCTCTTTTTTGAGCCTCTGTGGTCTTGGAGATGACTAGACGGACTACTGTGAGGCCCGAAGTTTGTCAAAGACCACAAAATTGAGCTCTTCAGAGTGTGTAAAGCTCTGTAGAAATGAAATAAAAATGCAATATAGAAAGTTCTCATTTTTGCTCTTTCCCTCCTCCCAGTGAATTACAGAATTGGAAGGACTAACAAAATTCAGGGTTTCCACCTGATACAAAAGCATCCTCTTTCATTGTTGAGAGTTACCAGAAACAAATATTCCTAAATAATTTTTCTTCATTGTCCATCAAACATGTAAACAAAGTATCCTTTGCAAAACCATCAAAATTGCTGTTTAATACAACGGGGCAGACCATGCTTCAAATCTTGCACATAACATTTAAGCTTCTGTAACATTGAAAACCTTGGATAGGTGTAAGAAACTGTTACTTCTGTGTGATTATAACTTGTAATCAGCAATTACATTGGTATAGTTCTCTTTTACCCTGCAAGCTGTTTTTTGAGCAAAGGAAGTTTTAAAATCTGTAGATAGAATATTAAATAATATTATTTAGGTTTTTGAAGGAGTCTATTATTTCTGTCAGATTTTGGGTAATTTACATACCTTTTAATATAACCTTTTCAGAACTATTTAAGCTACATACTAATCTGAAAATACATATCTTTTCACTTTGATACTTAAGCCTTTCTATCAAAGTTACAGACTCTATTTTCCGTAACGCATTTCAGAGCAATTTCAAGGAGAAATTGAATTCTCTGTGTAGGAGAAACTCTTTTTTCCTTCAAAAGAGCTGTACTGAATTTTAGAAAAGATGCTTTGAATTTTTATTTCTGCATTAGCACCTACCAAGCATACAGAATATGATTGTTCAAATACTGGTTTTATGCTAATGTCAGTATTCACTTCTGAGTTTCTTCAATATAAATTGTATGGGACTGCAATATAAAATTATTTAAGCATATAAAATCAATATTTTCATAAATTCAGTGAAGCAACTGATAAGGAGTAAATGACAGTCCCACTTTCCAGCTCTGTTTGCTTTGTCAGTATTAGTATCCACGGAAGATAGCTTCTACGATAGTGATGCTTCGTGAAAAGGTTCTTAAAAATTCCTAAGAAAACAAATGACTACTCATTCCAATGCTGATTTACCTTTTCAGAAATACACTTGAATATGAGATGTTCTATATCCTATTTATGAATAGGAATTAGCAGGAATAAAGTGGTTCTTATGATCTAATATGGGGAATATTATGCACGCAGAACTATATCCTGTCCTCAGTTTCTTCTGCAAACTGAGGAATGTTCAGTTCTTCACGTTCAAATAAATGGTATGCGCCTCCTACGATATGTTTGGGACAGCCTAAATATTTGACTGTTGATTACTCCGTTGCATGGAGCTGCTACATGAAATCACTCAATGCAGTACTGTTGAAACATACAGAATCATCATGTTCAGTGTCTAACATGCATTGAATTAGAAATTCTGAGTTAGTGATTAATGGGACAGTCCCAAGGATTTGCTTAGTGGAAGAAAAATCAGCATAATCCTGCAGTCTCCTTGGTACCACAAAGCTATATCTTTAGATGCAAATGATCTACCTGTAAATCAGCGTTTGTTAGCTTGAGAACTTCAGAATTATGGCAAAAAATCTTTTACAGTTGAACTGGATGTTTTCAGTTTCCTTCCTGGTAACAGCTGAACATTAGGAGTTAACCTCTTAACTACCAAACCTCTCTTACCTTGAGATATGAAATATTACTGACACTTCCACCATGTGGCTGTTTTTCTGTGGCATGCTTCCATCTCTTCCTTCCAAGATATTCCAGAGATTATTATTGAACAATGACATTCCTTCACCTGTGATTTTTGTATAGAATGAACTGTTTTACCTGGCAGTGAAAAGCATTTGATCTGTCTCTCTTTCACTCAAGCAGGAGGTGAAATACACTGCAAAAACCCTTTATTTGATATCAACATTTTTCTAGTATCCCCACTGTGATATGCAGGTATCTTTCCTGCCTGCGTATTTCTCCAACCTAATGCTCTTGTATAGCCAGAGCATATTTTTGTCCATTTGCAAGTAATGCGTCTATTCCAGAGTATACAGCATATCTTTGTAGCATGCTGTTCATACAGAAAAATGTTACTGAAATAAAGTTAAGGCTGCAGGAGCAGGTCCTTACAAGGGAATATACAGAAAAATTGAAAAATAGAGTATTATGTACAAAACCAAAACAAACATTTTCTCTTTAGGAATTAAAAAATAATAATTTTATATATTGCTGTTTCCATTTATGAAATAGTATATCTCATCTATATTTTGTCTTTCTTGTCAGTACAGAAACAGTACACCTTTCAGACAGCTTTGTGACAGCACTAGGATTTTAATAGTACAGGTTTTCAGTATCCTGTGCTTTTTAAATTCTAGCTTTTTTAATGTCAGGTAATAAAAACAATAGGAACATACAATAAAAAAATGTAATCTTTATTATTTTGGCGCATTAGTAATGTTGTTTAGCATCAGTTAGGCTAATAGTAGCATTTTCCTGCATGCAGTTCATTAATACAGTATTAGTCAGTAATTTTAGTAAAAGTAATCTATATTTAATTTTCCTGTGTAAGAAACATAAAATGTCCTGATGTGTTTGATTATACAATTTTTCTACTTTCTCTTTGTGAAAAAATATTGTGGACCCAAGATTACATTTAGAACTGTTCTAATGCAGCATGAAACTAAAAAAAAAATAGATCGCAATAAAAAAAAAACAGAAAAAATAAAGAATTCTGAGAAAAAAAATATATCTGAAAATTTCTGATGCAGGCACTACTCAGACATTCAGTTAAAACTTTACACCATTTCCCACTGCAAAAAAAAATACTTTTTTGGAAGCAAATTATGAGCTTGTTTTGCAGAAAGTATTGAAATGTTTGCAAATATAATAAAAAGTAAGAACCTACAGCTAACCATTCTCTTAGACATCTCTTGCTCTCTGGAGTTCTATGAAAAAGCGCTATGGACAGAAAGTAACAAAAATGGTGTGACATCAATCTGAAGATAAAATCCAGTTATTTTATGTACATAATGCTGAAAATAAATAAAATGATTTTTACAATATTTATATTTACTTATAAAATTCTAACATTATTTTCAACAGATTTAGTAGTTTTCAACATGTCTGTACAGTTTGGATACACACTATATGCATTTCACTTAAAATTCAAAAATGTAAAACCAATAAGCTCTTAAATAGCTGCAAAATATTGCTTAATGGTATAGAGGAATGAGGTCTTCTTGAATAGTTTATTTTGTTTTGCTCTGATGTATGGCTTCCCATATTTAAGAATCTTGGACAGTCAAAAGAACAGCAGCATAGGCAATATAAACATGCATTGATAGCATCCAAACTATCTATAATGGTAGAGAATACATAATTTTACCTGTCAAAAGCTTGCACGCTACACTTATTGTGGTACATATTTGATGCAATAAATGTGCTCAGGTCATTCTTCGTTTGCTCAAACATGCACCACAAGTTAAAAATTACTATTTACATAACAGAGGGCTTTTCATTAACATATACAACATCAATCTTACTGAGAGCTGAAGATGGCTAAACAATACTGCAGGATAAAGCAGAACAGCTTTTCAAAGGGCTCTTTTTGATCAATTCTGTGGTTTTGGGCAGATTCATTTAGTATTTGTATGCAGAAAGACTTGACAAAATCTGTGAATCTAGACCTGGAAAGAAATTTTCTCTTTCTGAAATTCAATGGTCTGTAAAAAAAATAATCCATTTTTACTCTTGTGAATTATAGGGGACTTTACAGGCATACCAAGACTTGTTTGGATGTAATATATGAGTACATTAATTAAGCACCTCAAAATTTATTATTCCTTTCCAGAGACAGAATTTAAAAACCTGTTGTTCTTTGTGACTTAATGTTTTTTCATGCATGATCTATAAGTGCTGCATGCCTTCATGCAAATCATTTCTGTCTGTATATTAGAGAGTCATATAATAGAACACCTGGTCCTTATACCTGTAAAGTAGTACTTAACCCTTCCCCAACAGAAGCCCCATTTACAAAAATAGTCACATATAATGAACAACATATGAATAAAAAAAAGATGAATCCACTAACACAGATCTTGTAAAAATATGACATATGTGGCAGTTGAAATGCAAACAGTGGATACAGTTATTGTATTGTTTTATGCTAAACACACAAATTATTGGTTTGCACCCCTTTTACTAGTCCCTACAGCCTGAGTAGCCATTTTTTCTCTCCTTTTCAGCAGTGTCAGCTGGTAGTGAGAACAGTAACCTCATGTCAAGGTTGTTTCCCCAAATCACAGTCGCAGTTACTGATGAGGGGTCACTGTCTTTTAATAGGCACTGACCTTAAATATACAGTACATTTGTAAAAACTGTCCGTTTGGCATAGACCTTCCATCAGGAGTCCTGTTGACACAAACACATCACCTTTACAGGCTATGAACTACTTTGCACATAGATGATTTTGTTTGCAATTTACTTCTATTTCTGAACATCTTTGCCTTCCTTTTCGTGCTTTTCTTTGACTGGCCTTGTTACACGATCATAAGATGGTGGACAAACTGCAGTTGATGCAGTTATATCAGTTTTCTCTGTAAATGAGTTTTCATTTAACTTGTCGATAAGAATTCCATCTTTTATACCTTGACCAGCCCCTCCTTCAGTTTTATTTTTGTTGTAGATAAAGGAAGCTTGTTTTACTGTTCGCTTTAAAAGGTGACGTCTATAAGCACGTTGAATAATGACAGCAGATACTTCTTCCTGTTTTCGTTTTAATGTGGTTGTAATCGGTTCATAGGAGGCTTTAGAAGGATTTGATGCCATAAAACGGTCTTCCATTTGTATTCTGAGGGCATCCATCTCCCCACTTTCCCCCAAAACCCGCTTCGTGAAAGCAAACAAGATGTCAAGGCAGTGAATTCTGTCACCACTTACCATGGGCAGATCCATTGCAATAAGCTGGACTTTGTTTGGTTTGGGTAGATGAAGAGGAGGCTCAAGTGCTGCTGCAAAATCAGACAATTTCTCAAATTCCATGAATTGTGTTGCATCTGGGTCAAACTTCTCCCAGACTTCGTAGAACATCTCAAAGTCATCCTCGCTTAAGGGCTCAGCGCTTTCTTCAGTAGCAACACCAAAGTTCTCCAAAATCACAGCAATGTACATGTTCACCACTACCAGGAACGATATGATAATGTAGCTGACAAAGAAGAAAATCCCAACGGAAGGGTTGCCGCAGTCTCCTTTAACAGAGCTGCCTGGATGAGCTTTATGAGGGTCACAGTCTGGTTCCCCGCTGTTGAGAATTGGGGCTAGCAAACCATCCCAGCCAGCAGATGTGGTAATTTGGAAGAGACAGATCATGCTGTTGCCGAACGTTTCAAAATTGAACATGTCATCTATACCAGCTTCCCTCTTGACATAGGCAAAGTTGGACATTCCAAATATGGCATAGATAAACATGACCAGGAACAGCAGCAGACCGATGTTGAACAAAGCGGGAAGAGACATCATCAAAGCAAAAAGCAGAGTGCGGATGCCCTTAGCGCCCTTAATGAGACGCAGGATTCGACCTATTCTGGCAAGTCGAATGACTCTGAATAGTGTGGGGGATACAAAATATTTCTCAATCATCTCAGCTAGAAACATACCTAAAACAGGAAAAAAAAGGATGAGGTTTTACCGCTTGCTCTCCATATTATAATAGAAATTTAGATATAAAGGTAATTTTAAAGTTGCTGGTTACATATAACAATTAAAGATATTCTGTAGATTCCACTTGCATAATTTCACTTCTATGACATTTAAAATTTGCAGACACAATATATGTTGAGTGATAATAATGGTTTTGATTGGTGGATTAGATAAAGTATTAGAGAAAATGAAAGGTGCGTGACTTATCTGTAAACTTAACAGTGGCAAAAGCTAACCATGCAGCCCCTTGAGTAAATGTTCACTTTATATTCATTTTACCCCTTTTTTTGTAAGTAAGTACAATAAACAATACTTACCAACTATTGAGAGAATGACAACTACAAAATCAAAAATATTCCAGCCTATGGTGAAATAGTAGTGGCGAAGTGAAATTAATTTCAGTACACATTCTCCGGTGAAAAGAACAATGAACACTAGGTTTATCCAGTATAAAATATTTTCCATTTCATCACTTTGGTCATCAGTTTCTACCATCATGGTAACCATGTTAAGACATATAAGAATCATGATGCTGATGTCAAATACTTGCTGGGTCACAAAATCAAAGACCATGCCTTGAAATTTGTTCTGAGGAGGAAAGAAGAAAAAAGAAACGTCCAATATGAATTATAATTGTTTTTCATTTCCTGTTAGAGAGCAGAATATGATTTTCAGTAATCCCTATAAGACTTCAATAAAGAAGTAATTAGTGAAATTAACTAAGCTAGTCAAAGTGAATAAAACAGCTTAGTTCAGCTTCTTTTGCATGTATGCAATGTGATAGTCTCCATCCATCCATCTGTCTGGTAGATTTATGAAGGAAATTTAACTATTCGGTCCTGGTTTCACCACCACAACTTTTTTCCTTGAAGCTTTTGCCTGAACCACTTTCTGTTCCGTGAAACGAATAAGACTGAGCCCTTACAGAAAAAATACAGAGAGATAATGTGGTTAAAGACAGTCCTTAAAGCATAGCCATGAAAATGGATGAATGGAGATTGTTTGATCAGTTTTGATTTTGTATGTCTTAACAGACTATGGGTTTGTTTTTGCTATCTTAGCATTCTTTCTAAAATTGCATCAAATAATTTATCTTTGACCAGTTTGCTAATTTTTCCTCTTTTCTTTTTTCCTTCCTTTTTTTTTTTTTTTTTTTTTCTGGAAATTTCCAGAAAAAACTACTCAAGTTAACCAAATGTTTCCAAAGTATAGGAATTTTAAAACGAATTGTGATTCATGGATTATCATCCATGTGGAGTGTTAGGTAATTTTAACTGGAAGTATTTCTAACAACAGTTCTATGAATAATTTAAAAATACAATATTTTTGACAAAGCTTTTGTCAAATGCTTTGACATGTCATTGAACTTTAAGGACATAGAAATTTGAATTCCTCAGGCATTTCTGAAAAACCTTAGCTGTAAGTAAACCGATGGTTTCATTTCTGTTTTCTTTGCTGTAGTGAAAGAAGATACATGTCTTTTGTTTGCTTAGCAAAAGTAAAACTCTGGAATTCACGTGAAATGATTGCAAAGGAAAAAATAATTTTCTTTCTGTGTTTTTATTTCCCACTTTTGCTGACTGATACACTACTTAGAGATAATTTGTACAAAATCAAGTTTCTGTTCTGTATATATCAATGAAAACTGAACTCTTCATAAGTTAACTACTGGCCTGATGAATAGAAATAATTTTACCCCTGGTCTTGGTATAGGTTTTTGTGGTTTTTTGGATCCCAACTTTTTCATTGCATTGTAGTATTTCTTCTGCTCTTCTGTCATAAATATGTCTTGACCTCCAAAGTAAAAACAAGAAATCAAAACTGGTTATAATCACATTTATAAGCAGTGTTAAAAAAAAAAGCTTTTAGAGAAAAGTGATTTGTGTGTGTGTGTGTTAGTAAGAAGACACAAGACTACAATGACATTGAGCTGCTGCTCTTTTCAGTAGCTGTTTTCAAATTGTAATATTAACATTCATTATGAAGCTTAGTTAACAATTAAGCTAGTGAATTTTTAATTTAAAGCTTTTTTATATTTAGAGATAAAGCATATGTATGTTGTCAGTAATGATGAACAGGACATCTATGTAAGCACATGTACTGACCTTCAGCATCATATGTTTGTCAGACTTAACTTTAAATACTGGACACTAACTAGGAAGTGGCATGACCAAGCTAGGCAATGTTTAAAGTTACTCTGACTGGATCATTTAGATCTGCAGAGAACTCAGATACTGTTAGGCAATGTGGATATTGCTCCCAAGAGTCTAGACACTGATTCTTAGCATTTTTTATTTAGTGGCAGCTGAAAGTCAAAATACAGCTTGTTGCCAGCTTCAGTAGTTTGGTGACCCATAATTGTCTCAGGCATACGTGAGGAAGCAGCAGTCAGAAAAAAAACCATACTTTATGTATTCAGTAATATTCCTACTCAAAAATGATGCAGGGGTATTTGCAACGGTAAACATCAGATATGCCGAGTTATGATTCTGTTTTCTGAAAATTCAAATGGCACAAATATTTTAAAAGATAGATCTTATTCCTTGATGCTTTGGGGTAGCCTGTCTAGTAAAACAAGAGCAAGGATAAAGTACGTATCCTTGCAATAATTTTGGTTATGTATTATATGGTAGTGTTGACATCCATTAGTATCATTCTTTTAAATGCAACCGAATTGGCTTTGCATACATTTGATAAATACTAGGTGTATATTCAACATGAACTCTGATTATTTTATAGATCTTGTGTTGGCTTAGTTTCTCCACATCATGTGGCAGTACTGCAAATGAGTAATCTTAAAGGTTCATGCAAAATCTTCTAAAATGCTCATTATTTATGGAATTGACAGGAAACATCATCTAAGGCCTACTGTCTTCTGATTAGTTCTGAGACAAACATAACATTAATATCTTAGAAAAAGTTAACACATTAACTTTGAGACAAACATAAAAATGTCATGTATCTGAGGCTTTGAGTTACCTATCAATTTGAGATTAAACCTGGAATTATTTTGATGTAGGCAGCAATTTCCTGAAAAGCAAGAAGACTGTCTGGGGAAAAATCCCTTACTTCATTAAATATTGCTGTTGGCAATCTAAGCATTTAGTCCAGGAGTTGTCTGCTGAAAATCCAATACTGCATGCCACAGAAAAACAGTAATGTGACATTTTTCTACAGTTATTTCCTCAGACTCCAACAAATTGTTTCCAGGAAGTGGTATGGAAAATAGCATCTGAGATAATCTCTATCTCAGTATGAGTGGTTAAATGCTATCATTTCTCATCTGTGAGTACAGTGAAACAAAGAAAGCGGACAAATTCAGCATGTGAATGCCTCAGTGCTTTAGATACCTCTGGTTTAGCAATGACAGTTAACACTGAGGCTCAAAGTCTTCAAGGTTCTTGAGAAAGTGGGCTTCCAGGCTTTGGAGAAACTCAACTAGAGAGAAGCAGTCTTGATATTGTTAACAGTAAAGTGCTCTCTTTTAATTCTTTTGATTGACTTCTGTGCGTAATGAAATTCTTAGCAAATGCCAGAACTGGCCTTTGGGGTCTGACTGTGGAGATAAAAAGATATGTATGGGACCTCCATGGTACCCTAACCAAAATCCACTGCCCATCATAACAGGAGATGGCTTGAATGAAAACTCATCAGACTCTACATATCTCTTTGAGTTCATGTTTCCCAGATAAAAATAAGAGACCTGCAGACATCTAATTGCAGGATTGTCTATGAACACAGAGGCCTGGATGGCAGCCCTTTTTTGGATAGGTGCTTAGGAACTGGTATTGATGACATGGGAATGTGTGCACTATGCACTACACAGGCTCCCTAATCATATACCTGTTGGTGACTAGCTTGTATAACTTCCAAAATCTTTCTGTGGGTCTGTTGCTAGTGGCTTAAACCCAAGAAAGTGAGGAAGTCCAGTGAATGTAATGAAAGAAATATGAATGAAAGAAAATTAAATGCAATTTTAATGAAGTATTTAAGTAGATCATAGATTATTTTTCACTTTAACTGTCTAAACAATTTACAGAAAATTATTTTAAGGGTGAGCATTTGATACTCAGACTACCTATACTAGCAAGATTCTCTACATCTGCACTACCAAATTGTAAAAAAGGCCCTTAAACAGTTACAGATCAGTCCTGTTCTGTATCATTCTATATTGTTCAGTACCACGAAACAACTTGTGTGAGCCACTGAATACTCAGGATCATTTAAACAGTATCTGTAGTAGTATGTAGAAATAATGCTTTATCTTTCAAAAACAGGTAGCTAATAATAGCTTTAAAAAATTCATAATGATAAACTCATTATAAATCAAGAAAAAATTACTTGCACTCAATGAAAAATCAAGAACTTTTGAGTGCTTGAATGCAGAAGCCTAAATCAGCAGTTTGATTTCATTAAGTTTAGTCATGAAAAAGCAGATGACTTGAAGAAGACTCAGCAGGACATTGAAAACAGAAGAGTGTGTTCCATTCACTACGATGCAGAGTCTTACAAAGTTAATACATATTATAGCTTGGTTAAGATTTTATATCATAATGTTCTTCAGCTTTTTCAATTTTGAACAAAGCTTGGGTATACAATCTATATATTATGAACCTTTGAAAATCAATGTTTTGCAGTATCTTTAGAAGCAAAAGGAAATACTTAATACTTATCTTCTTTTTTTGTTGATTGAAGTTATCAATGATGACACCAATGAACAGGTTCAGGGTGAAAAAAGACCCAAAAATGATAAAGATGACAAAATACAAATACATGTACAGGTTGTCTTCATACTTGGGTTGCATTAATACCTAAGGAAAAAAAATGGAATATCATTCCTAAAATTTCATATGAAAATTTCAACTGAATGAGCAGCAAAATATCCAGAATATCTTGTATTTAGACAATATCTTTGTTACTTAAATCAATGTATTTTTGTCCATTATATCTACTGCCAACAGCATCTGGCAGTTCAGTTTCAGTTTTCAACAATTTTTTACAGTAGAATTTGTCTCATATTAGATCATTTAATTTGGTTGATTCTATTATATAGATACTAATTGCTTTTGTAAGATATGTAAATATATATTTGTTGATAGCATACCTCAAGAAAAAAGGTACTCTAAAATATTTGCAGTACTTACATCTCTTGAATCAATAGCTGCATACATAATATCCATCCAGCCCTTAAATGTAGCCTGTAAATAGTACACACTTATTTAAGCATATTGCTTTAAGAAAGTTATACAACTAATTCCAACAACTGAGCACAGTACCAGAAATTATTAGCATAACATAAAATTTTTTGATAATTTAATCTCTTAGCTTACTTCAGAGCTGCTTAGCAGATACACTACTGTGCCCTCCTTATTTGTCTCTATATATGAGCAGTGACATATAGGCAGTAAGTATAACCAACTAATTTATCACAAATGATAGAATGCAGTATCATTTTAATGGATTAAATGTTCATCAAAGTCTCATCAATGGTGAAGGTTGTGTACAGCAGAGAAACAACTTTTGTAACTCAGTCACCACCAGTAAAGACTGATGTGTAGTCCTTCCCTCTCACATCAGTCAGAAAGGTGGCAGTCAAAGGGAACCAAAGATCTGATGGGCTCAGAAAAGGCAGATATCTTCCTATTGATCTTCTGATTTCTCTACCTGATCTACCTGAAATCTACCCAGATTTAGTGATTCTGTTTTTACTTTAGATACAGTTGATTGTGTTTTACAGAGGATAGATCCCTCAAATATGTTCAGAGATGAACAAGAGTGTATGTGTGCTTCAAAGACTGAAGATCCCTAATAGGTAGTAGCATTTAGTTAACTTTTATAGCCATTTCCTCTGCCCCAAATGTGTAAATTTTCACATTTCACATTGAGGTGCATGTTGCTTCATCTGAGGTTTCAAGATAGAAAGGCATTTTCATTGTTGTGGCAATTTGTTTTCTTTTGAAGGAGTCAACAGTGTCAGCAACATGTCCAAACACATATGTACAAGTAAAAATCACTGTTTTTCATCCAGTTGTGCCCAGAATAAAGAAACAAAGATCTGAGGTAGTTCTTTGTCACTTAATCCCTATTATAATCTTTCTAAACAAGGCTGCAGGTGATTGATTGCTTCATGTTCTTTGTAATAGAGACCAGTGGCAGGCACAAGTTGAGAACAGGACGTTCTCCATCCATGATTGTTCTTGTATCATCTCCAGCATCTTGAGGCTTCTTTACTAGTGGGAGTTTCAAGAAAATTTTGCTTATGCAGCGTACAAAACAAGTGGCATCATCATAAAATGGACTTCAAATGAGAAGTTATTTTCTTAAGGAAAAGTAGTCTCTTAAATTTCTGAAATGGTAGAATATTAAAACAAGTAGAGTTATCCTGAGATGCAAGTCCAACATGCAACAACTTGCACACTTTTGGGCCAACACGCAAAAGATGAAATAATTCAGGCAACGTATGGTATGAGAGTGAATTCAAAATGCAGTATTAGAGGATCAATAAATCACCAATAAATCCGAAAAAGTGAAACTCTCAGCTAAACAATCTGAAGTCCCTGTAGAATATTTGGACTGCCAGAGAGGTAGGATCAACTTTATTTAAGTAATTCCTAACAGATGGTTAACTTGTTCTGAAGGACTTTCATGATGGACACACCACAAAATCATCAAAAATAACTATTCCAGCACTTGCCTTTATTGTGTTTACAAGTATCTAAATCCTCTTGTTGGCATTTATGACTGTCATTTCTTGTCCTAGCCACCACAGATGTGGAGAAGAGAGTACTACTATCCTTTGTGCAGCACCTTTTACTTATTTCACAATTATTTTAATGTTGCTTTTCTTCTTTAGGCCAACCACTGTGCATCTTCTAGGTAGATCTTGTGTTCCAGAACTGTGATCATTCGTATTATTTTCTTCTGGAGTCTACCTGACTGATTTATCTCCTGAAGTATCATACATTATGTGCATTTTTTGGAACAGCATGACTTTGAAATCAGCTCTTCCACTTGAAACACTAAATGCAAATAACAGGCATATTTTTACATCAGAAAGATGGTGCAAGTGATGGAGAGGCTATGCAAAGTGTGTGCTGTTGCTTCTGATTCAGGTGCATGATGCTTGAATCCTTGCATATCATTTTTAGTCAACGTGGAATTATTTTTTGTAAGCTTATCAGTGTAACTTAGACTAACTAAAGTGGAATGAAAAAAAAAACACCTAATTTTAAATACTAAGCTTCACCATCATCTATTGATAAAAGTAAAAAAAAAAATTCCATTATAAACAGACAGTACTCCTTAGTTAGAGGTAGGAAGAAGATCTGAAGAACTGTCAGAGCTGTTGTAGGCTTTGTTGTTGTTGTTGTTGTTGTTGTTGTTAAAAAGGAGACTTGAGAGTGGGGACTGAAAAGATTTAAATATGTTACTATCTGGTAGTTAAACATATCTAAAATAAAGTCTGTATTTGCCACAACTCAGTTAAATAAACCTATGAAAAATTACCACACTTGAAGAAGCGAAGAAAAAAAACAAAAGTAAAAATTAAAATGATGAATGGTTTCTTTCAATAATAAAATATGCTCCCTCATCGTATCTTTTGTTTTTCTTTCATATCCTGCTTGTGAATCATTAGAAAACTATGAATATAATCATCATAATGCAAAAATGTTTACATTAGTTGGGAGCTTAGCTGCAAACAAACCTCATTCTGTAATTTCCAAAGCAGAAGCCACAACTCAGTAGGAGAATTTTCATTTTTAAGTATGTTGCCTGAGTAAAGCAAAACAACTGAACTGGAGGTTCATTGTCAAGGTATCAAATTTAATGAAAGAGTGTCATTTCTACTGCAGTCAGTAGATGCTTATGCCTCCTTATGTTAGGCTTGAATTTGTCTGCAATGATTTTTCTTTAACATGAAAAAAGTTTTGTTTGGGCATTTTTGCATACTGAATAGAAAACAACACATGACCATGACTGAGAGATCAACATCTTAGTTTCCCTTTTGGATATTCAGTTATACAGATGTATATTCTCAGTGACACAAATTTAAATCGGGAGTAATTCATTGATTTCAAAGATTATGGCAGTGTAACTGAGATCAGCATCTGTTCCAAATATTTTTCCTACAAGGAAATTTGAAAGACATACATAAATCCAAACTTAGTTAGAAAAACAACAACACAAAAATCATCCAACTTACTTTACTGTTGTTAAAAGTATATCAACTTTTTTCCCTGATGAATAATTTCCAATTATAGTATTGTAAGTAACATTGGAGTTACGCCACTCTGTTTCTTTACCAGAAATAGCTGTCAGGAATATTCTCATTCCCTCTGAGATACAATAGTGTCTTCTTTTTAAAATACTAACCTGTTGGAGCTTTGAAGCCATCCTAAACTCTCTGATAGCTCTAGACTTCATCTTAGGATTTTTTTTTTTACCCTACACTCACTTACTAAGATCTGTTTTATAATGTATATAATATTGTGTTTTGAGATCCACTTGTTTGCTACATATTATTGTGGTAAGCAGCTAGGCTTCCAGGAGATTTACTTACCAAAGAATCCAAACACTAGGATGCACATTTATCTTATAAAGGCATAACGCTGTAAAAGTATCCGGGCAGATGCCACATCTCTTTGTGCACACCTACCTCTTCCTCTTCACTTACTGATGCATGAGAATTGTGAAAGGAGTTTCTCCAGCAGATCTGTCTTTGCTTTGATGCTTCTCTTTAGGGACAGAGAAATATTCATACAAGTTCCAACCAAAAAGTGAAAAAAGAACTTTGCAGATCCACATAGACCAACATGAGCTATGCTGGATCATATAAGATAAAATTTTGTAACAGAAACAGTTGTGAACTAGTATGACCTATGGCATGAATATTTACACTCCAGTTAAATATATCCAATTGTAAATTATGTAAGACTTTTGGAAAATGGTATTATCTCTGATCACCAAAGTCTATAAAATTTGTAACATTGATAGCACATATTGTTAGCCTGTATTTTGGGGCAGAAAAGAATTACAACATTGCTATCAATATCATGGATTTTCCAGCCAAAAATAAAAAAACATGCAAAAAAACCCCAATATGCAAACCAAGATTAGTTTATCTCCTTTTCTGAAGTCCCTCTAGGAGTCCATTCCTCCCCCCCACCAAAGAAACTCAAGAAGGAGCTTCTCAGAGACTTACTTTGACATAAAAATCCACAGTGACATATTTCTGATCTATTTTTGGAGCCTAGAATATTTCTTTCTAAAATTATCTCCTAGTTCTTTTGAGTAGTTCTGTATGAAATGTCTATGTTTAATTCCAGCAAGGTGCAAGTTCATGATTCAGAAGAACGTTTTTTCATGGAACTCAAATGTATTTCCCAGAAAACTAAGCTCTTCAATCCCAGGTTTTGCATGTTTTCAGATTTGTTTTTATTT